>NC_081426.1:13408620-13749245 GCF_949786415.1 Peromyscus eremicus | reverse complement strand
GAGATGCTGATGTTTCAGAAACTCCAGACAGATCTGTCTGCCAATGGTGTGACACTCACACACACATCCTTGCCCCCATCCCTCTTCCTCTGTGTCTGTCTGTTTCTCTGTCTTTGTCTCTCTGCCTTCTCTCTCCGTGTGTGTGTGTGTGTGTGTGTGTGTGTGTGTGTGTGTGTGTGTGTGTGTGTGAGAGAGAGAGAGAGAGAGAGAGAGAGAGAGAGAGAGAGAGAGAGAGAGAAATAATTGAAGTATCTCTTTATGACTATGACTGTGATTGTACAATAAGGAGCAATGGGCAAAGCTATCAAATCATTTTAAATGGGCCTCTCCGTATTTCCCTGTTTGCCGACTAGCTGGAGTTTATCCGTGGATTGACATATTTTCTAGCATATGTGACCTCAGGCAGTCACTCTTCATTTTTTTTTCCTGCCAGTGTTTTGTTCATTCATTTAATTAAAGTGTGTCAACTGCCCAGAAAATGTCTGGACCCGTGCTGGACGTGATGATCACTACTCAGAGCAGACACACTGCTGCTCAATGGATCCTTGAACTGATGTCATAAGGCAGCTTGCCCAGCCATTATGGGCCAGGGAACCAAGTGGCCAACAGGCTAAGCACACAATGTTCAGCTTTAGGCAATGTGTGGTATCTTCAGTGGGCTGAAGGACATGCCTGTGGGGTATTTCCTATGCAGTGTGGTTCTACAGAAATGACCATGGGTGTTCAAGGGCTGTCCTCAAGCAGAACATGATTGGTTGGCATGATCTCCCACATCATCACCAAAGAGAAGCTTGAATTATGTCTTGAAGAATGCGCAGGGCTACAAGAACGGGCCTGTGGATGCTGGAGAGAAATAGGAAGCAGGATAAACAGGGAAACCATGGCAGACAGGCCTGGGCTGGGCCTGTGGGAATTTGAAGACATGAGCAGTGGGTTTTGAATAGAGGTGGGATAGCCTTGACTCTCTTGAGGATTCTGGACTTGAGCTGAAAGCAAGGAGGTGACAGCTTTAGACTATTTTGTATTTTCCTACAGTCTCTTTTTGATCCCATCCTTAAAGGCCTCAAACATAGACATTGTTTTTGTCTCTTTGTTGAGTTGAAGGTCTTTTTCTACCCTCACCAGACTCTCATCTATTCCCTTCCAACTTTGCCGTCTGGAAAACTGAGCTTCGACTTTGGATTAAGCGCATTGTTAAAAGGGGCCCACACGTGTGTAGAGTGATGTGTAATTGTTTGCTTGCTCATGGTCTCAAGCCAGTTTTTTTCAGAAAAGAACCTTCACAGAGATAGATGGCTTTGCACAGTGCAGATGGGCTCAGAGTGTCTGTGGGGCAGGTCACATTCCTTACACGATCTGGCAAGGTATTGGTAAGTTTTTCAAGTTTTATTCTGTCTCTTCAAGCCTATGTATACAAAGTGTGTGTATATGTACACATATGCATATGAATACATGAATCCCAGAAAAAGATGTACTCTATGATAGATAAACATTTTCTAGTATTTATGAATGTATTTATTTTGAGCTTTAGGGTGGGTGTTGGTTAAGCTCTTTCTTAGGTGAGTTGAGTGTGTAGAACTCCATTTTTCTTTCCTTGGAATTATCTTTTTTTTTTTTTCATATAATAGTTTTGACGGGGATGGCACCTACTTTTCCTAATGGTTGTGTGGTGCATTGCTGAATGGTGGCAGGCTAGAGGGAGAGGTGGGGTGAGCAAATCAGACCCGAGAAAAGTGTTTTTGCCTTTGTAACACAGTTTCCTTACTGAAAAGAGTGTTTTGAATTGTCTTTTAAAGGTATTTTCCAATGCATCATCTCTACAAGGTTAAATGATGGATATGAATGTACCTGAACAGAGAGCAAAGAAAATGGCTATTTACTTATTTATCTTCAGAGCAAAGGTGGAGAGCGACTGACCTGAAGTACTTTAGATAGTTGCAAGGTGTCCCAAGTCCTGATACCCAGAACTGACCAGGAGAGCAGTGTGTAGACCACAATCAGGCTGCAGAGGGCAGTGTGAGACTGTGGTACCATGAGTTTGGGTGTACTAACGGGCTGTGCCTAATACAGGCCACCTGTGATGTTCCACGATCAATTATGCTGGATGGGGAAACTAGTCTATTGGATTTGCAGTAAATGTGTGCTACTTAGCCTCACTCCGAAGAACGTGGTTCTAAGCATTCCTCCTCTTCCCTGATGTCAAGACATTAAAAGTATTGACTGACTGAGTAGCAAATTCATACCCACATCGCTTTCAGAGATGGGACTATGCTGTATGGTTCCCCACAAGGGCAACTGAGATGGTGCTTCATGATGAACTGAAATTAACTTGTGTTGAGTGCTAATGTACATCATCTTGACTTGGCCAAAACCTTCCTTAATAATAGTAGCAGCAACCATAGTGGTAATAATAATCATTATCATCATAATAAGTAATGCACTATCTACATCTCCATTTTCAAAATTTGATTAAGTTTTTACTTTGACAATTACATCCATGTATACAATGCATTTTGCTTGCTCTCACCCACCCTCTCCTTCTCCTTATAACCCCTGTTAACTCTCCCTTCTTTTTACAAGTCCCTTTCCCACATTCATGGCCTTTGTTTTGTTTTGTTTTGTGACCCTCTGAACTTATTCAGGGCTGTCTGTGCGATCATGGGTCTGGAACTCTCCACTGCAGACAGCCAGGCTCATCGGGGACTACATAACTGGAGGTAATGAGTGACTCCGTCTCCCACAGAATCCATTAACAGTCAGTAGTTCAGCAGGGAAAGGTAGGGTCTTATGAGTCCTTCCCCAATCCATGATTGACTGTTGACAGGCCTAGTCTTATGTAGGCCCAGTGCAGACAGTCACCTTTGTTGTGTGATCCTTATTACAGTGACTGTTTCATGCTCAGAAGATGGTACTGCCCAGTGTTTTACTCTATCCTTCATCTCTTATAGTCTTTCTGCCCCCTATTCTGCCATGTCTTCCCAGCCTTGGAATGTCCTGTTTAGTAATGAGCTCTCAACTGTCATTTATTCTCCACACCTTGACCAACCATGATTCTCTGCATCCTCCCCCTTCGTTGCAAAAAAAGCCTCCTCCGATGAAGGAATAGAGTAGCCTTTGTCTATATATATAAACAGATAAAAATATATTTAGAAGGTAGTTTCGCACTATGCCAATTAAATAGCAGTAGTGAGATACTCACCTAAGGCCCAAGACATCCTTGGCCACCGGCCTTTGGCTGAATTTACAGTATCATATATCTCCTTTGAACAGCAGGATGTTTAGCACATTTATTGCAGGGGCAAGAGCTGGTTCTGGTTGCTCTGGCCCAGTTAGATTTTAGGAAATAAAAATGTTAGTGGGCCGGGCGGTGGTGGTGAACGTCATTAATCCCAGCACTCGGGAGGCAGAGGCAGGTGGATCTCTGTGAGTTTGAGGCCAGCCTGGGCTACAGAATGAGTTCCAGGACAGGCTCCAAAGCTACACAGAGAAACCCTGTCTCGAAAAACCACACACACAAAAAATGTTAGTGGGAGTGAAAGACAGTGGTGTGTTTGGACAGAGGTTGTATTAGTCAGGGTTCCCTAGAGCAGCGGTTCTCAATCTTCCTAGTGCTGTGACCTTTTAATACAATTCCTCATGTTGTGATGACCCCCAACCATAAAATTGTTTTCATTGCTACTTTATAACTGTAATTTTACTACTGTTATGAATCATAATGTAAATATCTATGCTTTCTTATGGTCTTAGGTGAACCCCCAAAGGGGTTGCAGCTGAACTGCTGCTTTAGGAGGCAGTAGGTCTAGGGGTGGCCCTCCCTTGAGCTGCACAGTTTTCCCACTCTGGCCACCATGCCTTCTTTGCCAGCATGGAATGTATCTCCTTGAACTGTACGCCACAATAAACCCTTCCTGCTTCACATTGCTTTTCTGTCAAAACAATGACAAAAAAAAATCTACTATGTAAATAATATATATGACAGAATGACCCTCTGGCAGTATTTATTTGGAACTTGGTATTATTCAGTTCACAAATATTTATTGTACCCCTACTAGAGGACATGACAATATCAACACAATTCTAGTGAGAAACACAGACATTAAACACTTATTAATGAACTCAGTGCTTAGGAAGCATAACGAATCAACAAAGAACATGGACACTTACATCAGGTATTTACATCGGACACATTACATTAATTGAATCTTCTCTATTATTTCTAGCTACGTGGCCCTAGAGACTCACATACCCTACTGTTACCTGCATCATCGGGTATTTCAAGAGTTATGTGAATTTTACTTATTACGTCTTAGAATAAAGTTGGACATGTGGTAAGCACCAGAATTGTTTAACTACTTATTATTTATGTGATGAGTGTTGGAAGGAAAAAGACCAGGACTGTGGAAGTAAATCACAATGGAGAGCTGTTGTGTGAAGCTGGGCTAAGTAAAATTTCACAAAAATGGAGGATGACTCATAAAATGGCAGTGGTGGGTGAGTCAGAGGAAGATTTACATGTGATTTTTTTAGAAAACAATGTCCAAGAAACACAATTAAGGATAAAAATCAGTGGGGTAGCACAATATGCATGACACTACCCATTTCAGTAGATAAATAAAATGTATCACAGGTATGGATATTATCCTTCTCTGTGTATATATGTATCTATCTACTTATGTAAAGACTGTTTGATTCAGAATCCATTGAAAGACTACTAATATAATTGCTTTGAGGTGGGGACCTCAGGGATAGCTCATTTCCTGTGGGAAAAAGGTGATTCAGAGGCAGAATCAAGAGCTCAAGGCATGGGGCCAAGGGAGAATCATGCACCAGGCAGGATCCATCCTGGGCCTCAATCACGAGGCTGGTGACACCATAGGCTAGCATTGCTGTGGGCCTGTGATGGTATGTGCTTTGCACGCCTATGCTTTCCATTTGGTTATCTTAGTTGGATTTCACTACTGTAGGCTGGGTACTGTGTTTGTTAAATTTTTGTTGTCAACTGGACACAATCTAGAGTCATTTGGGAAGACAGAACCCAAACTGAGTAATTGTCCAGTGTAGAACTGCTGGAGGCCATGTCTCTAGGAGATTTTCCTGATTCATGCTTGCGTGATGGAGGATAGCTCAGCCCAATGCGGGCAGCACCATCTGTAGATGAGCTGGTCTGGGCTGTATAAGAAAGCTATCCAAGCAAGTGAGCTAGTGAGTATAGTCAGTATGCAGCATTTCCCATGGTTTCTGCTTGAGTTCTTGCTCTGACTTCCCTCAGTGATGAACTATGACCTGTAATTATAAGCAGAAATAAACTCCTTCCCAGAATTTATGACTTCTGAGCTCACAGTGTTTATCACAGCAACAGAAAATCAAACTAGACTAGATGTATAGTACATTGTACCTGGAAGAGGAAAAGACCTTGTATCTTCTGTGAACAGGTCTTTTTAGTGGGAACTGTGTATCAGGAGCTGACAACCATGCTCAAGGCATTTCATCTACATTGTGGCCGGATCTAGAAAACCAGATAATGGGCCTTGGCAATTTAAAACTATAATGAAGTAAGATTGGCAGGTGGGAAGAGATGAGTGTATTTTGCATTTCACAAGGATGTAAATGATCTCTAGTTAGAGCACAGACCATGGAAAAGAAAACAAAATGTCTACAAAGTATTTGATATTACTTCTATTGAGAAGTGGGGTAGATGTCCTAGAGCTGACTCTCACCAACTTGTGGGAATCTAATGATAATCTCTTGTCCAGCAACTTATTTAATAAGATCTTGTTGGTGGCTTGAAATTAACCATTCTGGAGTCATAGAAATCGGCAGATGCTTTCTTCCTGGAGAGCAGATCAATAAATACTCACCAACACACAATTGCTTGTCTTGAAAGTTTTTCAGGATATTGGTAGGGGGTCTGGAGGAATAGTTCACATAGAACTTGGCTGTACACTTTCCTACTGACCCCTATTCAAACCACCTGAATGAATTGCCATTCACTTAGATTAGGAGGCAAGTCTCTAGATCCCATGCCCACAGCTATTACTCTGTTATGGGCTAACCCAACTATTCCTAGAATATTGTTCAGAACAAAAATTATTACTTTCATAATAATATATTATCATCATAATACTGTTTTGTTCACAATTTTTTTATGAATGCATAGTTTTCTGCTGTACATTTGGAAAGTCTCATAACTCATAGACCAATGGGTTCCTAATAGCCAAGGCACGATATCTGAAAATTTTGCATGGATTAAGTCCCACTTAAAGTACAAGGTAGACTAGCGACCTTGAACGTAACAGAGTCTAGAAAGGTTATTACTAAGGTTTGAGGGCTTTCATTAACATTGATGAAAGAGTTTTGGTGTAACGCCAAGCTGGCACTATTGAGTTTTGGTGTAATAATGAAAAGAATATTCATAATAGTTTGAAAAGACTATTATATTCATTACCTCTTTCCATCTTCTCAGAAAGTTCTCTGTGTGGCCAGGTTTTCTTCACATTCCTATCAAAACAACCTGTCTCAACAGACAAGCAGGAAGCATACATGGGACCCTGGTTGTCTTCTATAAAGCTAGGCATAGAGGTGTTTCAAAAAGTATAAAATACCACCATGTTTTCCAACTATTTATTTTCTTTTGGTATGCAGAGTTCTTTTTATAAAGATACTTTGCATGCTAATATTTAATGAATTTTGCATATAATTTTAAGCAAATTACTAAGAAAATTTAAAATGTTTCTTTCCGTTTTTGCTAGGTTAACATTGGTAGCTATATCCCACATAAATAAAGTTATTTGGAAAGGGCTGTTCCATTAAGTGTTAAAAGTGCTATAAAGAGGAAAGCCCAAATGATTTGTCAGAAATGGGAAAGCAGGCTCTCAGGAGACTAAGGGTTTTTTTCAGAGATACCTAGCCCTCTTTTATGGGTGACTCAGGAAGCTCCACGTTCAGCACTCACTTTGCAGGCTTGTCCTTTGGGGATGCCCATAGGAGTCGGTGCATGGCTAGATGCTAGGTGGGTGGCTTCTGGTAGTGCTGAGGATGATTCTGCAGGCAACCAGCTCTTGGCTGGCATCACATCAGACACAGGCTAGGTAGGACACTAGGATCTTCCAAGTGATTTATCTGCAGATTTAGTTAAGAAAGCTTAACCATTCAGTGGCTACTGTTATTATCCTGGCAACTCCTGTTGAAATGCTCAGATGTAAGCCAGGTGGTGGTGGTACACGCCTTTAATCCCAGCACTAGGGAGGCAGAGCCAGGCGGATCTCTGTGAGTTTGAGGGCAGCCTGTTCTTCAGAGTAGATTCTAGAACAGGCTCCAAAGCTACATAGAGAAACTCGGTATCAAAAACAAAACAAAACAAAACAAAACAAAACAAAACAACCAAAAAAAAAAGAAAAAAGAAAAAGAAAGAAAGAAAAGAAAAGAAAGCTCAGATGTTCTTTTTCCGGGTCTGTCTTCTTATTTTATAAAACTATTTATTTATTATTTTATGTGTATGTTTGTATGCCTGCATGAGTTTATGTATACCACATGCATGTAGGAGCCAGAAGAGGCCCAAGAGATTGTTGGGTTTCCTGGATCTGGAGTTACAGGCCAGTGAACCACCACGTGGATTCTGGGAACCAGACCCAGGTCCTCTGCAAGAGCATTAAGCCCTCTTAATGACTTAGAAATCTCCCCAGCCTTCTTTGTTTTCAAAATGAAAGCAACTCCAGTTAACATGACAGCACAGAGAGGAGAAATCTCAGAGGGTCCCACCCCTAGGTGAAGAGCCACAGGCGATCAATGGCTACCAAGAGAATAGATCTTTAAGGATGAGCCCCAATAGATCTAAAGGACTGGGCTAATCCAATCCCAAATGGTCACATGTACATATGAGCAACACTAAATGGATGCAGCAGGTTGTATCTCTCTCTCTCTCTCTCTCTCTCTCTCTCTCTCTCTCTCTCTCTCTCTCTCTTATCTATATCATCTTTCTATCATCTATATGTCTATTATTTATCTATCTATCATCTATGTATCTATGTATCAATTTATGTATGTATGTATGTATGTATGTATGTATCCATCCGTCCATCCAACCATCTATCTATCTATCTATCTATCTATCTATCTATCTATCTATCTATCTATCTATCTATCTATGTATCTATCTATCTGTCTGTCTATCTATCTATGTTTCTATCTATCTATGTATCTATCCATCTATCTGTCTGTCTGCCTATCTATCTATCTACTTATCTACCTATCTATAATCTATTGTCTATCTGTCTACACATATGCTGCAGTTAGGAGACAGAGGGGATAAATGATATAAATACAGTATGTTCATAGGAAATTCTGAAATAAGTAAAATTAAAAAAAAAAGAATAAAGCAAAACAATACTAACCTACAGTGAGCCCAGTGAGGATGTTCAGTCTGGGGAGATCTGTTCAAAGGGTCTGTGGGTGGGAGCTTGCTGGGATCTGAATGTTTGCATCTGTGATGGTTGGTTTCTACACCAACTTGACTGGAACCACCTGGGAGCTCCATCCTTGTGTAGATGTGTAAGGTTTAGGTGAGCAGGGAAGAGCCACCATGAATGTGACACCATCCCTCGGGCCCAGACTCAATGAAGAGGAATGAAGAGCATGAACAGAGCACAGCTAGCGTTCATTGTCTGTTCTCTGATTGAAGGCCCAGCATGACCAGCTCCTCACTTGCACATTGCCAGCCCTTCCGGTCATGATGGACTGTATCCCCTCTTAAGAAATGAGACAAAACGGACCCTTTTCTTCTGCCCAGTGTTTTGTCACAGAAATGAAAGTCAGCATACCCCGATTTACACACTGGAATCCTAACCCTAAGTAGAAGTGTTAGGAGCTAGTCAATTCACAAGGTGGGAGTCTGCATGAACAAGATTTGTACTCTTATTAAAGATGCCCCAGGAAACTGCTACATCCCCTTCGCCACTGGAGGACACAGGAAATGAGCTCCCCCTCAGAATCTGAATCTGTTAGCATCTAGGACTGTGAGAAATACATTTCTGTTGTTCAGAACATTTTGTTACCATTACTCCAATAGACTAAGACACAGGATGGCAGGAAACAGTCCTCTTCGTGTCCTGGGAGAAAAGTGCAGAGCACTCTGTGAATTCTTCCAATCCCAGTTTCATTCAGTGATGGGGAGGGAAGGGCAGGTGAGCATTGCTTTTTAATGGCAGGCCGTCTTCCATGTGACATGTCCTACTGAAAAGTCACAGCTATTCTGTTTCCTCAGGTCCTCTGGAACTGGGATCAAGCATTACCTGTCATTTGAAAGCTACAGAATGTTCTGGCTCACCCAACGTTTCCTCATGCAGACCTTCTGTGGTTCCTGCTACCTGTACCATTAGCAGGCCTTCGGACACACCGTCACTCCCATTTGCATAACGTAGGCTCAAGCCCATTCCATCTCCAGCTTGGAGGTGCTTCCCGTGGTTGGGTACAGTGGCACTGGAATTAGGATTTATCTTAACTTCACAGAGGCTTACGATTCTGGACAGGTAGGATATGGGAAACAGTGGTGCCTACAAATTCATCTTTCTTTTTTCTGAACTTTCCTGTAAGGGGACAGAGGGAGGTATACTACTTTAGAGCTACCCAGAGACAGGGCACCTGTGCTCGGGATCCTCTGTCCTGACTCCGATTTGACTTGTCTGCTTGTCTTCTACTCTTTTCTGTTGCTGAGGGATGCAGGATGACAATCCCTGATGAGTTACAAATAGTTCTCAGTTTACTAAAGTGCACTGGCTGTCTTGGAACCTCTTTGAAATGCTTTTAAGGCAACATGGAGAACGGAATTCAACAACTTTCCACAGCTGTAGTAAGAGTCCAGCCACCCCAGGAGCAGCTGTGAGCAGTTGTTTTCGTATTTTGTACTCATTGTTTGTTTGGAGTCCTGTTAGGAAGAATCTAGAAGGTCTTGTGGCAGCCATGTTACCAGAGACTGGGTTTGTGTCAGCCCCTTGGATTCCAGGCTTTTATCCAGACTTGGCAAATATGTGTCTTCAGTGACACGCTGGCTTAAGGCATCCCCTCACTGTGCTCTCACACCCGCTTCCATGTGCTCATAAGTGGAAGGCTCTGTCCTACGACAGCTTTTTTTTTTTCAGTGAAGAGACACGTTTTAGGACCTGACATCACATGAAACTTTAAAAAATAATGCTTTCATTACATTTGCTTATTTTTTATGTGTGGTGGGGCATGCATGCCACAGCGGCCATGTGGAGGTCAGAGAACAATTTGTGGGGGCTGTTCTCTTCTTCTCCCATATGAGTTCCAGGGAAGGAGGCCGGGTTGTAAGGCTGGCGGGTCTTGGCCGTTCCCGGAGCTCACTGGTCCCACATGGCGAGTGTCATTGTGACATCTTTGTCCTCCTGCCCTTAGATGCCAGTCTGTACAATAAAGACGTTGTGCTAAAGAGCTTAGAAGGTGCGGTCTATATGGAGTTGGCAACAATGTTTCAAAATAAGGGCCTGACAATGTTTCAATGTTGCTTTGGCACCACTATTTTAACTCCAGAGGGCAGGCTGGTATGCAGGCTAAGTAGATCCTATTGAGACTTCTATGGATGATAAAGGACTACTTTTAAAACAAATCAAGAAATCATCACACTGTCTCTTCTCCAGCTATAAGCAGATCTTTCTTCTCTTCATATAGACATTAGTAACATAATAGAGTTTGTTACAAAAAGGTGCAAATGTTCCGCAGAGGAGGAATAGATGAGGCTGTTTATTGATGTGATAGGGAACCTGACCAGGAACCATGACATCAGGGCCATTCACAGTTCTAAAAAGTAGTTTGAGGCAGTTCCCAAAGCTTGGGCCGTATTCTAAGTGAGCACTTCTCAAATACCTATGATCTTGTTAGTGACCTTGTATGACCAAATTAAAAAGTTAACATATATTCATCATACAAAAGGAAGACTTTCACTAACCATGTTCATTCAATTATAATATACATGTTGATCACACCCACCCTCCGTTATTCCATCCTGTCCTCCCTCCCACTGATCTCCTTTTCCCAAATAGTTCCTCCCTACTGCCTCTAATACATACATATACAATCTAGATTCCACATATGATAGAAAACTTGATATTTGTCTTTCCAAGTCTGGATTATTTGGATTAATATGTGTGGTAGTTGGTGTTAATTATCAGCTTGACAGAGTCTACTGTTACCTAGGAGATGTTTCTCCAGGCATCCGTGAGTAGCCATATGCACTCACCCCTCTCTTCTGACTGTGGATGCGACATGACAAGCTACTTCAAGTTCCCACTGCCTTTATTTCCCTGATATTATGGACTGTACCTTGAACTGTGAGCTGAAGTAAACACTCTCTCCCTTAAGTTGCTTTTGTTGGAGTATTAAATCATAGGAAGAAAAGCTAAGACAATATGATGATCCTGGTCCTGCCCATTTTCCTCAGACACGGCATCTCTGGAAAACGCCCAGGTGTGGACACAGATGCTGTTCCACAGAACACACAGAGTGACAAATAATGCAGGAGCTGGACACTTCAAGTCAGCCAACAGGTGGGATGAACTGGTGAGCCTGTTCCTAGAACTAGTGTCCCATAGAACAGGCTTATTCCTCTCTGCTCCAACATTAAAAGTCTCCATATCACCACTCAAAAAGTCCAGAGTCACTTCTGAGACTCAAGACAAGCTCTTAGCTATGTGCACCTGTAAAATCTAGTTTCATGCATGTACTATACATTGGCACAGAGTAATGCCACATTTCTTTTTGTGTCTAGCTATTTGCCCCAAACTGAATCATTCCTTCTTAACGGGAATCTTTGAAGGCCTCTGGTGTCACAGCCTCCTTTCAGTCACCCATGCCCCTGCACATGAGCCCCCACCCATACTGTCATAACACCGAACTCACTAGTTAGCTAAGCTAGACTTGTGATGCATTGTTTGTTTTGTCTTTGGTGACCTACTTGGGACGAACAGGTGTTTACTTGTATCCACTAGGGAACGAGAGTGGGTAGTGAAGGCCTGACACTCAAGGCTTTGGTGGTGAGAGGACAGGGTTGGAGTAAGTGCCTTTTGCATTAGGAGACAGCCATGAGCCTGGCCAGCTGCAGTACGCTGTCATTCATATGTGAACGTCCCCCACCGGCTCATGTGTTTGAGTTCACAGTCTCCAGCTCATGGCACTGTTTAGGGGAGTCTGGGGGGGGGTTACTTTTGTGGCATGGTGTCTAGCTAGAACACTCTGCCTGTCATCATTGGTTAATGATGTGTCTCAGGACATGAGATCAAGCCATCTGGTTGTTGGACGCACTGTTACATTCTTGATAACTGTAAAGTGCCAAGAATATAGTGAGGTTTATTAGTGAGGTTTGTTAGTGAGGCTCTAATAAGTGTGTTTATTGAGCTTACAACCCTTCTCTCTCCACAGTAGGTTTTGGAACCTTAATTGTCATTGAGGAGGTAGATGTATGGAAGCTCTTCATTGTTCACCAAAGAGTTAGTAAATAGAATGGAGGCCTGCCTCCCTAAGATGACCCAACATCCCAAGGGAAGTAATATGATGGGCAAGTTTTGTTTGGAGATAAGGAATTCAAACTTATGCTAAGAATATTTTAAATCTGTGTTACTAGAAATTCAACTAACGATTTATTGATCAATTAATGAGAAGCTAATGGACAGATAAGGAAGTGGGGCAAGAGCCAGGAAAACAATGTATGATTTCAGGACTGGAGATATGGCTCAGCCACTAAAAGCTAAGGGCCACAGTCAGAAAGTATGGTTCAGGTAGGAGGAGTTCTGCAGTGTGAACACTCATTTGATATTTTGTTGTTGTTATGTTTTGTTATTTATTTTTATGTAGGTGAGAGGGACGTGGTAATGCCTACTTAACAGGGTAAGGTTTGTGAGATAATGTGAGGTGATTTTTGCAACTCTAAATGAATCAAAGACCTTAAGACCTGGAACTCTGAAACTGTTCGAGCAAAGAGTAAGGCAGATACCTCAAAGTGGAAGTGAGGCAAGAGCCTCCTGTCAGGACGTCAGTCACTCAGGAAATAGTGGTGACATTTGGCAAATGTAACATCATGAAGTTAAAAATTAGAAGCGTTCTTGGCAGGAGAAGAAACAGTTAGTTACCTGAGTGAAAAGACAGTGATAGGAGGGGAGAAAATGTTGGCCATTAAACATCTAACAGGGGATTAATATCAAGCATATGTAAAGAATTCAAACAAATACTAAGAAATCAGGCAATCTAATCGACAAATGGGCTAATGAAAGACAATCTTTAAAAGACAAAATAATTGGCAATAAACGTATGAAAAAGGCTCTAAATATGAAAGGGAGGAATAGAGGAGATAATGGGAAAACTGAAAATAGGGAGATGGATGCTAGAGTTGGAAAGGCTTACGCACATCTGCACCAGTGTTTGTATTTATATGTTTTCTTGATCTCAGCCATTTTGTCAGGCATAAGATGATATCTCAAAGTTATTTTAATTTGTATTTCCTTGATGGCTAATGCTGTTGAACATTTAAAAATAGTTTTTAACCACGTGTAGTTCTTCTTTTGAGAAATGTCTGTTTAGTTCCTTTTAAAAAAGGATTTATTGTACTATTTTTGTGCACGTATTTGTGTGTGCACAGATACCTGCAGAAAGTGAAAGAAGGTGTCAGGGTCTCCCAAAGCTGGGGTTACAGATGCTTTTAAGGTGACCATTAAAGATACTGGGACCTAAACCCCAGTCCCTCAGAAGAGTAAGAACTCTTCACTGTGAGCCCCTGTCTAGCCCCTGAAGCCCATTTTAAAATTAGGTTGTTTGTTTTTGTGGTGTTTAGTTTTCTGAGTTCTTTGTATGTTCTTGACACTTACCCTCTCCCATATGTATAGTGGGAGAAGATTTTTGTTTCTGTTCTGAGAAAGGCTGCTTTCTCACTCGATCGTGTTCTTTGCTGTACAGAAGCTTTTATGTTTTATGAGGTCCCTTTTGTCAACTGTTGGTCTTCATGCCCATGCTGCCCGAGTTCTGTTCCGAAGGTAAGCCCTTAGCTGTGCCATTGACATGTAATCCCTACTTCCCCTCAACCAGAGTCAGGCTATTGGGTGTTCTGTTGAGGTTTTCAATCCAATTATAGTTGAGTTTTGTGCAGGGTAAGAAATAAGGGTAGGTGGTGGCACATGCCTTTAATCCCAGCACTCGGGAGGCAGAGCCAGGCAGATCTCTGTGAGTTTGAGGCCAGCCTGGTCTACAGAGTGAGATCCAGGACAGGCACCAAAACTACACAGAGAAACCCTGTCTCGAAAAACAAACAAACAAACGAAATAAGGGTCTAGTTTCATTGGTCTACACATAACTATCCAGTTTGTTTAGCATATTTGTTGAAGATGCTGTCTTTTTCCCCACTGATTTTTGGGTCTCTTTGTCAAAAATCAGGTAGGGGCATGGGTTTATATCTGGATCCTTAATTCTAATTTTATAATCAATTAAGTACGTTTTTACTAATTTCATAGTGCATTCTGATTACCCTCACCTCTGTCTTCTCTTATCTCCACATCCCACCCCATCAACACTCCCTTTTTCCTATAATTCTGAAAGGAAAAAAAAATTTTTAAATGCCTAACTATAGAAATTGGATTCATCCTGTTAGGATTAATGACTGAAGCAAATACATGAAACCTCATTCAACACCCCTCAGCCACCACATTCAAATGATGAATTGTATTAGAGCCTCAAAAGAAACAATAGCCGTAGTTAATGAAAGCCTAATTTTATACAAATTTCTCCAGTTGATTAGACAAATGCGTCTGTGTGTATCTCCATGGTCACTTTTATTTCTTCTTCTCCTTCTTCTTCTTCTTCTTCTTCTTCTTCTTCTTCTTCTTCTTCTTCTTCTTCTTCTTCTTCTTCTTCTTCGTCTTCTTCGTCTTCTTCGTCTTCTTCGTCTTCTTCGTCTTCGTCTTCTTTGTAATGTGGGAAGGCAAAGTGAAAGAGAGAGATGGGTTTTATTATAATGATTTGTCTTCTGAAATAGAGAAATCTGACTGAGTATAGGAAGACATTTTGTTGATACCAGTGGCATTTATTCTTGCAGATTTTAAAGCTCTGTAGCATAGTGTGGCTCCTGTGTAAAATGAAATATACAGATGGGCAGCACACAGGCAGTCAGAAACAGGAATCCAGGAGGTCTGTGCTAAGTCTACAAGGCTGAGTGCTTTCCAGCACACCATTATGTCCTTTGAGCTGTTTTGTGACTAATAAAACAAGTCACACACAACTAGTATTGGCTGCAACTACTTTACAAACAAAAGGAGACTGAGGCTTGGAGATGCCCTTAGGTCAGCTAATGATATCCTCAAAGATGGGGAAAGAGTAAGGTTTTACATTCCTTGCCAAATTCTTTACTCCAAATTCCTGTGCGTCTCATTTCTACCTGGTGAATGCAGGAAAGCCTGAAGAAGCTGAGCCACAGACTGCCTAAGGCCAGCTTCTCTCCAGCACAGGACTTAGTGTAGTGCCATGCGGTGTGGACTTCCATTGTAGCTCACTCACTACAGGCTTATTTGCTGACATCCAGCAGAACCCATACTGAATGTCAGGTTCATGAAGGGAGGGCATACTGGGGCCCTGCAATGGAACCATATGGAATATGTCCAGAGATTAAATCCTCCTCCTCAAGGTCATAAAAGGGACTTATTTGCTTTGCATAATCACGGAGCCTTGGGGCTCTTGGTGTGCCATGGTCTTCTTCAACACCTATCTTGAAAAGGGCATACGCATGGCTTGCCATCTACCTACCTTTCTGGAGAAATCTGTAGGATACTGTACCAATACGCTATCACTGTGGAGTAGAAAGAAATGTTTTAAAGAGTGGAGTAGGAAAGCAGGTATCTGATGACTTGTAAGCCTTGCTTTTTCTACCTTGTCTGACATGTCTGGGGAGGGCATCATGGGGGATGGCTGTGCACTTCGGAGCGTGATTGTGAGCAAGGTCCACAGCCCAAAACAAGCAACCGAATGCTGGCATTGCTGAACCACAAGGCTGCCAAGTAGGTAGGGAGTTTTATCCCTTCAAAGGAAGGTTCTCATTTCTCTGCTCTTAATTCATATGCTGAGGAAGGAGGCTATATCATTCTCATAGCAGGGGTTGTCAGAAATAAAAGCATTCTAGAACTTTGTTGGTGTGTTTGCAGAGGACTGAGCCCAATCTAAAAAGAGAATCACATGGAGACTGAGCCAGTGTCTTTTTCCACTAAATAATTTTGGGTTACTACTGCTACTACTACTACTACTACTACTACTACTACTACTACTACTACTATTATTATTTTTGCAGGTTACTGTTACCAGAATATCACAAGAATGTGTTTAGGTTTTCAAAAATAAAATCTCAAATTCTTCTCTGTAGGCTTCTTGCATTTTATATCCACATAGTGGGGTCAAAAAAAGTTCTGCTTCATGTTTTAGGGAAAATTTAAAAGGATAAAATGCAGTGAGTGTATAAGGAAGGTGCAGTGTATGACAGTCTCACCAACCTGAAATATCACCAGGCTTTTTCATTCTAGCTATTCCAGGGAGAGGATAGTGATGTTTTATGGCGGTTTAATTTGCATGTCTCTACTGACTGATGACACTGAGTATCTCTGGGCATGCTCATTGACCTTACACCAGTTCTTGGTTCAAATGTTTTATTCGCTTAGAGAAATAAAGTCACACCCAGAGGCTGGATAGCCCAGAGATCTAGGGTAGAACCAAATGTGACTGGGAAAAAAAAAAGAAAAGAAAAAAGTCAATGAAATGATTCCTAATGATATTCTGCTATACTCATAGATTGGTGCCTAGCCAAATTGTCATCAGAGAGGCTTCATTCAGCAACTGTTGGAAACAGATGCAGACCCCCAGCCAAATATTAGGCAGAGCTTGGGGGATCCTGCTGAAGGGAGGAAGGATTGTAATAGCCAGGGTGGTCAAGGACATCATAAGAAAACCCACAGAATCAACTGACCTGGGCACATGGGAGCTCATAGATTCTGAACCTATAACCAGGGAGCCTGCAGAGGACTGACCTAGGCAGTCTGCATATATGTGTGGCTTGGTCTTCTTGTGGGGCTCCTAACAATGGAAACAGGGACTGTCTCTGACTCTTTTGCCGGCTTTTGGGACCCTTTCCCTGACACTGGATTGACTTGTCCAGCCTCAATAGGAGAGGAAGTGCCTACTCTTACTGCAACTTGACATGCCATGTTTGGTTGATATCCATGGAAGGCCTGCCCTTTTTGAAAAGAGACAAAGGAGGAGTGGATGGAGGGGTGCAGAGAGGAGGTGGAGGGAGGTTTGGAAGGAGAGAAGGGAGGGGAAGCTGTGGTCAGGATATAAAAAAATTAATAAAAAGAAAGTTGTCTTCTTATTGAATTGTTTTAGGATGTGGTCTAGAGAAAAGTCCTTCATGAGATACTTATTTTGAAAGATTGGTTCTTCCATCTGTGGCTTTTCTAGACAGTATATGTTGAAGGACAAATATTTTAATTTGATGAACATGAATTTATTTTTATTTATTTTATGCTCTGAACTGTATGTGTCTTAGTTTTAAAATCTTTGTCTAAATCAAAGTCACATTTCCCCTCTTACTGCTTTGGGGAACTTTTTAGTTTTAGCTTTTTGGTTTAGTTTAATCACACTTCCTGAGTTTTCATACGTGAAAGCAGGTACCTACCTTTATTTTTCTAAATTGATATCCAGCTTTCCTGGCACCATTTGTTGAAAAGAAGTATACATTTATCCTTGAATGAAGACAGTATCTCTGTTTTAGTTACTTTTCTATTGCTGTGATAAGACACCATGACCAAGGAAATTTACAGAAGAAGGGGTTTCAGAGAGTTTGAGTTCACGATGGCAGACCAGAGGTAGCAGGTATGAGATGCAGCTGAGAGCTTACATTTTGAACCATAGCAGGAGGCAGAGAGAACACTGTGAATACCAGGAGTCTTTTTGAAATCTGAAAGTGGCCCTTAGTGACACACCTCCTCCAATAAAGGCACACCTCCTGCTCCTTCCCAAACAGTTCCACCAACTGGAGGTCAAGTGTTCAAATACATGGGGACCATTCTAATTAAAATCACACTTTGGGTAGTTCTTATTTTAAATTTCATTCATGCTCTGTTCATGTCTATGTGTATCATTGTGTATTATTCCAACTCAGTCATTACAGCATTATAGTAAGTCTTGAACCATGTCAGATATGGTTTCTAACTTTTCTTTTTCCTCAAATTCTAGGTAATTTACATTTCTCTATAATTTTTTGAATCAATTTACTGGTTCCTATAAAAAGACAGCTGTGATTTTAATTAGTATTCCATTTAATACTTGAATCAATACAGGAAAAATAGTATATTGGCACTTCTGAGTTTTTCAATTGTGAACATGGAATTGGCTAGACTTTAATTTCTTTTTGGCAATACTGTACTGTTTTTAGGATGCAGAAATCTTACGTCTTTGGTCAAATCTTTAAATACTTTATATATCTGTATCTACATCTATGTCTGTCTATCTAGTTGTTTGTGTGTTCCTATGCACATGTTTGTTGTGTGTATGTGCACATGTATGCATGTATGCTTGTATGTATGTATGTATGCATGTGCACTAAAGGTTAGAAGTGATCATAAGGTATCTTCCTCAACTAATGTCTATCTTATTTTTAATAAAGTAATTTATTAAAAGTCTATTAATTCATTAAAAATATGTTTTTCCACACCCTAATTCTCTGACAATATTATCTTATATGAAAAAAGGGCACTGTTCAAATCTAATTAAGGGAAAAATTTCCAAATTAAAATTTGAATTAGAAAATTGGCTTTTACCAGGTGTGGTGGCACACGCCATTAATCCCAGCATTCAGGAGGCAGACAGAGGCAGGTGGATCTCTGTAAGTTCGTGAGTTCCAGGACAGCCAGAGCTATTAACACAGAGAAACCCTGTCTCAAAAAACAAAACAAAACAAAACAAAACAAAACAAAACAAAACACCCCAAAACCTGGCTTTCAAACAAATAGGATTTCATATGAGGTTTCACATGTAGTTCAGTTTGGTTGATTCTCTCCCCCTCCCCGTCTCTCTACTCTCCCTTCCCCACTGTGCCCTTCATCTCCAGTATTTCCCTTTTCCATTTTACTCTAAATTTTAAAAATCAGTTCCATTTAAAAAATCTCCTTTGTAGATCTAAATTTCCATTAGCTATCATTTTTGTACTGTTGAATTTTTTGTCACATTTCTCATAATGCATGTCTTTTGTCAAAGAATGATTTAAGGTTTTATTATCTCCAAAACATCTTATTCCTAAGGTTTGAAAGAGGAGCATGCTTGGTATTGAGGTCTAGGTTGATGGCTTTTCCTTTTCTTTTGTAGTGTTTTAAAGATGCCAAAGAAGACAGTGGAGGTCTTCTACGATGTATACATTCTGAGGAATCTGTGGACATTCTTTTCTTCTTTCTATCTGTTCTTTGAGAATTTCATACAGTGTGTTTTGATCATGTTCACCTCCTCCCGTAACTCTTCTTGTGTGTTCTCATCTGTCTCTGTGTGTCTTTGGTGGCTAGTTTTCATTTTTATCAGCGAGGTTTTAGAATTGTCTTTATGATTTTTCTCATTGTGGTTTTCTGGCCTATTCTGCTTGAGGTTTGTTTGTTCTCAGTCAATCCAGTTTTTTTTTTTTCCCTTTCAACTTTAGGTAGAACTTATGAAGAGACACCAATGGCTTTTATTGGGTATCTTCTACAACAGAAACAGTAAAGTGTCAGATTCTCTGAAGAGGTGGTGGCACCCGACTTTGATCTCTGCACTGACACAGTGACAATTGTTACGAGTGGTCCAGGACTTTTGTCACATTTTAAGTCTACAGGCAGCACTGCATTTGTTCACAGGAAGTGGGTCTGTCTGTGCTGAGCTTACGGAAAGGTGATGGAGGATGTGCTTCTGTTGCCCAGTGACAGTCATATGTGGGTCAGATTCAGGCGTCCTGTGTGTACAGGGGATGTGAGAAAATCTCTTTACAGTGTTTGGAGGAAGACATCAATTCTTAGACCCGGTTAAAAGTGGGCACATCCTGTGGAAATTCTTTTCAGAGGAAAATATTGGCAGAGAAACCAGCCCTTTCTTCTGTTTCATATTTTTCTCATGAGATTTGTGGATTTATAGTTTTCACAGATTTGGATTTCTTCTTTGTTCTTTTCTTCCTGTCTCAATTCTTCATTTTTTCTCTTGGCTCCAGTCAAAGATATATTAAAGTAGTTGTTATTCCTTCTAAACCTACTGAACTCTGTTTGCTTTTTGTGCTCAAATTTGTAATCTTTATTTCTCTGGTAGTTTATTCAGGAGAGTTTTTGTTACTGTTTGTTCAAGTTTGTTCATTTCTTTTTGGGATATTGATTCCTCTCCAGTGAAACCTATCCATCTATCTATTTATCTGTCTGTCATCTATCTATTTCTATCTATCTTTAGAAGTTGGTTTCGAAAAAATTTCCATTTTATTATGTTTGTTTCCCTTTTTATGCTTTAATAAGTTGGGTGTGTGTGTGTCTGTATGCACGTATATGCGCATGTGTGCCTTGTATGTGTTATGTAGAGGTTTGTAGAGGGCATTGTGCACCTTCCTCTATCACTCTTATCCATTGACAGTTTCTCTCCTTGAACCTGGGGCTCTTGGCTGCCCTGTACACCTGCAAGCCTCACTGATCCTCCTGTCTCTTTCCTCCTTGAAGTAGGGGCTACAGGCATTTATAGGGATGCTTGGCTTATACATGGATGCTGAGGTCTGAATTCTGGTTCTCGTAATTATCAAGAAGGCACACTCAACTGCTGAGTTTTTCTCTCCAGCTCCTGGAGTATTGATTTAAAGTTATCTATATATTTTTTGACTTTGAGGAGAGAATGTTCTGTTTAATTTAGCTCCTCTTTCTTTAGCACAGCTTGGTTGTGTTTACTATATTAAATTACTTACATATTACTTTCATCATTTCTAAGCTTACATTTAAGTTTTGTTGGAGCAGGTCCAGTAAATCCTTTACTGCTCAGTAAGCGTCACTGTTATACTACCACCACATGAGGACTCTATACAATATCTTCCTGTATATAATCCACACAGTCCTGTGTGAGCTGTGGCAGTCATTCAGCACATTACTTTTTAAAGTTTTACCCCTACATGTGCAAATTCTTCACCAAAGATTTCAGACTCTTTGAAGTCATCTGTGTGGTCCTTTTTCACCCTGTAAATTCTAGCCTCATTGGTCTCCTTATCTCGGTCCACATAACTCAGATAACTGGGATTCCTCTCCCATTTCGGTCCTTTATGTTTGTGCTGTAGTCCTGAGACTCTCCAGGCAGGGATCTGCAGTGATTTTGAAGCTCATTAATTTGTTTCGTTTCTCTACAGGTAGCAGTCTAGGGCTGTTCGCTGCACAGAATCATATTGTATGTCTGCCTGACCATCAGCTTCTTTTATAGACATGCATTTCTTATAGCTGCTGAACATTTGTTAGCAAAACTGGGTTTAAAAACAACATGTAACAACAAAATTGAGAGAATGATTTTTGAATGTATCTCAATAGAGGAAAAGCAAGTTCTATGTAAATAAGATGGCCAAATGTGCCTTTAGATTTCTCTACCCTTCTTCTTCTTTTTTTTTTTTTTTTAGCATTTACAACTAATTTTTATTTTTATTTATTTATTTATTTATTTATTTATTTTATTTTACAATACAATTTGGTTCTACATATCAACCACGGATTCCCTTGTTCTCCCCCCTCTCGCCCCCCTCACCTTCCCCCCCCCCCCCCCCGCCCACCCCCCATTCCCACTTCCTCCAGGGCAAAGCCTCCCCTGAGGACTGAGATCAACCTGGTAGACTCAGTCCAGGCAGGTCCAGTCCCCTCCTCCCAGGCTGAGCCAAACGACCCTGCATAAGCCCCAGGTTTCAAACAGCCAACTCATGCAATGAGCACAGGACCCGGTCCCACTGCCTGGGTGCCTCCCAAACAGATCAAGCCAATCAGCTGTTTCACCCATTCAGAGGGCCTGATCCAGTTGGGGGCCCCTCAGCCATTGGTTCATAGTTAATGTCTGGATCAAGAACAGAGATGGAGAACAAGGAATAGGAGATCATGATAAATGAAGACCACATGAGAATAGGAAGAAGCAAAGTGCTAGAGAGGCCCACAGAAATCCACAAAGATACCCCCACAACAGACTGCTGGCAATGGTCGAGATACAGCTCGACCTGACCTACTCTGGTGATGGGATGGCCAAACACCCTAATTGTCATTCTCTACCCTTCTTATTTCTACCTCTACACCTGCATCATTCCTTTCTTTAGAAATAGATTCTACTACTCATTTAATTATTTTCTGCACACACACACACACATACACCACACACACACACACACACACACACACACACACACACACACACACACACACACACTGTGTATGTAAAGAAAGTGAGAGACTTTGGAGAACCAATTCCTAGATGGGATGTCTTTATTAAGCCGCTTCCTTCAGGGCTTAGGGAGCAATGTGGAGCAGGAGGCAGAAAGATTCTAAGAGCCAGAGGTGACGAATGACTCAAAGGAACAGTGTTTTCCAGACACAGCAGAACTGAAACACATATAAACTCCCCCAGACTGTGGCAGCATGCACAGGGCCTGCGCATCAAGTCAGACGGGGCCCAGGACCGAGGAGGGAAATGGATACAATCTCCCAGGCCTACCCAAGAACTATTTCCAGTTGACAGTCACTTGCAAAGGAAAAATTAGTTTCTCCAGTGAAATTTCACTGGATATACAAACCTCATTAGAGGCAGACCCCATTGCCAGCAGTAAGGACATGACCAACACAAGGCAAGCTCAATGGTGCCTTGTAGATTTTATTATTATTTTATTTTTGGTCTCACTTCACTTTGTTTGGGCATTGTTTACCATACTGGTCTTCTGCTTGCATATTATGGTTTCTAGTCTTGTGTTTTTATTATTTTTTTTTTGTGTGTATGTGTTTCATGTGCTTTTTATGTTTTAAATTGTTTTATTTTTATTTTTTGCCTGTTTTCTAAAGAAAGAAAGAAAGAAGTCATGGAGTTGGATGTGTGGGGAGGTGGGGAGGATCTGGGAGGAGATGAAAATTGTGATAAGAATATATTGTATGAATTTTTAAATGAAAAATAAAAGAAAATTTTATTTTATGTGTATGGGTATTTTGTCTGCATGTATATCTGTGCATCACATGTGTATAGTGTCTGTAAAGGTCAGAAGAGGGTACCAGTCCCCCAGAACTGGAGTTACAGATGGTTGTGAGCTGCCATGTGGGTGCTGGGAATTGAACCTGGATCCTCTGAAAGAGCAGCCAGTGCTGTTTACTGCTAAGCCATCTCTCCAGTCCTATCAACTTAAATAACAACATTATGGCAAACACTCCTGTATTCTCTACCTTGTTTACTAAATAGAATAGCATCGATTTTCTGGAAACTTTCTTCATGTTGCTTTTTATCATAACCTTTTCCCTACCTCTCGAGCACATGAGTGTTCTGTTGTGATGTAACCACCGTCCTTCCACTATTACCTCAATGGATGAATCAGCAATCTGGCTCGCATTTCTTTGTCTTCTCGAGCCTCTTCAATAAAACTGGAATCATGCTGTAAATACTTCTTGCCACTTGCTTTTTCTCTATCCATTAACATTAATATTAATTAATATTCTGATTAATATTCTGCTTTATTAAGAATGTGTCATACTATTCCATGAATAGGCACTTTTTTTTTTTCTTTTTGAAGCAGAGTTGGTTTATACAGGAAAGATTTTAACGGAAACTCAAAGTGAGGCATAGGCCTTAAAAGGAGAGGAAGGACTTTAAAAAAATAAGAACAGTTGTTTCTTCGCCAAATCTCCACTCTCCGTTCCTTACACAAGCAAAGCTTCAGGAGGCACTGGGAGTGAGCTTATAGCTACACTTCTTACTCACTTCCTACAAGTCTCAGTCTGCGTCATTGTGCTCAACTTACGTCAACGTTTTTTTGGGAAACTCGATATAGAGGTGGAACCGAGCAAGGATCTTGGTTGTTAATAGTTTGCCTCAGAGGGGTGGAGTAGAGGCAAGGAGAGCCACCGTGAAGCTTGCCCAGGACATTGGTGACTTTGTGATGGTGGAAAGCATAAGATTCCTGAGCCTCAGTTTGCATGCAAGGGTGCTGCCATCCTCACGACTGTGGATCTGTGAGCGGCAGATAGGCTTTGGTGCAGGGAGAGGTTTCTAGAATGTTCTGTCTTCTTTTCCTCACTATAGTCTTATGACACGTCATTGCTGGGCTGCATTCTTTCTTTCTGTCCACAGCAGGAGGTCACAGGGGGGCAACTTCTAGTCATAGAGAATACCCTAAAATTAGAAAGCAAGCAAGCAGCTCTTAACATTGTCTAAGGTTTTGCTGAATGAATTTTAGCCTAGCATCAACTAGCCTTAGGGTGTCTTTGAGTCTGCGATACGGCCAGCCAAAATTTAATGGGAAAGAATACTTTTCTAAGGAGAGGGTCAAACTTTCCCACAAAATCTTGGAGACATCTGTGTCCTAGGAAAGGCTGGGGGCTACTGTTTCCAAGAAGAGAGCCAGTGCTGGCATGTGACTCTCTTTACCTCCTTGGTCCACATTCCTTTCCCGAGCAACGCCTTGGCATTTTTTGCTTTTTTCGCCATATAGATGATAAGTAGCTGTGTATCTGGTAGAAATACACACAGCCTGTAAGAAAAGAGAGGGATATTGCATTGGTCTTCTGGAGGCAGATGTGTTAGAATATTTTAATTTTAATCAGTGTAATTGAGAATGATAGAACTTAGAATGACTCATCTTCCCCATGGTTAGACTTCTTAACTTGGCTTAAACAGTTGACAATTCTAAGACTTAGTTGTTTTCCTTTGGCTGGAACTATCAATAAACCCAAAGGGAAAGAAGAGAGCATCTAGTAGAGGTTTTCTAAGCCTTTCAGGAAACATGGTATTGTTTCTTTAATGATATACATGTTAGTCTACCAGAATGATGATGTTGTAGACATTAAGAGAATGGGAATCGAAAGAGAATTCCTTTTAAAAGGAATTAAATTTAAAAAGGAACATATCACTGTGTCCCCAGAGCAGGGCTGCAAGTCCACAGTGCTACCTGGTGTCCCCTTAGCAATGTTCCAGACAAGGCAAGATTCTCATGGAGAGACTCACTGAGCACAGGAGGCATTATGAAAGACAACTTCTGAAATGTCTGAAGGAACAAACCATGCCAAGCAGACAGGCACCTGGCTTCAGCTGACACCCTCGCTTGCTCTCTCTGGAAACAGAGAATGGAATGGCACCTGACCTACTAAGATATTTTTCTAGAAATCTGTGGCATAATACATATTGGAAGAAAAAAACCGTCCCTGGACTACAAAATAATAATTTTTCCTGAGTATACGAACAACTTGGGAAACAGCTGGGAAAATGTTGAAAAGAGGAGAGCAAAAGCCACCTTAGCTTCATCATTGAGGACAGCCCCAACTCCATTCTTGTTTGTCCTCTTTATGTGCATCTCCTCCTCTTCCTATAGTTATCTCTAAACTGTGGCTTTGGCCATACTTTATCAATAGAAGTTTTATCCTGTAATTTTCATATACCATTGTATCATGAAGTGTTTCCCCAATATCTAAAGAAAAACTTGCAAAAGCGTCACATATAATGATCACGGAGTTGCCATTACATGGCTGTACCTTGATCCCTTGTTGATTTAAACTTGACCCTGTGCCTGGACATGCTCATCCATGGATGTTCTAAATAGTCCTGTGATGAACATCTCCAGACATAAATCTTTGTTCACACCTCTTATTACTTCCTTGGGGTAGATAACGGAAAGTTGAGCTACTCAGGCAAGAGGGATGACCTTTTCCAAATCTCTTGATATCTACTGTCAGATCCAGAGACATTTTAAATATGAGGAAAAGGTCAATAGAAAAGACTCCCCTCCAACTTCTTGCATAAAGCCGATTTACTGAAATTGCTGATCCAAACCAGATTTTTTAAATAACCTTAACACATTTGAAATTTAATAATTACTAAAATAACCCTACTTCCGTGGATAGACATTGAGAGAATGAGATATTAAGAAAATTCATTCAAAAAGCAATTATTGGGTATCTACAGTAGCTTGGTTATAGAGGGTGGTTGAAAACAAACAGATGACAGGAAAACATAATGCCCTCAATCCTGATGTGTTTTAATGTGTTTTTTTTTTTTTTTTTTTTGGTTTTTCGAGACAGGGTTTCTCTGTGTAGCTTTGCGCCTTTCCTGGGACTCACTTGGTAGCCCAGGCTGGCCTCGAATTCACAGAGATCCACCTGGCTCTGCCTCCCGAGTGCTGGGATTAAAGGCGTGCACCACCACCGCCCGGCGTGTTTTAATGTTTTAACTGCATTGAAACTTTGGGATCCAGCCATCAGTTACACCCTCATTTTGAAGAAGTTGTATATATATCTCATTTTCTTACTGTGGCATACTTCAATAACAGGCATTGGAAAAGAAAGTAAAATTGGCCTCGTTTTTTCAGAAAAACAAGCCAGTCAACCCCTCTCGTGTCTCCTTCTCTTTCACCGAAGGACTGAAGTTCTTCGAGATGGACCACTGCATTACCAGGTGACATTTGCTTTGACTTCTATGGTTGGTCCAGCAGCATAGTGAGCAATCATCTCATCCTCCCGTGCCCCCTAGCCTCCTTTCAGCTCCCCTTTCTTCCTGTCTAATGGGTGTCTATTACTGGTGTCCTGTCCATCACTTGGGTGGAAATGGGGGTGGTTATACAGGTAAACATGTCTACCACCACTTCTTTTCATCAACACTAGACACGATCTATATTTAGCAAGGTTTATGTCTTCCTACTGTTACTGACTAAGGCTAAGAATGCCAAAGACAAAACAAGGAACAGCCTGAAACACAGTTTCCAGAAGCGATTAAAAATATTTAGCATGCACGGAAACTCAGGGCAAGGGCCAAGGAAAAGATGTTCAGATAAAGTCAGCCTCAGTCCTTGAGCTCAGACAGCCATCCAGTCTGGGAGACCCAGTGTCCACTTTTTATGTATTTTTAGTTGCTTATCCGTGGAGAAAGCAAGCATGTGTTTTATATATTTTACATTTTCATGTTTATTTTGTTTTGCTATAATCCTAGTTTTATTGAATATGAAAGAACTCTTTTGCCCGAGAAGTACAAAATTGTTTGAATAAGAACCTATTTTTCAATATGTAGGCAAATACTTGAGAAACTGGTGGAAATAATAAGTCACCAATAAAAATGGATTCCGTTGCTCTTTTTTGTTTTATTTTCTTTTTTTAAACTTTCTTTTTATTTACTCTTTGTGTCTTTCACATCATGCATCTTGATCCCATTCATTTCTCTGTCCCTTCATATTCACCCTCTGCCATTGCAGCTCCAACCCCCAAATAGAATAAAATTTAAGAAAAAGAAAAAGGAAAAATCTTGTCATGGAAGCTGCTGTGTGACACAGTGAGTAACACAGTAAACTCTTTGTCCATATATCTTTACTTGGAAGTGTTCATTGCAAAGAGTCATTGGTTTGGTTTGAAGCCTCTGGTTTCTGCTACACTATCGATGCGGGGCCCTCACTGGGGGTCTTCTTGGATATCCTGTTGTTGCCCTGTGTCATGGAGATCTTGCAGCTTTGGGTCCACAGGACTGGCCCCTTCTAGTGCTCCCACAGATTATAGATGGGGTGGATGTTGGGGTGGGTCAACTTATAACCCTGGTTCATGGCCTGGGTAGTTGCAGGGCTGGTCAGCCCTCCAGTTCTCCCCTGTGTCTTTTTCCCATACTACACCAAACATTTGCTCACCATAGTAGTGCCCGTCTACCTGATGTTCGGTGGGCCCGTGTTTTCTCCTCGGAGCCCAAGGTGGACCACTCCAGCCTTTGTGTGGGTCTCTTTGTCCTGCTCAATCCATCATGGTGCTGGGCAGGACCATGCTTCCTCATCATAAAGAGATCATAATAGTGCTCAACGGTGCTGGGAGGGCTCCTAGTTGGTGTGGAGATGTTGCTAGAGGTCTCTCTGAGGCTAGAGCTAGAAAGCTCTGGATGCCTTAGGTTGAGATCTCTGGCCCTAGCTGCATGGCATGGGGTATCGATGTTGTTGGAGTCCCTTGATTCCAGTGTTCTTAAAAAACTAATAGCATTCCTAGGAGTTTCACAGAAATGACCCCATTTTTGTGTCATTCCCTATAGAAGCCATTTGATCCCACTCTGGGGTGGACTGGGGTTAGATTATTTTTAATAAGAGAACATCTATACATTTTCCCTGGGAAAGTGAGCAAGAGTGAATATTGGCAGAAATCAGTAAAGATCTCAAAAGTCATTACCCTGCTTTAATTATTTTCTTCACATAAAATTTCCTTGTAAGGACCCACTGTGAAAGGCTATTGTTTCCAAGGAGTTTAATGAGTGGGCCTTTGTATATCTCCATCTCTCAGATCTGAAGTGTATAATTCGAGCATCATTTGTAGGCCTTGTTGGAAATCAATATGATAGGGAAATTCAAGTTTGGAATCGTAACAGTTTAGAGGAAGAACCATTGCTGAACACAGAATGGTTTTCAGAAGTAGCCTTCTGGAGGCAGAAGGTTACTTGCCCTGTTCAATCTCTGTCAAGTTCATTCTAGCTCCGGGTTCTAGTACCATGACGTGACCACTCCTTGCTTTAGCCTGTGGGCCAGACTCCCCAGTTTTGTGACTGACATCTATGAAGTGACAGAGAAGACAGAATGAGATTACAGTGTGAAGTGCTACAATGTTGCACCTAACTGACACCTGTTAACTGGTCCTGAGACAGGACAAACACAAAATGAACTTCTTCCAGGGTTAGTGGAATGGGTCTCCATAGATGGAACCAATTCATTTGTCCTCTGCATATGTGTTTTCTTGTGAAAATGAGAACCACGCAGGCACACATTTCTGGTTTCCTTTCTTTGGTGTATAGACATTTTTACCATGTTAGGTTGGAAAGTTTCTGTTCTCTTTCATGATGTTTTCCTTTTATCTGTCCAGTGATAATCCTTTCCTGTGCTCTGACTATGACATCATATCCAAAATATGTCAGTACTTTATCTTTTGGGCATGAAATCAGTGTGACCAGCCTGGAGTTTCTGAAATCAAAACATAGACTTTATAAAATCACACTAAAGGTTTGGTATGAGACATGCCAGATAAGGTATGGCAAGCCGGGCAAGCACAAACCAATCTGTTGCTTGGATGATGGCCAAATTCCTGCATTTTCTGACATTGGAGTTTTTTTGATGGTGCTCAAATGTTATGTTCCAATGCTATCATTGTCCTCCATCTGGAGACCCTGGGTTTCACCTCTCTCTGGCCCTTAGGGGTCCCTCTACATGCTTGTAACTAAGTGCAAGCTTGCTTGTTTGGTCATTTTAGGATGAAGACGTACTGGATTTTATAAATAGAAGAGTGAAAAATCTTTTCCTGGACTATGTATGCTTCCTGTCTCCTTCACTGTCAGCTCCACTGTGTCTGCAGTAATACACTCATCTCTGCCCAAGACCTTCCCCCATAGTATTTATCATTCCTCCTTCGTAGTGTTTGCACAGTTCACCATCACCTGCTGCGTGACCACCTCCACAGCGTTTATGTCCTTGTGGTACCTGAACCATTATCTATTTTTTCTCTTTCAAACCAGTTATTTTAATCATGTAAATATGTTTTTATTTTAGCTTATGTTAAGATTAAAGGTTACAAATGCCCCAGCAGACACATCTATACCACAAATCCTGCATCTATGTCTCAGAGAACATCACAGATGACAGCCCAGAAAGACTGTTTATGAGTCAGAACATCAGGAAGTCTGCTGTGAGACTGTCTCTCCTAGTGCAGAAATACGACTAAAACAATGAACATGTTTATGTGGAAGGAGTAAAATTTCACAGAGGCCTACCTCTAGGCAAAGAACTATAGGCAACCAATGACTGTGGGAAGGGAGAGTTAGCCCCTCGCAGGAACTGATTGTCTTTATTGGTTGTCCAGCACAGAGTGGTCAGCCCTGAAACTCAACAGGATGTACTTACATATTTAGTAAAACACACACACACACACACACACACACACACACACACACACACACCAATAATCATCAAAGAAAATGAAGTTGTTAACTTGAAAGTTGTGGAGGGACCTGGGAGGGACTGGAGAGAGGAAAGAGAAGAAGGATAAAGTGATGTAATTCTATTTCAATTAAGATACAAAGAATTATAGATTTCTGCAAAGACAAACTAAAACAAAAAAACTATATGTGTGGTGTTCTTGTGTGTGTGTGCGCGCACGTGCTTGTGCGTGTGATTGTGTGTATGTGTCACAATGTATGTACCACAGTCAGAGGACAACTTCTGGGAGTTTGTTCCCTTCTTCTATCATATGGGTCCGAGGGATCCAACTCGGGTTATCAGGCTTGGTGGCAAGTACCTTTAGTGGTTAAGTAGTACAGAGTGAAGACTGTGGCCTCGGGGCAGAAAATACGTCTTTTGCAGGAAAAAGAAAAGCTCAAAGCCCAAAATGGGTGATGTCAGATTCGGGGAACAAGGACCAGACAGGAGATGAGAGCAAAAGCAAAAGAAAGCAGAACAGCGAGCATGGGGTTGGGGCAGAGCTGTGGAGCGGAAGACCGCATTTTTGTGGAAAAGGAAGTGGGAAGGAAGGGGATGCGGGAGTCAGGGCTTCGGAAGCTAATGCTGGCATAAGGTGAGAGGTAGCGCATACTGAGAGGCTGCAAATGAAAACAGAGCTTTCGCAACTGGGAAGAAATGATTGGCACTGGCTCCAGCTTTAAAAAGAGGCTATGGATAGGCAGTGCAGGATGTCCTAGAACAGAACCAGAGGGACCAGGAAGGCACCTGAAATCAGCAAGGCAGCACCACAGGTGGTGTGGGAGGGGAACGATGTCTTCTTGTGGAATGCTCTTGAGTCTCTGCCTTAAGCGTTGGCACAGAAATCTAACTGCCACTCTCACCCTTGGCAGAGGAAGGAGAGGGAAAAGGAGAGGGAGAGAGGGGGGTAGAAAGAGAGAATCTACAGATCATTCTTCAAAATGCAATTAAACGTTTGGTTCAGATGAAGCAATTGGGATACCATGCGGGCAGTCTCTGGCAGGCAGGGGTGGTGGTTCTCAAGGGGGTTGGGCACAAAGGAATATCCTGGAACACTTGTGATAACCGTGGGGGGTTATCCGAGGGCGATTCTCAACCTGTGGGGTTGAAGGGTCACCTATCAGATATCCTGCAGATCAGATATTTATATTCTGATTCATAACAGTAACAAAATTAGTTATGAAGTAGCAACAAAAATAATTTTATGTTTGGGGGTCACCAGCACATGAGGAACTATATTAAAGGATTGCAGCATTAGAAAGGTTGAGAACCACTGCCATAGAGTTTTTGCCTCAGTAGGTCTGGGCCAGGCCCCCAAGACTTGCATTTCTAAAAACTCCTAACGTGTGTGTTTCTCTATGTTTGTGCCTGTGTGTGGTCTCTCTCTCATGTGTGTGTGGTTTTTTTTTTTCTGTTTCTGCCTGTGTATGGCTTCTCCCCCCCCCCTCTCTCTCTCTCTCTCTCTCTCTCTCTCTCTCTCTCTCTCTCTCTCTCTCGTGTGTGTGTGTGTGTGTGTGTGTGTGTGTGTGTGTGTGTGTGTGTCTGTTTATGTGGGAATACATATGTGCTTGTGGGTCAGCTTGCTGTGGATGATAATGAGATCCACTCTTTGGGAAACTCTTGCCTAGGAAAAACTGGTCCCTTTAGAGATTGATCAAAGTGGTCTTTAGTTCCTTTAGAACAATAAATCATGACAATATAAAATGAGGTAAGTAAGCATGCTCTTTTAATTCTAAGCTTACAGACCAATATAAAACTTTAAACATGAAAGGAAAACGTTTGAAAATGCCATCGATTCTCATCAGCACGACTCGCTCAATGAAGAAAAAACTCACAAGTTCAGGTAGGCTCTTTTCTTGGTTTTGTGCTTCATGTAGTCTTACTTTTGTTTTCTTTTGATCCACTCTAATTTCCTGTTTCTTCTACAGGAGTTTCTCAGTGGTGTGAGGGAAGGGGAGGGAAGAAGGGAGCCAGGAGTTGTCTTTCCCAGCCTTGGACCCAGGGAGCCTTCAGAAGGATGGGGTGTCCATGACTCTGCCATGCGAGTGGGACAGCCACGTTGGAGGGAGAGGTCTGGCAGGCTGAGCTTGCGGTCACACTGGGGAGGTCTTCATCACTCTGCTCATCGTGGAGGCTCTGACTGTGCCCCTGGACTTCATCTGAGTCTGGAACACAAAGAGAACACAGCGGGGAAGGATGGGATACATGCTGGTGCTCAAATCCCTCCAAAGCCTGGAATTGACTGTATTACACATGACTGTATCTCCTGGAGCATTTCTTGGGATAAGTCTGTGTACTGTGGGTTCCCTGTCAGGCTGGAAGAGTGATTAGAAGCCTTTAAACATCAGCAAACATTTCACATTTCCCCCGATCAGACTGGGAAAGGGTGTTTTTGCTCTTGAAGAGGAGTCTGGAAATCAGAGCCATGATTCAGAGTTGTTTAAGTGTGGAAAGGGAAACAGTCTAATCAGTAACTAACGAAGGCAAACAGAGAGGTTGGTGGGTATTGGTGTCCATCAGTGGCCTGTGTGTGTTTGCTGTTGCTGTTCACATCTGACATTTCCTCTGAAGAAAAAGGCTAAAGGAGGTGAGTGGGGCCAGTCAGAACCAAAGACTGATGTTCAAGGCGGAACTCCCAGATAGAACACAGGGTAGGTATTCCGTCAGATTTAAACCAAGTCTGGAAGCTGCATCTTGCTCTTGCCAACATTTGATCTCTAAGGGGAAACACAAAACCACAAGTGATATTTATGAATTTGGGATGCTCTTAAGAATCTAGATCCACAATTTTAGAAGAGGAAAGAAAAATGAAGGCTGGTATTGACAGAAAACCGAAGGTCTCTTTTTTTTCTTTTAGCTACAACCAGTGGCTACTGTCCCTTGGCCCCAGGACGGAACAGTTGCATAGCTCACGGGCCACCTTTGGATTAGCTGTGCCACCTCCAACACGGCTCTGATTAACAATTGTAATCTGTTGAGGGAAATACCAATCTAAATGCCAAGTGCTTTCATTATGAAGGGATTGTTTAATATTTCATACTCCGAACCAAACCACACACCAGGATTGACTGTGTCAGCGTGTTTTGCACAGAAGACACACATTGAGCAGTAGATTGCTTAATTACGTGATTATTTGTCTTTAAGGAGACTATACAAACATGAATAGGAGCTGCTAAGAGAGGCATATTGCTTTTCTGTGATCCTTAATCTATGTCTATAGGCATTACAAGTTACAAGTTGGCTTTTAAAACAAATATCTAAAATGTAAGTTACTTTTAGTGCTGGCTGGGCATTTGGGTGATAAGGGGTCCTTGAGCAGAAAAATGGACGCTTTCTATGAGTGGCATTCTGGCTTTAATGCTATTTCCTTCCCCTTCCTCTGGCTGGTAGTAATCATTCTGTGTAGAAGTTGGAGGTGGGGAAACAGGGTGCTAACTTCTTAATTAACCAGGGCAGGGTTACCACTTTGGTCATTGAATCACCAAGTATAATGATAGAAAGCATGACTACTTTGCAATAAGTTGAAATTCTGGAAGATATGAAGGTTCTCGGTGTCACACTGTGGAGAAGATGTTATGAGTGCAGCAGAAAGTTCAAAAGCACCAGTGAAGTTCAAACTAGCTCAGAAGCTGGATTCTGTGGTCTCAGCTTACAAGGCAGTGGATGATGTGCAGCTGGGTGTTGAGAATCCTCCTTCCAGTTCCAGCCAGATAGAATACCTTTGTACCAATGGCTTGACATTTTGGAGTCTGTGGTCAGACTTTGAGGCACCTTCAGAGCACAGAAAGAGAGAGATGAGACCCTGGACAACTGTCTAAAGGGGACAGTGGAGTGAAGAGGTTCCAACTGGGTTCTTAACCCAGAAGACAAGGAACTTCGTTTCTGCTTCTGAGGACTTCTAATGACCTTGAATGTCATGTTCAGTGTTAGTTTCTTTTCTTTTCTTTTTTTTGAGACAGGGTTTCTCTGTGTAGCTTTGGTACCTGTCCTGGATCTTGCTCTGTAGACCAGGCTGGCCTTGAACTCAGAGATCTGCCAGGCTCTGCCTTCTGAGTGCTGGGATTAAAGGCGTGCGCCACCACTGCTTGGCTCAGTGTTAGTTTCTAAAGCTGACCCTCCACTACTCATCCTGTTCTTCATGGCCTGATAGCAATCTGTGTGTGTGTGTGTGTGTGTGTGTGTGTGTGTGTGTGTGTGTGTGCATGAGCCTGTGCAAGAGTGCTTTTAGATGGCAGATTCACCAAGTGAACTCTATATCCTATTATCCTGTTTACAAATTCAGCTATTTTGGAGGAGAAAAACTTGCCAAGGAAGAGGAAACTCTCCTCACAAAATTGAAAACACTTTTACGATCTAAAGATGAGCACCAGAGACACTAGAATAATTCATTTCGTGAAGATTGCCAGGAATCCTTGCTCCGGAATTCCCCTGCCTGTGCTTACATCATGCCTACGTGAGGCATCATGGTCAGAGAGAACAGATTGACATTTGCTCCTCTCGAACTCTGCTGCCTGGTTTCCGAGAGATTTGTCTTGATTTATTTATTTGTTTGTCTATTTGCCTCTCTTGGCTGTGAGTGGCTGCAACACATGGTAAATCTTTAACTTCAAGTGTCCTTCTGTGGTGACCAACTAAAATATTAGCAAAATAAATGTTTTATGGGAAAATGTTGGCAGGAGCCCCAACAGAAACAGGTGGTATTGGGTTATTTCAATATAATGTAATGATACAGCCAGGTTTCCATCTGGGCAGCATGTGGTTGGGTCTGCTCAGAGAGTATCAAAGCACATGAGTATGCACTGGGGAAGCCCGTGGCGTACAAGTGTGCAGCTAGATGGCTACTTTAGGAAATAATAGTCTGGGTTTGGGGTCCTCTGGGTTAAATATTTTGACTGTCAAAATCTGAATTTCTTCATAAAATATTAAAAGGCAAAGCAAACCCCTGACATGCAATACTGAGCGGCATAATTACCAGGCAGTTCCTGGAAGCTGTAGAGAATGTGCATAAAGCAAGGCATTGATTATAAAAGAGTTCATTACCCTTGGAAGTGAAGACAAGCTTTAGCGGGAGCCTTAGAGCAGAGTGGCTTTACCATCAAGGCTTACTATACTGTGAAAAAGGTTCAGCCTTGTCAATAGGAGTACAATTAGGAAATAGGAGAGACTGGAAGCAGCTGATTGCTGAAGGCCTGGCCGTCATCCAAAGCTAAAGAGATGAACCCTTGATTTGCCACGAGGGACGTGTCTCTCCCCCATTCCATAACATTCCTGCTTCAGGCACTTTGAAACACATGGAGTTAGGAACACACGGAACATTTGGTTTTGTATTCAGCTTTCCTCACTGTACATTCATGCTAAGCCAGATCATAAACTCTTGGCTCAGCAACTCCCTATACGTATCCCAGAGAGGAGCATCAGATTGTGGTTGTGTGCAGAGGCAGAGATACCTCCCTCCCTGGCTCTCTCAACTCCAGCCAGAGGAAGAAGGCTGGAATATACACAGTGGGAGTAAGCAATTTGGAAGTGGCTTATAATCTCCTGTTGATTAGAAGATGAAGGAAGTCATGGGTACCATCTGCCAAAATGAAGGAGCCACTTGGACCCCAGAGTAATTGGCTGGGAAGGCTTGGCTTCCAGAGGATTCTTTGCAGCCATTAATGCAACAGATACAGAGATGCGAAAACAAAGCCCTATGTATGAATCTAACAGTTAATGTTTAAAAATGGTGGACAGTATAAGCTCAGGAAAAGGACATAAGGTAGTCAAAGCACTTAGTTATAATGTCCTAACACCATGGTACCAGAGGGCCATGCTCTCATGCTCTTGCCGGTTGCCCAAGGAGTGGGCGTTCCTACAGCATCTCCCTCCTCTACATGAGAGGATCTGGTGTGATGAAAGGGCTGGATGCTCCAAAGTCCAATCCTTTCCTTACACTTTCATGGAGCTGAGTTGACACCAAAAAGAACACAGTGCCATGGAGGAAAGGCCAGGGAGCAAGGACTCGGTTATGTGGGGAGGTGCTTTTCTTCATCTGGACAGATCCGTGCCAAAGAATCATGGCATGTCTCAGTTCCTACAATGCATTGGGGTGACTGTTTGCATCATAGGACTTTGGCTTCCGAAGGGTTGAAAGAGGTAGTGGTGGCATGCACAGTCTTCTCAGATAAGAAGTTTACCATCTCATGAAAGAAGACAGACATTCAGAGAAGAATGGGAACGTGTGCTACCCAAGGAAATAGACTTACTGATTTTATTCCCATAGCATATGGTTCATAGTAGATGCTGAACCTAGCAGGCTGGAAGAGAGCTGACAGGGATTTACAGGCATCTGACTGGCTTAGAAGTTATACCTAACTCCAAATAATGACTTTTTCCTATTACACACCAAGTTCCCTCTGATCCACTCAGTGCTGAGGAAATAGAATGTGATTTAAGAGGGAGGTGCAGAACTCATAACAGAGATCCAAATTCATGCCTCAGATGTAACTGTTTGACTTTTCAGCCAGACAGAGCTTTCTGGTTGTCAGAAATCATCTGAATTTGGGGCATGGCTGAATTAACTGCACACCTATTGAAAACTCATATATTACTCAGAATTCCTTTACCTCCTCTTTCTCCTGAATTACAAACTGTGGAGGCCTTCGACCACAGTCACTTTGCAACTGCTGTGATACAATACCACCAGACTGGGTCATTCACAGAGAAAGAAATTTATTTAGCTCATGATACTTGAGGTTGGTAAACCCAGGGACGCAGCAATGGGTCATGACGAGAGCCCTTGCGCTGCATCGTAGCGAGGCAGAAGGACAAAGGGTGAACTGAAATAGAGAAGGGCCGGCCGGCTGGCACAGCAACCTGCTCTCTAAACAGCGGGCACACCCCTGTGGTCACACATCTGCCTTCCATGCGGGCTGTGTCTTCAGGACCCAGGAACCCTCCGGAGGCCCCATCTCCCAATAGTGCTGCACTGAGAACTGTCCCAACACACGAGTCCAAGGGGTCCACTCAAATCATAGCAGCTTCCTAGTGCAATACCAGCCTTCCCTGTCAGGAGAAACATCCTGAGCACCGGGTGAAGCAGACTTTTCTGAGTCAGGGAGGAGGCTGGAGCACAGCGTGTGCTTTTCAGGCAGGAAGAGCAGCGATGAGGTCGTGGATTTTGCTCTTCCGTGCCGCATCATGGTGAAAGGTGGGAGGTGAGAGAGAGGGAGGCTGGGAGCGCTGTGGAGAAAGATCATGTATAGCACATTTGAAGATTTATGTGCAACGTGTTAAAATGGATAATGTCAAGCAAATTGTCAAGAGTGTGAATTTCACAAGGGCCAAAGCTTGAATCATCCCTGCTTTCAGGAACCCCTCAAAAATGATAATGCTGGCAATGAGATATCATTTAAGTAAGACGGCTAAGTTGAGGCCAAATGCTGAAAAGATTGGATGATTTGTGACATAGTAGCAAGTCATTTATTGTGTCAAAAATGAAATTTGTGACAGAACTTGATGAAAACTAGCTTACGGATTTATCATTTTTACAGGATGGTTTTCTGCAGGGTCATGAAAACTTGTGTGCATTTATTTCAAAGATAAGAAGTTTGAAAGACACAAAATGTGATGGAGAAAATAGCTTGACTTCAGAGCTGGAGAGATGGCTCAGCGGTTAAGTGCACTGGCTGCTCTTACAAAGGACGGAGGTTCAATTCCCAGAACCCACATGGCTGGTCACCATGGTATATAACTCCAGTTCCATGGATTCAGCACCCTCTTCTGACCTCTATAGGAACCAGGCATGCACATGGTGCACAGACATACAAGCAGGCAAACATCCATACACATTAAACAAACAAGTTGGGTTTCAATGCTGAGTAAATAATGTAGCTAAATCCTGGGATCTCAACATTAATGAACAGTGGAAGCTTTGGAAACTGTTGCCCTAGTTTAGATACTTAAAAGGTCTGCTTAAGCTCATTTTATTTTTCAAGTTCTAGCCTCCCCAGTTAGTCTATAATAGAACTAAAGCTAAAGTCATCAGACTCACCAGGTTTAAAAACATTTAGTAAATTTAATTACTCTTTTAAGCGAGTTAACCAAGCTTCTTCAAGGTCAAGTTAAGGCAAACACTTTTGTGCTGCTTGACATGTTGGGCAATCACATTTTTAAGAACAGAGATGAATGTGTAGCCTATATTTTTTATTTGATGTGAGAGTTTTACAACAGACTTCAAGATGAGGGGGAAAGAAATCAGCATTTTGGTACATATGAAGCATCACTTCAGTTGATACAAACATTACCTGCCCATTTGCAAATAGAATGTATACAGCTGCAAGCCAACACCTAACGTGAAATACTGACCGTGTTATTTCTGTAAGTCCTCTGCTTCAGAGACAAATATCCCTAGCCTGGTGGTCATGCTTTACTTATGTGCTGTGGATATCGCTCTGTATAAATAAACACTGATTGGCCAGTGGCCAGGCAGGAAGTATAGGCGGGACTAACAGAGAGGAGAAAAGAGGAAACAGGAAGGCAGAGGAGGGACCGCCTGGAGCCGCTGCCAGGACAAGGAAGATGTAAAGTACCGGTAAGCCATGAGCCACGTGGCAAAGTATAGATTAATAAAAATGGGCTAAATATAAGAGTAAGAGCTAGACAATGATAGGCCTGAGCTAATGGCCAAGCAGTTTAAATAATGTAAGAGTCTGTGTGTTTATTTTATAAGTGGGTCCGGGACTGGCGGGACTTGGTGGGAGCTGGAGAGAAATTCTTCAGCAACACTCATGGCTTCTTTTCTTGGCAGCATCCACATGTGTGAACAACTCTTTTCAAGAATGAAGTATACAAACAGTGACAGTTAACCCAAAATATCTGGTGAGCACCATGAGAACTGACCAAGACTCACAGCTACCTCCATAAAAGCAGATACAAATGCTTGAGTTTTAAAATATGCTATCAAATGTCCTGGCTGCTTTACATTGCACTCTTTTTTTCTTTTATGCAAAATAATATGTTAAAAATCAATGAAATTTCATTACTCATATGTATTTGTTATTATTGTCACAAACTTGCGACATGCTCGATGGTTCTAAAAGACTAGACAGGACAGTCCATAGTTAGGATTCTTAGGTTAGAACTGTTTGGCTTATCTGGTGGCAGATACCACAAATATTATTACATGCACAATTTTATTCTTTTGTACTTCTCTCTCTCTCATCAGATTTCATTAGTGTTTGTGAATCTAATGTATTGTTTAAGGCAATTCTTCGTTCACTGTGGCCCAAAGCAGCCAAAAGTTTGGACACCCCCGTCTACATGGTCTGACTGAAAACCATCTAAGCTGTTCCTTACTGATTTGAGAACAAATCAGACTCATGATAATTTACAAATGAGAAAATTGATGCTTACATGGTTAAAAGGCCTACGGTCATGGAGGTATAAAGGATAGGACTACCTGACTCCAAATCCTCCAAGGCTTTTGACCCTTATACCAAAATTACATCTCCCACTATCAATAAGAAAGTTGTGATTGCATATCACATTGGTAGTTAAAGCTGTGGATGTTGGTTAACTACTTAAGAAAAGTCAGAGGATTCTCTCTTGACAAAGTCAATTTCACACGGATTGAACGCAGTTTATCAGCAGCAAAACACAAGCCAGTCAATATGAAGGAAGAAGATGTTAGTGAACCTCAAAAATGATAACAAGGCAGAGAAAGGCTTGATCAAAAGAATAAAGATAGGAGGAGAGGATGATTTACTTACAAAATACCTTCAAAGTTTAAGTATGCCAACATATCAGCAAAGTAAAAGACAAATTACCATGAAAAAAAAAACCCCCACATGTAATCTTTATGGCAGTTTAAGGTGAAAGCTCTCAGTGTGCATCACAATCTTATTAGTCTAAGAAACAATGCTCTAATAGTCACAAAAACTCACAAAGAATGAACACAAGTGGGCAAATAAATAAAATAGGTTCAACTTCAGCAGCCATAAAATAAATTTAATTAAAGTCTTCCTTGTCTAGTAATTGGGCAGAGAGGAGAACAAAATGCTAGAGTTGATAAAAAACATGGAGATAAAGACTGAGCACACACTAGAATGTTGTCTTAGATTAATGTGGAGTGTGGTTGGAACGACTCATCTGTAGGACAGTTTGCCAACTTTGTCCCATAAAACGTTAACCTTAGCAATGCCCTTCCTGCCTTTGAGGATAGGCATTGAAGCAATGACTGCAACATAAATAATTAAAAAGTATGAACAGCTCATAATAGAAGATTTGCTAAAATTATAAGCATTTAATGTAATATCATGTAACTATTCTGGATAATTTTGAAGAGGTAAATTTAATGGTGTGGTAAATGCTCCATATATATTCCTTAGTAAAAAGAGGGCTAAAAAGTGGTATCTTTTTCTAAAAATTGTATGCATATTTAAAGTGACTGGGGGGAAATGCTGTAATGGTAATAAGGTATGAGCTGAGTTCTCTGACTGAGACAGAGAATTTGTAATCAGACTGAAATGTTATTATAAAGTGGATTAACTGTTCTTGAGTATGCTATATGTACATGTGTGTGCACAGGGGTGTGCTATGTGGGTGCAGAGGCCAGAGGAAGACACTGGGTGTCCTGTTCTACCACTCTCTGCATTAGTTCCCCCTCATCTCTCATCAAATCCAGAGTAAGGCTGGCAGCAAGCAAGGCCTAGTGATCCTCCTGTCTCAGCTCTCATTCCCTACTCGGTGCAGGGGTCACAGGTGTGAATCTATGCCCAAGCTCCCATTTCCTACCTGGTGCTGGGTTGTAGGTGTGAATCTATGCCCAAGCTCCCATTCCCTATCCTGGTGCTGGGAATGCAGGTGTGAATCTATGCCTAACTTTTTATATGGCTCCTGGAGAGCTGAACCCAGGTCCCTATACTTTCTCAGCTACTGACTTATCTCCTTAGCCCCTGCTCACTTTTTATATGACTTATTAGGACATGGTACACTTGTGTGAGAGGAGGAAGGCTAATGATTAAGTGCAAACATCTATCATTAGAAAGAACTGCTTCCACCTCTAATTATATTACAGCTATAGTATTGTGTTTATTATCACAGTTCTGGATGATCTGGACATGCTGTTGGGAACAGAAAGCTTCATACAGGGAAAATGCTGCTTTGAAATTTCCAAGTGAAGGGAGGGAATTGTTAATTTTCCAGTGAGTGAATATGAAGAATGAGACACTGGGTGTGGCGGTGCACAAATATAATCCCAGACTTTAGGAGGTGGAAGTGAGAGGGCAGAGAGCTGAAGGCCAGGCGGCGAGTCAAAATCACCACCAGCAGAACCCAGGCACTTTTTAAAAAGATGTGAGCCCACCCTGGAATGAACAGAGCCCTGGAGGCAGAAACTACTTTCCTAATGAGTACATCATCTTACAATTGTTAAAAAACAAAACAAACCCAAGTTTTAGAAAGAAATGCCTGAGTTCACCTGTGCTACCAAGCAGTTTGTGCTCTCTCTGCGGTTGACTTGTTTGCCTAGCTCAGGAGCACAGGGCTTTTCCACCACCAACAGTCACACCCAGGCATACCCAGTGTGAGACAACCTCACTACAACGATCTGAAATGGGACTTCTTATTTATAACTTCAGGTTTTTACAGAGGTCTTATAGGTGAACAGCCACAGAACCATGTGATTAGCCTCGCTACAAGGAAAACGAAAATAGATCCTGCCGTTTAGGGAGTGAAATAAAGGGTCATTCAGGGGTTACATTCATAGAGTAAACACTGAATTCTAGTAAACCTGGAAAGACAGTGTCGTGGCCACCAAGTGAATCTAATACCCACCAAATCCACAGATGGTGTGTTTGTGTGTGTGTGTTGGGGTGGGGGTGGTGGCTGGGAATTCCCTTCAAGTGGGGAATATGATCCTGGAGGTTTGCTGTATGCACACTCCTGCTGTGCCTGATTCCCAGGCTCATGGACTTAGGGAGTGGCTTGGTTAATAGTTCTTTAATCTCCAGTGTTCTCTTTAACCTGCATATGTCCACTTCTTTTTCCCTTTTTACTCATTGGCTTCTCAAGAGACCTTACACTGTAGGAAAATGTCTTTACTCCAACTGCTCTGTAGCCTCTAACCCATGACATCATTCCCACAGTCCTCTGGGGCTCATGAATGCTACCCTCCAGCCAGTAGCTCCAGAGCAGTACCACATCCATCAGACCAGCAGCCTGTTATTCAGGATCCATTAAGCTTTTGAGGAAATGTTTATGCCGTGGATACTTATTAAAGGAAACGGAACAAAAAAATACAACACCAGCTTATTAGGACTGAAGTAGAACATAGAACGAAACCCTCCTTGCTTGGCAAGCACTGGAATCTGGGCTTGGAAAATCTGGAGGCCGGATGAGAAAGAATGCTGTCCTTCAGATATTGAGTGAGAAAACGCCGGCCTCATATAGATGGAGGGAATGTATCCTAATCCGAACCTCCATGCTCAGCATTTAGGACAGAACAGCATTGTTTCAGGGCTGTGAGCCTCTTAACTGGTAACAGTTCAAATGCTATGGATGGCCTTGGCCACCGCAGGCTGTTCCACAACTCCGCTTCTCTCACCTAGCTTCCCTTCCCTTTTCTCAAAGAAATTCTCCCTTGGAAGGAGATACACCTTTGGGACAATGGTTTTTAGGCAGGCATTTACTAAAGATCTATGGACCAGGCGGTTTCTTTTTGGCCACCAAACAGCTCCCAAATCATGACTTGGAGACTTATTATTAGTTATGAATGCTCGGCCTAGCTTAGGCACGTTTCTGGCTAGCTCTTTTAACTTAAACTAACCTGTTTCTCTTTATCTATGTTTTGCCTTGGGACTTTTAACTTTTTCTTACTCTTTCTTTCTTCCTTCCTTTCTTCTTTCCTGTCTCCTTTCTCTCTCTCTCTCACTTCCCTCCCTCCCTGCCTCCTTTCTTTCTTTATTCCTTCCTTTCTTCTTTCCTGCCTTCCCTTCCTCTCTCTCTCTCTCTCTCTCTCTCTCTCTCTCTCTCTCTCTCTCTCTCTCTCTATCTCACTTTCACTGCTTCTCTGTCTGGCTGCATCTGCCTGGCTTCAGGCCCCAGGTATGTCCCTCACTGTCTCCCTTGCCTTCTCTCTTCTTTTTTCTCCTACTTATCCTCTCTACCTGGCAGCCCTGCCTGTCCCCCTTTTGCCCAGCTATTACCCATTCAGCTTTTTATTAGACCAATCAGGTGCCTTGGGCAGGCAAGATGAAACAGATGCAACAATCTTTACATAATTAAACACACATTCTTACATCATTAAACAAATGTAACACACCTTTACACAGTTAAAGTCATATTCCGCAGCATAAACAAATGTAACACAACTTTACATAGTTAAAATAATATTCCACAACAGATCTGTTCTTTCCTAAGTGTCACATGTGCAATGCTCTAGTGCATGCTCTCCTGCTCCACAGGGATCCGGTTAGAGGCAGGGTTGACGACTTGCTGTGAGCTTGGGAGCTTGGGAGCTTGTGAGCTTGCTGTGAGCCTCACTCAGAGAAACCTCCAAGATAAGGTCTGAGTTTTACATGCAGAGGCTTGAAGCAAGAGGAAACACTTAACTTAGACTCTTGTTGTTTTTAAACAGAGGTTGTTGCTAAAACGCACACCAACTCTGCAAGTGCCACATGGAGCTAAAAACTCTGTGTTGCTGAAAACGTCCTAGGTCTCTCTTTGAGCAGCAACGTCCAGTCCTGGAGGAGGAAATGCCATCTCTGACGGGTTACTCCAGCCTTGTCTCTAGTAGGAGGTACAGAACGTTGTGAATTGAGATGGAATGTGGCTGGGGGGAGGATGGCTGAGAAGTCAGTGTGCCCTCTAGTAAAAACACCCAGACCTCTGCTTTTCCCAGTTCAAGCCCTTAGGCAGACTATTCTTTTTTAAATAAACCAGTGGTTAACTTTAGCTTGTTACAGGTCCGAGAGACCTTAGGGGGAGGCTCAGACGACAAGACTCAGTTCATTGACTGTAGCAACAACCAACTTCGAGGTGATTATGGCTATCATAAACTCTGATCAATCTTTAAAAAAGGTTTCCTGGTTTTGAACCCAAATCATCTATTTTGAGAGTAGGTCTTATCCCCAGGTTAATATTTGATTCACCATCAAACAGGATGTGAGACACATTTAGTTACGATTGTAACTATACCTACCCTCCACCACAAGGAAATAGGATCACACCTAATCTTTAGTTTCAATTTTCCATACATTATACATCTGACTGGATAGTCATGAGCAGAGACAGTTAAGGCTGTTTGTTTCAGTTCTATAAAGAAATAAATCAGTGCTTAATTATATGAGGTTTATTATTAACAGTGCTGGCAATCTGACCATATGCTATGACTTCATCTTTTCTATATCAGAAAACTGCATGAGAATATATTGATGGCTTTTCTTACGCCTTTCCCCATGTCAGAGTAGCACTTGGGGAGGAAAGAGGTTCACATTGTGACCCAATGGGGAGAAGACGCCAGGCATGTGCCATTCTGAACACCCTGTGTGGGTTTAGGATTCATGCAAAGGGGCCAATGCTCAATGACCGTTGAACAGAAGCAGCAAAACTTCACAGCATCATAAGAAACTACAGAATAAGCTCACTGAATCTCAAGGTCTTTCCTAAACCACCACTGCACTGCCAGAATACAGCAAGGGAGAGCGAAGACTCACGTCAGGAGGCGAGTTCAAATCTCACTCTCTCACCGTGTGACTTGAGGAAGCCATCTAGCACTTCTAACATTCTATTGCCCTAGTTGAGAAACCTCAGTGTGTCTGTCAGTGCAGGATCATCCGAGAATTGAACACAATAAATGGCTGACCCTGGCCCACATTAAGGGTACAGAATACAGTGGAGAGTCCAGTGCCCAAGGTAACTTGGAGAACTAAGACTTAAGACTTCTGTCATCCTTGGTAAACTGGTGACCCCAGTGACAATGTTTCTAATACTGCTTTTATTTTACACCTGTCCTTGATGTCCTTTTCAAGCGTCCATTGCCAACATCTAATCCTCCCCACCCCATTGCTATGAATCTCCAACCCACTTGAACTTCCCTGCCATCCATCTGTTACGTGATGAAAGACTCCTTTTCTTTGCCTGCATCAGGGAAGATGCTGGGGGCTCTAACTGTGTGCGGCAAGGGTGCCACTTCCAGGAAGGGCACTGTGACCAGGCAGGCTCCACAAGACCCATGGAACTCCTGCTATGACAGACAGCTGGCTGCCCAGTCAGTGGACGTTCCCCTGACTTCCTTACCGGAAAAAAAATCAGTTGCAGATGTTCAGCTCAAATCCTTCCTCACAGGTTAGGGTGGACAAGCATATGCACATGGAAATCGCTGTGAGTGATTTCCTCTTTAACGGTGGTGCAGACAGCTGTCACCACCCCCCGTCCCACCCCCTTCTTTCCTCCCCACCATCCTTTCCTGGATATGGAAGTGATAATGACCAGTGTTCCAAGCCAGAAAGGACCATCATCAAGCTGTAGCCCTGAGGATGGGAACCATGTGTTAAAGGTGGAGGGAAAGGAAGAGGGAAGGAATTTGGGATCCTGATAATACTGTGGATTTCCATACATGCCTAGATTACATGTCTCTGGACTTCTATTGCACAAGAAAGAAAGAAAGAAAGAAAGAAAGAAAGAAAGAAAGAAAGAAAGAAAGAAAGAAAGAAAGAAAGAAAGGAGAAAGAAAAAACCATAATCAAAATAAGTTGCCATTGTTACTACTGATCCATGCTACTTGTAACTAAATGCGATTTTCTTTCCCATTTCTGTGAACTTCTCAAAAAGACTTGTCCTATCCAGAAAGGGCCCTGGAAGAACAGTGTCCCACATCTGTGCTACCATTGCAAAGGAATAAGCTTTATGCAACATGGTAATTTTTAAATTAAAAAAAATATTTATTTTTCATTACTCTGTGTGTGTATGATGCACTGTAAGAGTGGGTGCTTGGGCCTTTGGGGGGCAGAGAGCAACTTTGGAGAGTCAACTCTCTCCTTCCACTGCAGGTTCTGTGGAGGATTGAACTCAGGTCATCAGGCTTGTGTGCAAAGTGCTTTTACCTGGTGAGCCCTCTCAGCTCTGTCTCCAACAGAGTTGCTAATGAGCCAGTATGTTCCTCATAAGTGGCTGGAACCGCATAGACCCCTTTCAAAGGGAAGGATTTATTGAATTTCCTGGTACTCTGCACTTGGAATAAAGATACAAAGGCACACCTTCCTTAAGGCCTTTACCTAATTGGGTCCATGTTCTGGAGTTAACAAAGTCACCATGTTGTAATGGCTCTGCTTTTCATTCTTCATCAAGGCAGACTCACTCTTTACTGGACACTGGCAAAACCAGGCTCTTAAAAACACACATGAGGCTGGCTGGTTTGCATTTTCTTCAATCCTCTGGACTTTCTCATTTCTCTACGGATCTAAATGAGCTCCAGTCACTCTGACTTAAAGGTATTTGATCTGAGGCTGCCACACACTGATTTAGAGGTTACCCATGTTCTTCAAACCAGACAGAGTGCGCCACATCATCGCACCTCCCTTTAGGCTGAACTAGGCTTGGCCTTCGAGACTGCTGCTCCTTACTGCCTTAAATGCGTGGCTGAGATGGCCTGACTTTAGAGAACAGCCCTTAGCACTGAAGAGATCTGTCCACTGAGAAATCTAAACAAATCCTCCTTAGTTTTTCTCTTTACATTAGACTTTACGTAACTAGAGTGAGACTTAAACAAAACTATCTACGTTTAAATAGAATTCAGATTTATGTTTTAAATAACATTTTTATTAATTCTTTGAGCATTTCATACAATGTTTTTGATCCTATTCACTTCTCTGCCTTGACTTTTCCCAGACCACTTCTTCCATCAACTCCCCACCCCCCAACTCTGAGTTTGTTTTTTTTTCCCCTATGGGGTCCAGTTTTTGTTGTTCAACTATTGTTGGGTTTGAGGCCGGGCCTGGAGTATGGTCGACCTACCAGGGGTCACGGCATTAAAGCTCTCCCATAGCTGTCAGCTGCTGATAGCTCCCCAGTTAGAGGCGGGATTTTATGTACTCCATTCCTGACCTGTGCTGCGATTTCCTTTGGCTTGATCTTGTGCAGGTCTTGGGTATGCTGCCACAATCATGGTGGATTTATCTGTGTAGCTGCCTGGTTGTGTCCAGGAGACACTGTTTCTTGAGGTCATTCTCTACCTCTGGCTCTTACAGTCTTTCTGCCCCTCTTCCATGGAGGTCCTTGAGCCTTAGGGGGACTGGTGAGATATGAATGTCCCCTTTTGGCTGAGCACTCCAGTCTCATGCTCTGCGTGCTGCCTGGCTTTGGGTTATTTCTACTGCAGGAAGCAGCCTCTCTGATGAGTGTTGAGAGATGCACTGATCTGTGGGCATAGCACCGAGTCATTTGAAGTCATTTTAATACTGTATCCACTTAGTAGAAACATAGTGTTAGGTTCTCACAAACTCTAGATTTAAATGCAATCTACCCAGGCTTTACTTGAGGTCTTTGTTACTTGTCCCTGTTTGCTTAACTTTGTTTTTATTATATTGCTGATAGAGCCTGGATTGACTGACACTCAATAGGTAGATATTTATCACAGATAGGCTTTGTTTTTTCCTGCTAGGCAACTTAAAATATTCACAAAATAATAGAATATCTGATTTTTAAAGGCAATATCCAGATGTTATTGTTCATATTGAGGAAAGTAGAGATAAAATTTAAGATATCTTCACTAAACTAGAGAAAATGTTTCATTTGAACACAGACTGACAGTTTCCAGAACAAAGTACAAGGAACACAAACACATAACAGAGGCACTGCCTGAAAACACTTGGTCGAAAGGCAAGACCAAGGAGACCATTGGCTGTCTGAGTGTTATAGAGATCCTGAGAGGCTGGGCTGGCTAGCTCAGACTCTTTCCTAAACAAAGGTAAAGGGTTAAATATGCTGTGTGCTGTCAAGAGCATGGCCAAAAACTTTGGGGGTTCTGAATCTGGGGCTCACGTTCTAGACCTCCACTGAAAGACTGGGGCATCAAATGGCAATTAGTGGATTACATAAACCCTGAGCACAGAATCCTGGTTCTGCCTGCAGCAGTTTCTATGTAGGACTTAACGAGGCATGAGTTTGCACAGCAAAGTAGATTTCTTCATTAAATAGCTAATTAAACTCTTGAGAACGTGATCATGAACAGAGCTGATAAATTCTACCCAAATTAGAGCATTAACTAATCCAGGCAAGAGGCTTCCGCTCAAAGACACAAAACAGAAGGCTTATTACAACCCATTCTGCACATGATGCTTACTGTCTTTCTCCCTCCATGTGTGTGCTAATTTCTAAAATATATTCTTAAATTTCCTCAGTGTGATTGAAACAGGTTGAGAGAGACCCAGAACCTGAAGCTGTGAATATAGAGAAGCCAGATCATAATAGTCCCAGATAATCACTTTTGCTTGTATCCCATTGGCTAGAATGATCTGGAAGATTTCATATTAGGGTGAGAGAAGTGAGATCTACAGAGCAGACAGTCTTTGGGAAGAACTACCTCCACAAATAAACATCCAAGACAGAGAACAAGACTGAAAGTTGGTTCTACCCAGATTTCTCAGATTTCTGTTTGTGCAGTAGAATGAGATTTGGTTCTTTGGCATTCAACTTCAGCGATGTTAAAATGTGAAAAATAATGTGTCTTTTAATCAATGCCATGCCATATTATTAGAATGTGTGACTTAAAAATAACACTAATATTTGTTTATGTGATTATTTTTAATATTTTAAAGGGTTTTCAAACCCTTATCTTATTCTGCTCCATCCTTTTTGTGTGGTGTAGGAAGGACCAATATTTTGATTTTCAATTTACTCATAACAATAACAGCAACATATGGTAAATAGAAGTTATTGACTCAGGCACTAGTCATGGTCCAAGGTTAAAAGGTAAAGTCAGTATTTGAGCACAAGAAATTCTGCTCTAACAGATGTATTGTTTATTTCTGTGGGTCTGAAGATTGAACCTAAGACCCTGAGCACGCTAGGTAAGTGCTCTGTCACTGAACTACACCCCAAAGCTTCCTTATACCTTTTATTTTGAGACAAGCTCTTACCAATTGCTTAGGCTGACCTTCAACTTGAGATCTTTGTGTCTAATGCTCTGGAATTACAGATCTACACCCTGAGACCCAGCTCAGTTTATGTTCTTAATCGCATTTGATCAGGAAAATCTTAGACCTGGCGATCCTGAAATTGGCTGTGACGTCACAGTGGGTTGCTGACTTACGCCACCGTTTTCTCCACTGCAGCCTTGAAAACCCAAACTGTAAGGATGGAGTCTGCGATTTGAAAACTGATTTTGTCCTAGAGGAGCTGATGATTTGGGGCCTACAGTATGACTGGAAATGGTGGGAAAGCTCTTTAGTCCGCAGCTCCCTAAACTGCGAGTCATGACAGGTAAGTGTGGGGTTCACAAAAACTGGCAAAAATAAGAGGTTGTTTCTGAATGCACAATGACCAAATGTTAATTCAAATTCTCATGCATAGTGGATCCGAGGCGTTTCCCTCCAGCACTGGTTTGGAACACACGGCATGTGCACTTTGCACTGCGTGTGCCTCCATGCATGTAGGCACAGGGAGCACAGTGGAAACGCCTCTGCTCGGATTCCAGCCTACTATATGCTATGAACTGTACACGTAGTGCTCTGCTCTTATGGAAACAACAGTTTAATTATGGAAAACAAAGACAATATTTCCCTATCAACTCTCCTCAGCATGTAAGTGTTATGAGGTAGCCACTAGAGAAGATGACTTGGTTTAAGTCAGTAGAAAGTCTATTAGCAGTGATTGTACTGGGTTTTTGGTGTCCTGGTGCTGTCCCAGAGCTTTCTTAGTGTGCGTTTTAAGCATACCACATCCTGGGTTGACACACCTCAGTTACCAAGAACAATTAGCCAGAAGCAGAACTATAGAAACCATAAAGCAAGGTTAATACATTGAGATACTTTCCTGGAGCTGTGAATTTCAATGGGTTAGGTTTTTGTTTTCATTTTGGCAGCTAGTGCTGCCTACCTGCTGGATTCCAAAGCCTAAATAGTACTTCCATCATGGCAATCAGTTGTGCAAACGTCTTGGGTCCTGTTGTATAAGTACTGAATTAATGTATCTCTGCATTGTATTGTGTTACAACGTTTCATTAGAAATAGATACTTGAGCTGCTGACTTGAGTTCACTGTAAATCAATTTTGGTTTGGGATTAGTACAGACATTTCAAAAATTTCTGAAATGGCCATTGTACAGTTTTGTACTATATATTTAGACCAAGTAGTGTCCTCAGAATGCTTATGCAACAAGCACTTTATTGACTCCAGGCGATATTTGAGAAAGGATGTGATGGAGCCTGGACTAGCTTCCAACTGGTTATGTAGGTGAGGCTGGCCTGGAACTCTTAAGCTTTGTGTCTCTGCCTCCCAAGTGCAGGAAATACATCTGTGCACCACAATGACAGGCTTTGCTCAGTGAGTCCTTAAGAACCTTGGTAATTAGTCTAGATGCTAGAATTGCAATAGACTGATCCTCTATGCTGATTTAACACAACCTTTGTCGTCAAGAAGTGCTTTGTGAAGACATATTCAGTCAATGGAGGGAACTAGTGCTGAGCTCTTGCTTTGAAGATGTGAACCTTGACTTTGACTACAGCTGGACAGGCTGGGAAGCCTGCCAAGACAGCTACAGAGATCACGGACTGCAGTTGGGTTTTGGAACGTGAAGGAACTGATTACATCATGCTCCTTTGATTCTGCAGTCTTGCCAGCTCTTCTCTCTGTTTTGAAAAAAGTAAATTTATTATGAGTTTAGCTGAGCCCAGATCCCCCTCTCTCCACTGTGGCTGCAGATGTACTTAGGAGCATGAGGATTTAGGGGACCAACCAATCACGTGGCAGGGCTTCACACAGGATGGATAACGACTGGAGGCTTCTCTTTCCCATCTTGCCATCTAAGAGGTGTTTTCTGTTCTAAACAATCAATGTGTTGCAGATTGCTCTGCTGCAGTCTGTTGCAATTTTCTCCCCAAACATACATTTCTGCCAATGGTGAATTAGACTGCTATTACTTCACAGATGTCCTTTGATCCTAATTGGCATGTTTCCTGGCAGGGAAGCATCAGAACCACTGATGCTGTTTTGATAAACCTGGAAGAAAAAGCCCAAAATTGGGAGCAGGTAGGAAGAGAAGGCTGGAGTCTTGGGTTCAAGTTGTGTCTCTGTCGTTAATTAACTGTCGCCTTGGGTGAGCCATGGAGATTCTACTCGTCTCCACTCTGTTTTCTAAAGAAGACTTGATTCAATTTCAACCTCTCTCAGACCCTCTGATACTGAAAGGGAAAACATTGCAGGCTTACGGGTTGATACTATCTTGTTTTGGGGTCTTGATTTTCTGAACTCTTAATTCACAGGGGTCACCAGAAGTAACCATTGATCCTGGATTATTAGTTCACTCTTCCCATTCTGCTGTATGAAAAAGGGCGTAACTTACTACATGCTGGATTTTACTGATAAAACCATATACTGCAAACTAAATATATTCTTACAGTTTACAAGCAACCTAGAGTAACTATGTATTAACAAAAGATCATTTTTACTGCAAAATATTATTAAAGTGATATAATTTGATGTTAAGTTATTTCATTTGAACAGAAAGATGGGAAGAGTGGAAAATTATCACAGCAGCCTGGCTTTATGATTTTTTGTATTCAATTCATTCTTCTTTCTCATGACTTCCAATTAGCTGATAGACATGTGACCACTGTAGAAGGCTAGATGTCCATCAACACAAGTGACAGACCTGTATTTGTTTCCAATGCATAATATGCTCCAGTAGCAGAACCTGGGTTAATGTAGAATTTGTTTTCATGCTTCAAGAGTGTGTGTGTGTGTGTGTGTGTGTGTGTGTGTGTGTGTGTGTGTCCTGAGAAAAGTTTGTCAACATGAAACTGGAACAGGGCTGAGACAGCCACATCTCTCCATTGAATAACTTTGTGTCCATGGATTTTGAACTTATGCACAGTTGTAGCTTTCTCTTCCAGATAATTTGGTTTCTCATCAAAGTCTTCTCTCACAGTATGAACACACCAGCCAGCCTTCAGATACTCATAACATTCTTTTGTGGAAAGGCTTTCAGTGCATAGAATGTACTGAATCTTTTTTTTCTTGGTACCATTTTTTAAAATTTAGTTGGCAAACTGTTGTACCAACCAGGCTTTGCTGCCTCCCTCTTCCTCAGACTCCTGGGTGACCTGCCCATTTCTCAATTACTGTTTTTCATAGCTTCTTATTTTATATATGTGATGCGGCATGTCTTATTTAGGCAAGGACAGTAATTAAAGTTTGTCTTCAGTTTTTTTCTTCTCTTCACATGGTCTGTTTCACTGAGTTCCTACTCTATTCATTTCTTTTGATTGTGTTTCTCAATTTAGAGGCTTTCTTAAGCTTCTGATATTTCAGTGTCCAATTCTATTTAGGGAATGAGTCAATAGTAAGTTGGCTGGATGCTTGATGTATTTCTGAATTAGTTACTTTACTCACTGTTGTAATGAAGTATCTGATAAAAGCCACTCAACTGAGAAATGGTTGATTTGGCTCACAGTTCTAGGGAATAGCCCATCACGGTGGAAAAGGCCTACCAGCAAGGGATGTGAGGCAGTTGGCAATTGTGCTGTTTATATTTTTGTTAACTTGACACAAGCTAGGGTCATATGGGAAGGGAGATGGGAAATGCTTGCCTCTAGGCAGGTCTGTAGGGACATTTTCTTAATTAATGATGGACATGGAAGGGCTCATCCTCTTGTGGGGTAGCTGAGCAAGCCAGTAAGCAGTGTCTCTCCATGGTCTCTGTTTTAGTTCTTGTCTATGGGTTCCTGCTTTGAATTCCTGCCCTACCTTCTGCCATGGTGGACTGTAGGCGACAAGGTAAAATAAAGACATTCTTTCCCTGTTGCTTTGGAAAAGAGGCTCTGTTTTTGTTTCTACAGGAAGCAAGAGGCTATGGATTTGTTCCAGGTTAAGATGGATCAGATTTGATCAAGCTGGACCTCCTGAACTTTAACAGATTGTACCTATCAACAAAGGTTATGGCCAGTCTTCTCAGGACTTGACCATAATTCTTAATTTTCTCAGGATCCCCATAAGATTGCCAGCACCCTCAATCAGCAGGAAGTAGTAGGAGAAGCTACACCCAAATTCCCAAAATATTGTTCATGAATGTTTATTTTTCTTTAAAGCAGGTTCATTATAAATACAATCTCTTTCTAAAGAAGGAAAGGGATGATACTGAAGATACGATAGGATGAAAGGGTAGATTTAGATTTCTACTTTTAAAGAGCAACAACTTGTTTAAAATGTTTTATGTTGCTATAGATTTTAGTTTATTACAAATTTAAAGTTAATTCTGTTATATTGTATGTATATTCCTACTCTTGTGTTGCTGGAGAATTTCTCTCCAGCTCCCGCCACCAAGTCCCGCCAGTCCCAGAGCCCACTTATAAAATAAACACACAGACTCTTACATTATTTAAACTGCTTGGCCATTAGCTCAGGCCTGTTATTGTCTAGCTCTTACTCTTATATTTAGCCCATTTCTATTAATCTTTACTTTGCCACATGGCTCATGGCTTACTGGTACCTTACATCTTCCTTGTCCTGATGGCGGCTGGCAGTGTCTCCCTCTCAGTCTTCCACTTCCCAGAATTCTTTTCCTTGTCCCGCCTATACTTCCTGCCTAGCCAATGGCCAATCAGTGATTTATTTACTGACCAATCAGCAACACACTTGACATACAGACCATCCCACAGCACTTCCCCTTTTCTTTTCTTAAAAAGGAAGGTTTTAACTTTAACATAGTAAAATTACATATAACAAAACAATTATCAAGCAAGAATTACAGTTACAATATTAAAGAAGAGATCCTATCTATCTTATATTTGTAAGTTTAAGGTTTTATATCTAACTTATCTTTTATTATAACTAAGGAAAATTGTAAGTATCTAGTCTTTAACCACATCAAAGACCTCAGAAGGATATAACACTGCCTGAGAAATGGGAGAAGGATGCAAGCAACTTTTGGGAGTCTTGCAGGGTAGACAGAGACAGCTGAGCCTGGACAGTCATGCAAAGTTTTCTTGTAAAGTTGGGGCATCTGTCTTCAGCCCACAGGCCTAGAGTCTCTTATTCACTTTTCTCTGTGTCCTGTAGAATGTCTGGCAGTTTTCTCTGCAAAGCAGGAACCTGAAGGACCATTTTGTCAAGCAAAGTTCAGTGGTCACCTTTGTATGGGTCCTGCATGTCCAGTTGATCAGGCAGTCCAGGCAAGAACAGTTTCTTGCCCAAATGGCTATTTTTGTCAAGGTGAAGATAAACTCTGTATGGAGTATCTTCGATGCCCATCCTCCTCTCTGAAGTAAATCGGTGCTGTCAGGAGCAGACATGTCTCACTGTCCAAAAAGTCTAAATTTTTAAAACATTTTAAATGCCATATTCTGTAGGTCTTTGAAGTGTTTGAAGACTACCTATCTATCTGAAATATATCTATGTATACCTAGAAGACTTAACTAACATGGCTACAAATATTATCATAGATGACTAACTATTAATCTATTTTTTAATTATCCATTACAATTTTAAATGAGTTACATAAACATAATACCTCAAATAAGAATAGAAATATATATACAGTATAACAAAATTAAGTTTAAACTTGTATCAATAAACTAAAATCTATAGCGATGTAAAACATTTTAAACAAGTTGTTACTCTTTAAAAGTAAGTTCATTAATCTACCCTTTCATCCTATCATATCTAAACTATCCCCCTTTTTGTTTTAGAAAGAGATTGTATTTATAATCAATCTGATTTAAATAAAAATATTGTTTTTTTCTGTCCCATATCAGAGGGCTCTTCTGATTTGGGACATAAGAATCTCTTAACCATTTTTTTTTTTGAGCAATATGTCTGGGTTTAGAGGGGGAGTGAGCCAATTCCATCTCTAAAGCCAGCTTGGTATATTTGGGAATTTGGGCGTAGCTTCTCTTACTACTTCCTGCTGGAGGGGGGCGCTGTATCTTCTGGAGACAGAAAGAAAATTTTAGGATCATGGAGTAGTCCGTGAGGCTGTATATCTGAGCCAGTTGACTTGAAACCATTCTGGATGTTGAATCATCTGGGCCATGGTGTCATTGGAGACCTTTCAGGGGGTCTTGGCTGGTCAAACCTGATGTATCTTAATCTGGAACAAATCCATAGTCTCTGGCTTTCTGTGGAAACAAAAGCAGAGACTCTTTTCCAAAGCAACATATCTTTATATCCAAATTTTGAAGTCAAGGTACCTTTAAAATATACATTTTGGCATAATTCAACAGCTTTTACAATCAAATGTTTTTCTGCAGTTACGAATATCAAAGAGAACATAATCCAGATTCTTTGTGTGGTAGCCATCTTTACGTGGCTTATTTTTTTTATATTAGCGTGAGCCTATTGCTTTAAACTGCAGCCTTCTAAGCCTGAAATGGCACAGTGGCTGCTGGCTCCGCCCACTTCAGCTTCCCAACATGGCGGTGGTCCGCTTTCCGCCAGCTCTGGGAGCCGTAACTCTCAGAAATAGTGGGTCTACACTTTTACCAAAGTAGCGTGTAGCCCAGAAACCTCTTTTTTTTTGTTTTGTATTAGCAAAGGCTAAATCCACCATATAGCTTAATGTGTTACTTGCAGAGGCCTCATTCCTACCATATTGCAGGTCGAGAGTGCACACTAGGAACCCGCCAGTAGCTCAAACCGGCAGCTGCCGCTTATTTGAGATAGACAATTAGGAAGCTGTTTTTAGGTCCGTTTTAGAATCTTTTTTCTAAGTTTTTAGGTGGAAACTCTTGCCCCACGTTGGGCGCCATTTGTTGCTGGAGAATTTCTCTCCAGCTCCCGCCACCAAGTCCCGCCAGTCCCAGAGCCCACTTATAAAATAAACACACAGACTCTTACATTATTTAAACTGCTTGGCCATTAGCTCAGGCCTGTTATTGTCTAGCTCCTACTCTTATATTTAGCCCATTTCTATTAATCTTTACTTTGCCACATGGCTCATGGCTTACTGGTACCTTACATCTTCCTTGTCCTGATGGCGGCTGGCAGTGTCTCCCTCTCAGTCTTCCACTTCCCAGAATTCTTTTCCTTGTCCCGCCTATACTTCCTGCCTAGCCAATGGCCAATCAGTGATTTATTTACTGACCAATCAGCAACACACTTGACATACAGACCATCCCACAGCACTCTTGTTTAAGATATGTTTATGCAACTCATTTAAAATTGTAATGTGTATTTAAGAAAGATTAATAATTAGTCATTTATGATAGTGACACTTATAGTTATGTTAGTTAAGTTTTCTAGGTATACATAGATATATTTCAATTAGGTAGGTAATCTTCAAACACTTCAAAGACCTACAAAATATGGCATTTAAAATGTTTTAAGAACTTAGACTTTGAGACACATCTGGACAATGAGACACGTCTACTCCTAGCAGCACTGATTTACTTCAGAGAGGAAGATGGGCATCAAAGACATTCCATATAGAGTCAATTTTCTTCTTGGCAAAAATAGCCATTTGGGCAAGAAACTGTTCTTACCTTTGACTGCTGACAAAATGTTGTATCAACTTGCTTGATAACTGTTTTGTTATATGTAATTTTACTGTTAAAGTTAAACCTTCTTTTTTGATTAGATACAAAAGGGGAAGTGCTCTGGGATGTCTCTCTGTATGCTGTGAATATGTGTTGCTCTGATTGGTTGATAAATAAAACTACATTGGCCTATGGCAGGGCAGGATGGAGCCAGGTGGGAAAAATCCAAGACAGATAGGAGAGAAGAAAGGAGAGTGGGGCAGACACTGCTAGCTGCTTCCGGGAGAAGTAAGTTGTAAAGTACCAATAAGCCACAAGCCACATGGCAAGGAATAGATTTATAGAAATGGGTTAATTTAAGATAAAAGAGCTAGCTAGAAAGAAGCCTGCCAAGGCCATAGTTTGAAAATAATATAAGCCTCTGTGTGTTTATTTGGGTCTGAGCACCCATGGGACTGGGCAGAACACAGGAAAACTTCCAACTACAGTTCCCAAGTTGCTTTTGGTTATCATGTTTATCATAGTAATAGAAACCTAGCTAGGACAGTCACATTACATCTGCATTCAGGAAACAGAAAAAGACGAATACTGGTGTTTGGCTCACTTTACCGTTTTCTTTTTATTCCATCTGGAACCCTAGTCCTTGGAATGCTGCCTAACATGATTGGGGTGAGTCTTTCTATGTCTAATAACCTAATCTAGAAACTCCTTCACATATGTACCCAGAAGGTCTAGATTCTGTTAAGTTGGTGGTTAATATTCTTAACCATCACAAGTTCATCCACTGTCAACTTGGTATTTAAATATTCCCCCCTCTCGTGTGTGTGTGTGTGTGTGTGTGTGTGTGTGTGTGTATGAATTGCAGGCATGCACATACTTGTGTGAGTGTGTGCATATGGAGGCCATGAACATGTCCAGTGAGATTAATATGCTATTGTCCATCTTATTTTCTTAGACAAAGGACCTGATTGCTAGTGAGCCCAAGTGATCCAACTTTCATTTTCCCAGTGCAAGGGTTAGTAGTCTATGCCAGTGTGCCAACCTTTTCTTATTGGTGCTAGAGAGTGAACTCAGGTCCTCGTGCTTGTGTGCAAAGCACTTCATCAACTAAGCTAGCTACCTTGTCCACAAATATATCACATTAAAGCCGTGACCTTCCACTTCTGGTTTCCACAAGCTCATGGCCATTTTATAAAGCAAAATGTATCCAGTCTAACATCAAAACCCTTCATAGTCTTTAAGAGCCCTATTACTATTTAGAAAGGTAACTTTTCTTCTGAGACTCAGGAAACCTCTTGAACGTGCGAGAGTCCCTGTAACATCAAGAATAAATTATACACTTTCAACCTACAATGGTACAAGTAAACATTTACATTCTGAAAGGGAGGTTTGGGGGCATACCAAGGAAAGATTGGACTGAAGGAAAACTGAAACAGGGCAAACATTGAATTCTGCAGTTCCCGTGTCTAGCATCTGGGACTCATAATGAAATCATCTCAGTTCTTATAGTGGAATATGAGTTCAAGATGGGTTATATTCATTTATGCTGTGAAATATTTGTTTAGTGATGCAAAGATGTTACATTTTTTAATATTACATTTGTTTAACTCTGTGAAGCTGTGTCACTATGTCTGTCTAAAACACCTGATTGGCCTAATAAAGAGCTGAATGGCTAATTGCTAGGTAGGAGAAAGGATAGATGGGGCTGGCAGGCAGAGAGAATAAATGAAAGAGAAAAGAGGAGAAAGGAGAGAGAAAAGGAGGAGAGGAGGATGCCAGGGCCCAGCCACCCAGCCACCCAGCCACACAGTCACCCAGCCACACAGCCAGCAATGGACTAAGAAGGAAAAAAAGACATATAGAATAGTGAAAGATAAATGTCCAGAGGCAAAAGGTAGATGGGATAATTTAAGTTAAGAAAAGCAGGCTAGAAATAAGGCAAGCTAAGGCCAGGCATTCATAAGTAAAAATAAGTCTCTATGTATTTATTTGGGGGCTGGGTGGTGGGCCCCCAAAGAGCAAAGGGTAAAAAACAAAACAAAACTACATTTTGGAATAGCCACCTAGAGCCCAAGAAAGCTGAAAAACAAACAACAACAACAAAAAACCCAGGCACAGCTCCTTTAAGAGTTTCTGCTTTACAGCCAGCCCTTAAGTGGTCAATAAGTTAAGTTAAAAAAAAAAAGAAGAAAAAAGTTAAATAAAAAACACCCACCAGTGGAATGCAGTTCCTGGTCAAACTAACCTCCAACCTCTGGACCTAGTCTGTGGGCATAGGCTTGGCTTTCACAACTAGAGAGGTGGGACAGAGCCAGCCACCAAAGCCCCAGGCAAGGTCCTAGTCATGTAGCTTAGCAGTTTGAAGGCTCATGTGGTCAAAATGCTAAAAGATACACAGTAAAGGAAAACCTCTAAACAGATTCCAGTGTGTTTAACAATATGCATAGGCTTAAGACAAGAGAAGGGTATAGATAGTTATATAAACAATAGTTTAAAAATAATAAAGCCAAGTCTTTAAAGAGAGTAAAAGTAATATAAAAGAAAAGGCCATGTAAGATGGGAAATACACAGGGAGTCTGGATCCTATATAGTGTTGTGTTGATGTTGAATTTTTTTGCTTACTGATAAGCAAACAACAGCTGCTAAGAGATATGGGGTTGAAAGGACTGCTGAAATAAACCAGTCTAGATATTTTAAGAATGCCTTAACTTTAAAATGTAACTCAAAAAATGCATTGCTTTGGAGAGGAGGTTTTTATTTTATTTTATTTTATTTTTTTATTTTTTGGTTTTTTGAGACAGGGTTTTTCTGTGTAGCTTTGTGCCTTTCCTGGAACTCACTTGGTAGCCCAGGCCGGCCTCAAACTCACAGAGATCCGCCTGGCTCTGCCTCCCGAGTGCTGGGATTAAAGGCATGTGCCACCACCGCCCGGCGGATTTTCTTTTATTTCCATAGGAAACAAGAGGCTGTGAACTTGTTCCAGGTTAATATGGATTAGGTTTGATCAAGGGAGACCTTTGAATCTTGACAGGTGGTATATATCAACAAAGGTTACCATTGGTCTTCCTAGGACTTGGCCATTGTCTCAATTTTCTCAGGGACCTCTAAAGGTGCCTTTGCCCACAGAAACAGGAAGCAGTCTAGAGAAGACAATGCCCACATTCCCAAGAGGTAGTGTGAGTGGTTGTTGATTATTTGGTGGGTTATGGATGTTTGTTATCATTTAGGGGAATATAGGAATATAGGGTAAAAAGACAATTGTTAATCTCAGATATTTTGCATTGGCATGAATTTTGGTATATTGATACAAATTTGAAGTTGTTTTTATTGCACTGTGTATCTGTTTCTAATCCTATTTGGGATGTTGTGTTTGTGCAGCTCATTAAAAAATGTAATGTACAATTAAGAAACAAGGCTAGTAGTTAGTCTATAATAATCAAACTTGTGGTCACATTGGGTGTGTTTTCAAGGTTAAACAGGTATATTTTGGACAGATTAATGGTCTTCAAATGTTTCAAAGTGAGAGGACCAGGTGGCCAAACCAGAGCCATAACAGGCTCCCCTGGCAGCCCTGACATGGACCAGGCCTTAGTTTCAGTTCACTAGAATGGGCTGGAGCTGAGCAAGCAATTCTCAGGAAAACCAAAACTTAGAGGCAGTCAATTAAACGGTGCCCCCAGCCTCCTGCTGGCTCAGCAGGCACCCCAAGCCCCTTCTGCTGGTTCAGCAGATGCCCCCTCCAGACTTCTACTAGCTAAATATAGCTTTTCCTACTCTCTCATCACCAAGCCCCTAGACACTAAACCCCTCTACCACCACCAATGGGTCCTTAAACACTACAGCCTCCCACCAATCAGCTCCTAAACTAATCTTTCCTCCACCAATCAGCACCAGATTAATCCCTCCTCCCTGGAATTCTCCTAATTCTGCTTAAAAAGGAGTTTACAACCTCCCTTCAGGGTCACTATTTACCACCCCATCATACTGGAAATAAATGCTCTTGCTAAATTGCATACGTGACTGTTGGTCTTTCATGGGGCCTTCTCCCAGGCCCTAACACAAAGACCTATAGAATATGGCATTTAAGATGTTTAATAACCTATGATTTTTCAAGACAGTGAGACACATTTGCTCCTGGCAGCACCAATTTACTTCATAAAAGGATGATGGGCATCAAAGAAACTTCATATGGAGTTTGCTTTCAATGTGGCAAGTACACAGGAAAAAGACTGTTGAACTTTGCCAAGATAAGGCAGGACAGTCCTTCAAGATTCCTGCTTCACAGAAGAGTCTGCCAGATATTCTACAGGACATAGAGGAAAGTAACTGATGAACTTTGCCAATACAAGGCAAGAAAGTCCTTCAAATTTCCTGCCAGATATTCTAGGCCTATAGGCTGAAGATAGATGCCCCAACATTGCGGATTAACTTTGGGTGGCTGTCCAGGCAGCCAGATGTCTCTGTTGTTATATAACATTGCATCATTCTGGGGTCTTTGATGGAGATAAAGTTTAGTGTTTATTTTTCCTTAGTTACAACAGAAAATACATTAGGTATAAAACTTTGGAATCACTGTAGGGAAAAAAAAAAGGGATCAGTCAAAGATATCCACTCTGGCCCTGAAACCAGAGCTAGTAAAAGAAACTCATCCTGGTCTTGAGACCTAAGCCAGTGAAAGAAACACTTTAGCCCTGAGCCCAGAACCTAAGAAACACACTCTGACCCTGAAACCAGAGCCAAAGAAACATACTTTGTTCTTAGAATCAGAGCCAGAGAAAGAAATATTCCCTGGCTAAAATGGGCCAGTGAAAAAAACACTGATCAAATGACCAACGAAACCAACCAATCCCTGAGGATAAAATCTTCTCCCTGGAGAAACTCTGCCCCTCAGAAGCCCTATATAAGCCCCTCTGCCTGTTCAGTTGTTGACTGTCCTTTCCAACCCTGGGGGAGGCAGCCATTCTCCTGGGCTCTTCCTTCCCAAGTAAATCTCTTTCTTAAAAGGGTTTTGGGGAAGATCTTCTTTTGCTGGTGCAGAACAAAAGAACCCGCTGAGCTATTATTCCCGTAGGGGGACTGAGCAGAAAAAAGTAACAACTTTTCAGAGCAGCCAGAGGAGATTGCTACATTTTTGCAGGGGTTTCCCGGTTTAGCAGAGTGAAGCGGAAGAAGCAACATCTTGGATAAGAGAGAAGAATAAGCCTCTGCTTATGCAAAGGATTATGAAGAAGATCTTAGAGGTTAGCCTCTACTCTTAAACTTCCTTGTGAGGACAAACTTCTTGCTTGCACTTGTGATGGAGGCTGTCAACAATACCACTAGAGTTACAAGTCTGGGCTATCTAGCAAGCTGCAGGCCAGCCTGAGCTACAGTGTAAGTCTGTGTCATAACCTCCTTTCTTCCACCCCAAATCCTGTTACTTTTTTTTTCAGTGCCAAGGTACCTCTCTTCCTTTCTTAACTCTGCAGTATAAATTAGTCAAAATCATCCACATAAGGAAACTGATGCAGACTCCTCTTGTTCATACTGTATCAGTCCCATTTACTCCACTGCTAAAAGGGAGTTTGTGCAGAGCCAGTAACTGATTGTAATTGTTTTCTTTGGTACTTTAACCCAAGGCATGAACTATACATAACTATACTTAGGAATTTAGGAGGGCCAGTTTGGCTTCACTGCTTTGACATTCCCCATGTGCAAACATGATTCTTCATTCCCAGATGACTCCCCGATGTTTTTCTCTTCTTCCCTTCCTCCTTTTGTATGAACCCCATCTTTTTCCTGCAAGTACAGTGAGTCACAGTCTTAGAGCTCTGAGTTGTTGCATGGTACTCATTCTGTATCTTCCTTCGTGTGTGCTTGTTCTGGTTTTTTAATTTCTCTATTTTCTTAACATTTAAAACAATTAACATCTAATTAATATACCATTGCCCTTTCCTTTCTACCAGCCCCCATGTGAGCTTATTCCTTTACTGTAATTTTAACTTGATTTGTAGAAGGGACAGAAAAGAAATCCATGTGTTCACTGGTCATGTTTCAGTAGACATAAAAAGTAAGATTCTGCTATCATCCTTGTTGAAATGAATAAATATGTCAAGATAAAGCTGAAGAACAAAACAGTGAATTTATTGTGTTTCTTCTTTGTGTGAATTTCACCTGACTTTGTTATCTAAGAATTAGAGTCACATAGTCCTATGTTGAAGTGGATGCTACACAGCTGTTAACTATTTTTGGGGAAATAATTAAACTACTACCAGGTTGAGCTTTGGTTCTGATGGCAGGCTTGTTCTTAGTGGACAGATACTGTGTGGTTCTATCACATTGGAATCATCCAGGTGAGCAGTTTTAGAAAATAATACAAGGACCCATCCCTAGGTGAAGAATATCAGTGTCTTTATAATGGATTTCTGTTGTCATGATTTAAACAAATCAAAATAAACCACTTAGTGAAGGGTTGGTAGCACTTCCCTATAATACCATCACTGGGGAGGCTGGAGTAGGAGGAGCTTGATCTTGAGGTCAGTTTGGGCTATGTAGCAAGATCTTGTCTCAACAAAACAGAGCCCGGTCAATAAACACCCACCTAAGTTATCTCAACGAATAGGTGGGTGGTTTGATCATTATAATGTATTTGAAGAGTAATTTGTGGCTTATAGGATTTTATACATTGTTTTGAAATTTTAGGTGATGCAGGCTTTATCTTGTTAGTTCTGCTTCCCTGAGACTTGGACTCTGCTATTTTGAGGTGACATCTTACGTTATAACAATGTTTGCAGGTAATTCTTACTAAAATGATCTGAAGACTGTTTTTATTTAAAAAAGGAACGCTAATTTTGGAAGACTATGTCTCCAGGTATCTTTTTATTCTGATCTTTAGATTCTTGTATTTACCTCTAAATATCTCTTCGGCCTGACTATAAGTTCTCTAAGAGGTAGGCTCTTTTAAAAATTATTTATTATTATTGTGTATGTATATTTGTGTGCATGATCTGCATGTATGCTAGAAGACAACTTTGTGGAGTTGGTTTTCCCTTTTTAACTGTATGTGGACTCTGGGGTTCAAACTCAGGTCTCCAGGCCTCTACTGATGGTGCCTTTACCCCAACAGTCATCTCACTGGCCCAAGAGTGAATTCTTCCTATATAAATATGTCATACCTCAGCCATTTCTCCAGTCCCTTTGTTTCAAAGGTAATTGTCTTAGTGATTTTTTTGTTGCTATGATAAGCTATGTCCAAAGAAGGCTAAGGCACTTGGAGGGAATCCATTTTATTACTGTGGGGAAGACATGGTGGCCAGATGTTCACGTTGCATATACAGCGAGGAAGCAGAGAGTGATGAACGATGACGCTCAGCTTGCTTTCTTCTTTTTATTCAAGTCTGGAAGCTGGAGTGGCTCTTTCCATCACAGTCAGCCTAATCTGGAAAATCCCTCACAGATCTACCCAAAGATTTGTCTCCAAGGGGATTCTAGATCCTATGAAGTTGACAATCAAAATAAACCATCGCAGAAAGTACGTAGATGAAGTTAGATCTCTGTTGCTCATTGTTTCATAAACATTCATGGTTAATAGTATTAATGCTTTTTTCTGAAATTAAATTGTGTACATTAATTGAAGAATACAAGGTAAGCCCAGTTCTGTGTTTTATCTGTTTCTTGCTTTGAATTCAGTGAGTCTGCTGAAGGAAAAGCCTGGTGATGTAATTATGCTGTACAAATGGCTTTTAAAACTTCAGGATCTTTTTTGCTGGATGAGTGTAATTGGATCAGCCCCTTAGCTAAATTCTGCCTTGGAGCAATCCTCAAATGCCCATTTCAATGATGGCTTTAATAACTATTAACTGTCACATTGTTGGAGGAAAAGGTAAGTATTACGTCATTAGTTAGCTCTGCTCTGAGTGGGTATCTAATCCTGTGATTCATATGTTGGATAGAGGGAGTGTTCATGGTGCACTTACTGCTGTACACGCTGATAACCATTTGTAAGTGGTCAGGATCCTCTCAGTAATTTGCTTAGGTTCAGTTTGTCTTTAGTTCCAGAAGTTTCTTCTGAATGAAGAATGTCCAAGATAGTCCATTATCTTCCTAGTAAAACAGAACAAACATTCAAACTTCTCACATAATTATTTTAGATAATGTAGAATATGTGCATGGAATTGAGTATTTGAACTGTATTTTCTAGAAAATGTGTTTAGCCATTTGAAATTAAGATAAACCTGGCTTATGTCTTGATATAGCCACTCAACATTGGGAAAATTGCTTATTGTGCCTAGTGTAGGAGACACAGCTTATAGAAAGCATTAGAAAAACCAGAATTGTTAAAAACACAGACCTTTTTCTCAAGAGAAGAAAATGGCTGATGTCTGTTCACCTGGAAGGCCAGCATGGATGTTGTCTAACAACCTGGTGATCTTTTTGCCATTTTTAGAAATTTTATTTATTTATTTTACATCCTGACTGCAGTTTTCCCTTCCTCCTGTCCTCCCAGTTTCTTCCCCCACCTCTCCCTCCCTCATCCATTCCTCCTTTGTTTTTATTCAGAAAAGGACAGGCCTCCCATGGATATCAACAAAACATGGCATATCAAATTGTAGTCAGACTAAGCACCTCTCCTTGTATTAAGGCTGGGTAATGTAATTCAGTATGAGTAATAGGCTCCCAAAAGCCTGTAAAAGAGTCAGAGACAGCCCCTACTCCCACTGTTAGGAGTCCCACAGGAGGACCAGGATACACAACTGTCACATATATGCAGAGGGCCTAGGTCAGTTCCATGCAGGCTCCCTGGTTGTCTGTTCAGTCTCTGTGAGCCTCTATGAGCTCAGGTTACTTGATTCTGTGAGTTTTCTTGTGGTGTCCTTGGCCCGTCTGGCTCCTACAATCCTTCCTCCCTTTCTTCAGCAGGATTCCCCAGGCTCTGCCTAATGTTTGGCTGTGGGTCTCTGCATCTGTTTCCATAAGCTGCTGGGGGAAGCCTCTGTCATGATAATTGGGCTAGGCACCAATCTATGAGTATAACAGAATATCGCTAGGTATCATTACATTGACTTTTTTTTTCTTTCTGCAGTCATGTTTGGCTCTATCCTAGGTCTCTGGGCCATCCAGCCTCTTGGTCCTAGAGTTCCAGGCAGTGTCAGGGGTGGGCTTACACTCCTGGCATGGGTCGGTGGTTGGAACAGATTGGTTGGCCACTCCCATAATCTCTGTGCCACCGTTACCCTAGCATATTCCATAGACAGGATGGACTGTAGGTAGAAGTTTATGTGGCTGTGTTGGTGTGCCAATCCCTCCCCTGGAAGTCTTGCCTGGTCACAGGAGATGGCCAATTCAGGTTATATACCCCCTTTTGCTAGGAGTCTTAGCTGGGATCATCCTTGTAAATTTCTGGGCATTTCCCTTGCACCAGGTTTCTATCTCACCCCAAAATGTGCCTCTTTTACAGTCGTCTCTCAGTACTCTCCCCCTCTATCCTTCCCCTACCTGGTCCCTCATGTTCCCATCCCAACCTGCCCCCAGACCATTCATAAAATCTCTTCTATTTCCTTTTCCTAGGGAGATCCAAGTGTCCCCCCTTGAGCTGTCTGTGTTACTTAACCTCTCTGGGTCTGTGGATTGTAGCTTGATTATCATTTACTAATATCTACTTATAACTGAATACATACCACGTTTGTCTTTCTGTGTCTGGGTTACCTCACTCAGGAAGACTATTCATTTGCCTTCAAATTTCATGATGTCATTTGTAACAGCTGAGTAATACTCAATTGTGTAAATGTACAACATTTTCTTTATCCATTTCTTGGTTGAGGGACATCTAGGTTAATTCCAGGTTCTGGCTATTATGAATAAAGCTACTATAATCATAGCTGAGCAATTGTCTTTGAGGTAGGATGGAGAATTCTTTGAGCATATGCCTAGGAGTGATATAGCTGGGCCTTGGGGGTAGATCAAGTATCAATTTTCTGAGAAACCTCCATATGTATTTCTAAAGTGACTGTACAAGTTTACACTCCCACCAGCAATGGAGGAGGAGTGTTCCCCTTGCTCTACATTCTCTCCAGCATGAGCTGTTGCTTATGTTTTTGATCTTAGCCATTCTGACAGATGTAAGATTAACTCTCAGTGTCATTTTGATTTGCATTTCCCTGATGGTTAAAGATGTTGAACATTTCTTTAAGTGATTCTCAGTCATTTGAGATTCTTCTGTTTAGGTATGTACCACATTTTAAAATTGGATTATTTGTTTTCTTGGTGTCTAGTTATTGAGTTCTTTATATATTTTGGAAATCAGCCTTCTGTTGGATGTGAGATTGAAGATCTTTTCCCATTCTGTAGGCTGCCATTTTCTCCTCTTGATGGTGTCCTTTGCCTTACAGAAGCTTTTCAGTTTCATGAAGTCCTGTTTACCAATTGTCAATCTTAGTGCCTTTGCTATTGATGTTCTATTCAGGAAATTGTCTTCTGTGCCAGTGTCTTCAAGGCTATTTCCCACTTACTCTTTTATCAGATTCAGTGTATCTGGATTTATGTTGAGGTCTTTGATCCACTTGGATTTGAGTTTTGTGCATGGTGATAGATATGGATCTATTTGCATTCTTCTACATGCAGACATCCAGTTATATCAGCACCATTTGTTGTAGACACTGTCTGGATAAAAGATTAACTAAAAAAAAACCAAATATAAACAAAACAGCAGCCCTCCTATATACAAACAACAAATGAGCTGAGAAAGAAATCAGGAAAACAACACTCTGCACAATAGCCACAAATAATATAAAATATCTTGGGGTAACTCTAACCAAGCAAGTGAAAGACCTATGTGACAAGAACTTTAAGTCTTTGAAGTAAGAAATTGGAGAAGATATCAGAAGATGGAAAGATCTCCTTTGCTCATGAATTGATAGGATTGACATAGTAGAAATGACCATTTTACCAAAAGAAATCTACAGATTCAGCACTATCCCTATTAAAATCCCAAAACAATTCTTTCTAGATCTTCAAAGAACAATACTCACCTTCATAAGGAAAAACAAAAAACCCAGGATAGCTAAAACCATCCTATTGGTTTAAATATTAAGGCAACTCCACGTAGTTAAAAGGGAGGTTTATTTTGTGGGGTAACTTACAAGTGAAGGGATAGGTTACAGGGTCTGAGAAAAATGAAGCACAGTCCAGTGGTGTTCTCTGGAGAACTCTGCTTGGTCTACCTCCAGCGTCCAGGATCCAGGAACCAAGAGAGCTGGCTTATCCGGATCTCGGGTCTTCAGGGGTCCTCTCTCGGCTCCATCTTGTAGGCATGACAGTTACTGAAGCCTCAATGAGGGTAGTACTTCCAGGTCAAAGCTGGAACAGCTACCCACTACACCATCCTGTACAATAAAGGAACTTCCAGAGGTATCATCATCCTTGATTTCAAGCTCTACTACAGGGCTACAGTGATTAAAACTCCATGGTACTGGCATAAAAAACAGAAATATGGATCTTTTGCTATTCTGTAGAGCAGCCTTCACTGGAATTCCCTACCTCCTGAGCATTATTTAGACCCTAATCCTCAGCTTTGTCTTTCAGTGATTAGAACACATCCTTATGAAAGAAGTCCCATGTACTCTGCATCCTCCATCAGTAGAACTCATCCTCATGCTTATTACAAATCCTTCCTCCTCAGGCCCTTATCCTGAACACTATTACTTGTGAATAAGGACCCCTTCATATGGCAACAGTGCTTCGCTAAAGAGATGTGCTTTGCAAGAGACTTTTCTAGGTAGTCATATTTAAAGCTTTATTATGATAATTGTCATGTGGAAACATTTCCCCAAAGTTTTACTGAGTTGAAATGTGTAATGAAAATAAACCACTTGGTCAGACTCTAGAAAATTTGACCCAGCACCTGCTAAAGTAGTGCTGACCTGAGTTCTATTCTTCATCTCTCTCAGATAGTTTATATCCCTGCCAGCCGTGATGCTCGTGGGGATCCCAACAGCCTAGTCAATGTTTATTTCTGGACTGATATATATTATACATCTTTCTTATGATTAAACGGAATAAGCATATTTAGCACATGGCATATTGAGCTACTCAATAAATAGAAGCTATAATCACTACCCCATAGTTAGTTAGCTCAGTTCAGTTTCTCTGGAATATATATTGTATATCGGAGGCAGTGAGTTGTCAACCTAATTCTTCCATTGTGTCTTTGCATTCTTCCATCATATGTTGGCTCCCAAAGCTTTAGGAAAAGAGAAATACATTTCCAATACTAACATAAAACATAGGCCTATTTGCTTGCCAGGTTAATAATTTCCTGGCTAGCTGTTAGTCTCTGGTGCACTAATTGAACTGAAACTTACTTGTCAGTATAAGATTGAAAAATATAAATGGTAAAGAAAAATGAATTATATAGTATTTGAAAGTATTAGTTAAAACATTTTATACCTCTCTGGCATTTCTAGGAGACACATCTCAAAGATGTGTCTGACTCTTCTGCTTCTCCGACTCTCACACTCTTCCTGCTCCGAGCCTGCGTACTGCCGCATGGTCACTCAATCTCTGCCTTAAAAAGTCAGATGTGGACCCCTACCCCTCTCTTTCTGTTTCCTTTCTGCTGTCTGCTCTGCCCCGCTTCCCTCCCTGACCAGGCCGGGGTCCTCCCCGGCTTCCCTCCATTAAAGCTCTAAAAACTTAATATTGGGTTCTGCCGTGGCCGTGACTCTTCTGCCGACCAACCAGTACTGTTCATCCTTTCAAACATGCTATCGTGAAAGCAGGAAGCTAGAGGCACCCCAAGTTCAATAAGAACTACAGGCAAGGGGAATACTGAGAGTGGGAGAAATGGTCTTCCCCCGAGAAGAGTGCTCCCAATTGGTTAGCCAATACCAAATGGTCAGCCTTGAGATGATGCATGCATCCAGGTAACATTATAAGGACTGAGAAGGTTGTATTTATATATTTAGACAATGAGAACAATTATGAGAACAATTAAAGAAAAGGGGCTATGAATTTGAGAGGAGGGGTGCATGGGAGGGATTGGAGAGAGGAAAGGGAAGGGGGAAACAATATAATTATAATTTCGAAAAATAAAAAGAATTATTAAAATATTTTGTAATCTATTTTCTTCTTATTGAAGGATAAACTATGTATGCTGTATTTTTTTCTTTCTCTTTCTGTGGGGCACTTAGTTTCACTAGGGTAATTTGCATGTGTTATTTTCCTGTCATAGAGAATTCTAAAAGGCACTTTTAGGCTTATAAACCCTGGCTATGAGTCAGTTTGAACAAGGAGACCTTGAGGGTCTCATCTTCTCCAAGACTACATGCTAGCATCCTAGCTGCTGCTGCTGCTGCTGTGTGTGTGTGTGTGTGTGTGTGTGTGTGTGTGTGTGTGAGTGTGTGTGTGTGAGTGTGTGTGTGTGAGTGTGTGTGTGTGTGAGAGTGTGTGTGTGTGTGTGTGTGTGTGTGTGTGTGTGTGTGCATGTTGAACATCTACATCCAGAAATGAGGAGGAGAAAGGAAGATATAATAATCTCTATATAACAATGCTATGGTTTACACTTTCAGAGAAGCTATTCTGAGTAACGAAAACATTTTGTTTCAGAATATGAGCTTATCACCTGAATTTTTTTTTCTTTTTACTTCAGGCAATTTCAGTAAGGAGAACAATACAGATGCACAAGGGCTAGCCATTTTCATCTTCTAAGAATGCCATTGATGACTGAGGACACTGGAAGTTAATAAGCATCCACACTTCATTGTGAGCTAAGTCTTTTAGATTGCTTTCCTTCAAATGCTTGGGTTGGCCCCCTTGTCTCTGAAGATCTCACCTGACTGATGAGAACTAAGGAGGTGAACAGACCCAGGCAGAGTCCTGCATGAAGGGTAATGTGAGGGGCAGAGGCCCCAGCGGAAGGGGCAACATCACTAAAGATAGGAAGGGAAGGGGAATGAAAAGCCATAATCATTTTTTTAAACTAACAAAAGACCAAATATCTCTTTTAACACTTAACTGAAATGATCCCTGATCTTGATTGAGATCAAAAGACAAAGTAAGAGAAGTTGGCAGAAAGAAAAGTCTCTGGCTTCTCTGCTTTTGGGACCCCTTACATCTGGCCATAATCCTCTGTGAGAGGAAATTTTAAGCCAATCAACATCTTGACTTTAATTTCTACTTTGTAACTTGAAATGAACGGCATGGCTGCTATTCATTTCCACTGCTTATTTAAATCACCCTGTCATGTGTGTGATACAAAAATAGAATTTTTAATGTTAAACACCAGAATGGGAGTTAGAGAGCACAGAATCAGACATGTTTCGTGTCAAGTATTGCCTCTAAAGAAAAACTGCAATGCAGCATTTCAGTACAACAGAAGAACAACCTGAACACTGTGTTCGTGCATCTGAAGAATGAGCTGAAGGTTCCTGTTGCACCTTTAGCGAGAAGGCTATTCGGATGAAATCTGGAGCTGATTTGGAAAGGGAAAATGCTCTACAAATGTGAGGCACCATCACCCTGTGTCTGGCTGGTGACAGACACTGGACAGCACAGGGATCCACGTTTCTCTTGCCACTGGCAAGGACTGTTGGGAAATGCACGTTTAATTGTCATGACTGAAGGAACAGTTTGCTTTCTTCCTGTTCCATCTAATCCTCACCTGTGAGGTAAAACCTTTTGATGGACAGCATACTTACGGTTTCTATGGGAGGGAAAAAGAAAGACGACTGGGTCTTTATTACAAGCCCCCAACCCACAGCTTTTCCTGATTCGAAAAAAAAGGGTTTAGTCTCAAGTCTTTTCCAAGAGACTCCTACTTCCTGCTCAGCACCCAGGTGTCACGTTTGAGCCAATCAAGATCAGTGTTGTTCTAGTTTGGTTTTGGTTTTGGGTTGCTGTGATAAACACCATGCCCAAAGAAAGTTGGAGGAAAGGCATTTCTTGGCTTACAGGTTACAGTCATCATTGAGGAAAGTAAGGGCAGGAGTCATAAGGCAAGGTTACTTGCTGCCTTGCAAGTTCCCTTCCTAGGCCTCTCTGCCTAGGAGTTGCATCACCCATAGTGGGGTGGGCACTCCTACATCAATTAGCAGTGAAGAAAACGTTCCAGAGACATGCCCACAGGCCACTCTGAGGGAAGCAGTTCCTCATTTGAGGTTCCCTCTTCTCAAGTGTGTCTAGTTGACAGTACCTATCACAGAGGTGTTGAGACTTAAAAGCACTTCTTGTTTGAGTCAGAATTATACAAGACATGGGGGCGTGCCTTGCCTGCAGGTCTTTATGGACACGCACTGCTTTCGATTAAGGGTGGTCTTCAGGGAATCTAAGTTTGAATCCTGTCTCTTCTATTGCTTACACTGAGATCCCAGGTTGCCCCACCTTTTTCACCTTCAAGTTGGAACTAATACTTCTACCTTCTTCATCACACAGCTGTAGAATTAGACAAAACTATTAGTGAAATTCAAAGTGTATTAGTACGGTACTCAGTGTTAGCTGTTATCAACCTCCCAGGATCCTTTAGTGTCTGGAGAGAAGCTGAAGTAGAGGAACTTGAGACTGAAAATTTAGAAACTGACACAAAATAACCCGAAGCTAAGAGAAAACGTGGATATTAAATACTTTTAGATACTGGGAAAACTTATCAAAAAAGAAAAATATACCTTTTTGTTCATGTTACCAGTAACTCTTCAGAACCTATTAAATGCAAAAATAGTGACGACCTACAATAGGCACGCCAAAGTCTTACTATGTTAGCAGCTGTATACTGTTCTACTATCTAGGAGAATTTGGGATGGATTTTCTATTGTGTTGAGGTATGGGGGAGCGACAGAGAGAGCTCCATGAAATCTAAGCACTCTACACTTTATGCATATGTGTTGACCAAGAGTGATGGAATGTCAACATTAGAATAGCCCAAAGGAGTAGCCAGAGACTCCAAAGGACTTCAGCATTTCATGAGTTCTTTATGTCAATGATATTGAAATGTTTTGATCACAATATCATACTATGTCTGCAGAAAAAAAAACCCTCCTAAATGATGACTCAAAACTTGTCAAAATTCAAATGCTTAAAGCAGCCACCTTTGTGCAATAGGCATTGTTTTGCATGATTTTCACTTATCTGTACAGTATGATAAGGACAGTTGTCTAATATGCTACACAAACTAAAAGGAACATATTTTGCTCCCTGAGCTCGGAGCCATTGTTGGATTTTAGGGCGAGAGTAAGGGATGTCTTCTGTATCCCCAGGTGCTCTCCCTGAATTCCCTATCAGGGTTTCCTTAACTACCAATAGAACCAGGTCTTCCTTGTGCTTCTCATGTGTTTGGGGATGTTCCCAACTATTCTGTTGAAGAACAATGAAAGAATTGGGACTCCCTTTCTTGGCAGGTGCTTCTTTACTGGTAGTGGGTTCAAGGGAAGAAGCTGGTTGTCTATTCCAGGCTGAAGCTTCTCTGGGGGCCCTTTCGTCTTCTAGGTAAGGGATATTATGGTTCAAAATGTCCTTCAAATGTACAAACATTGTTTTCTTCTATCTTGAGATATTTTTTCTCAGTGTGATGTCACAAAATCCTTAGTCCTTCCTTACAATGTCTTTTACAAAACTCCAGAAATTCAGTTCCGGGATTTCTTAATCATATGAAAGTAGTGGGGCTGGGGAGATGGCTCAGAAGTTAAGAGCACTGGTTACTCTTCCAAACATCCTGAGTTCAATTCCCAGCAACCACATGGTGGCTTACAACCATCTACAATGAGATCTGGTGCTCTCTTCTGGGATGCAGGTGCCTGGCTTACAACCTTCTACAATTCTGGTGCCCTCTTCTGGCATGCAGGCATACATGCAGGCAGAACATTGCATACATAATAAACAAAAACAAACAACTAAATAGATAAATGATATGAAAGTATGATATCCTCTCACATTTTTCGCATAGAGAAAGAGACTTCTCTTACTGAGAAAAGGAAAATATGGCTATGGACACTTCGGTCTTTTCCCAACCCCTCAGTCCTTTCTGAGGATTAGGGTAGTTCAGCATTCATTGAAATGCTGACAATCTAGAAGATCATATTCAGGGTATCTGCTCAGTGGGGCATGATGCTTGTGTCCAGGACAGGTGGGCATGTGAAGTTGTTGTCTCTGCTATTTCTGTGGTCATCCAAGGAGATTAACCCTTCACCGTCTTTTGATATTTTTAGAATTTGGGATAGATTTTCTTCTGTTGTTGAAGAATAGGTGAGAGAGCCAAACCTTATCAAAGCCAGGTATGATGGCATGAGGCTTGTAGTACCAACTGTTTAGGAGGCTGGGATGAGAGATTTTCTTAAGCCTGGGAGTTTCAGGCCAGCCTGAGTAGTGCAGCAAGATCTTGTTCCAACAAACAAGTAAAAGGGCTAGAACCTTATTACATCCATGGGTCAGGTAGGCATCTTTGCCCCCTCTTGGGCCGTATGTTCTCTGACTAGAATGGGTTCTCTAGACTAGACTCTCCTTATCTATCGATACCTAAGATTGGAAGATGAAGAACCAACCTGCTAATTTATATTCAAGCTGTGCTTTCCTGTACAGTTTATCAGAGAGTTTGATCCAGGAATAGATGGTGATTGACATTTCTCTAGATGTTAATAAAATAGATACCTTGTCATTCTTTGCACTCATTAATGTAGGTGAGTTCAGTTGGTCAGAATGAGGTAGAGGGAGGAAAAATGGAACTCAAGTCACCACTCAGACTCTTCCAACAATGTATGGACTCCAGTTGTTATCACTTCCATCTCCTTAATGGCACCAGAGTATAACCAGGCCCAGGCAGGCTTTATGTGAAAGGATCTGTGCTATTGTTCTAAGAGAGGAGTTGGCCTTGGCAGTTCTATCCCTACCTCCTTCAACTTGAGATTCTGGAAAATTTGATTGATTCAAGAGACGCATAAGATTAATTACTGCAGAGATAGTTTTGCCAGAGCCTACTATGAAAGGGAAAGATATTTTGCACTCATTCTTGGAAGTAGGGAATTTCATTAGAAAATCCCAGGGTTAGGAATAGCGTAAGACTGAGCCTAAATTTGCCCAGCAATATAAATCCCAGGAAAGAAAGAAAGCAGAAAGGTGATGGTACTGTGGGAAAAAGTGTTGTATCTTCTCAGGGGAGTTCTTCATTTCCCTTAGCATTTTTATTAAGTATTTTATTTAATAATCATACATGCATGTAATGCTTGGATTCATTCCACTTTCATATCCCCCCTCCAATTCATTTCCTTTTAAATTATTTATCCAATTTTATTTACTTATTTATTTCTCAATGGACTTTGCTTAGAGTTCCCATTGCATTGCAGATGCTGACAGAAAAATGCTGAAGTAGGTGTACATTATGAGCAGGGGCACTCTGGTGACAGGTGCCCATGGGAATCATATGTGGCTCACTGCATTCACTGGGACATAGATGGAAAGGATGGCTTAAGAGACAAACTGGGGGACCAGCCTTACCCAACCCAGAACTCACAACCCTAAGAACAAGGAACAGTTGGTGTGGCAAAGTCCTGGAAATGCACATGGGCTTCTCACGTGCTATCTTTCTATCGAGGTTCATGTGCTCCATTGCTAATCTGTGACAGCTGCCTTCACTGAGCAGAAGGCAGTGATGAATGTCATGTGACTGGAAAGCATGCGGTCCACCAAGGGTAAATGTCAAGCTTCCTGTGAATGCTGAGGAGTGTGGCTCATGGGAGAGACATATGTATTTAAGGTTTGTAAGTCTATACAATCTGAAATGAATGTCCTGGAAGAACAGTGTGAAATGGCTGGTGAGTCTAAACCAGGGCTATTATTTTTTATTAAATATTAATGCTATGCATTCCTGCAGGGTGCAGAGAACAGATGTTAGACCTGACATCCTGTCATTTTTATCAATGTCTGGGTTTCCAATGTCTATTAAATCTGATAGTATAAAACACAGGAAGGGATAATTAATCCTCCATTTCCATGGTTATCTGCTGACATTGGGCCCTAGAGGATCTATAGCTCTCTCTTGAATATTTGTTTAGAGGCAGAGATAAGCTGAGATGGTCTAGTCTCCCAGCAAATTGTTCCACTGGGCCTCTGGCTGGACAGCAGCCCATTCTGAAAGCACAATTTTTTCTTGTTAGATTTAAGAAAATAAGTAAACTTCAAATAAGGTTTGCTTTCATGGCAAAAACCTTCACTGAGGATGCGGGTTTTTCTTTCTACCTTATGTCCCTGAGTCATTTCTCTTGACATCACCCTAGATTTAAATGGTAAACAATGAATTACTGACTAACTAATGAACGAACTACCATTCAATAGTCAAATCCATGCTGAGAGACTGTTCGTGTGGAGTCTAGCAGGTGCGGAGAACCAATTTTGAGCAAATTCACAGTGACATAAAGTGTGGCTTATGGTGATTTAGTACCAGGAAATATTTGCTAAGTGGAAAGCCCCGGAAAGAACAATTTGGAAATCATTCTTGGTCAGGTGCAGCTTACAGTGGGTCTAATCATAGGAAAAATACGTCCAAGGCCCCTTCCTCCCAAAATCACATTGTCTACGTGGAAAAAAAAATAAAGACATGCTTTCACCCTGTAACACCCTGTTGTCTTACGATTATTTAAATGGTTCTGGCCACCATGTTGCAATTTCAGTTATGTCCTGAAGAGAGGGTAGACTGTGAAAAGAGAGAGAGAGAAAGAGATGTCTGGATCTTAGGCCTGAACATGAACTCTTTACAGTAACTGTTTTTATAGGAAATGAGGTAAAATTTAATTTATGAAAACCTGCTGGGTGCTAGAGAGATGGCCCCACTTAGTGGTTTAGAGTACTTGCAATTTTCCAGAGAACTGGAGTTCAGTTCCCAGCACCCACCTCGAGTGGCTCACAACTGTCTAAAACTCCAGCTGCAGGGAAACTGATATCCTCTTCTGGCCACACACATGCACACACACACACACACACACACACACACACACACACACACACACGTAGAAATAAAAAAACAAATCTTAAAAAAACAAAACAAAACATAAACCAAAAGCTGCTGATGTACTGAAGTAAACTGAGGATTTCCTGCCCGCTTGAAAAAGGACTGAATAGTCCACCATCAGTACCCATGAGGCTTAGTTCTGCTCTTAGCCTAGGAGATTTGCTGATTTGCTCTTTGACTCAAGGAATAAATTAGGGCTCTCTGGTCTTCTTCCCAAACACTTGATGCATGCTACTAACTAGCATAATGAAGTTCTAAGCTCTAGAAATAAGAGGTATCTTTAGTATTTTTCTTTTCTTTCTTTTTTTTTTTTTTTTTTTTTTTTTGAGACAGGATCTCATGTAACCAAAGATATCCTTGAACTTGCCACATAGCTAAGCATGACCTTGATTTCTTGATCCTCTAGCCTTCACTTCTCAAGTGCTGGAACCACAGGCATCAGCAACCATGCCTGGATGAAAGACACTTTTTGAAGGTAATTTCTAGGAAGTGGTGTGGCAGAGGAATGGAATCCCCTTTGTCAAGTGATTTGAGTGGAGAAGAGACAGTATGGAGGGCCTTGTATAAGACACTACAACATGTTATAGGACATGCTTCTGGAATCAGGATCAGGGACTCGCCATGGTATAATTCAAAGGATACCGAGACCCTGACAGGTGCCCGAAAGTCTTACCATGTGAGCCTATCAGCAAAGGTCAGCATGATTACCGAGGGGACTTTGTTAAAAAGAAAATAGCATTTTCCCTTGGAAATCACACCAGTGAGTTGATGAACACAGAGGGTAGATTAATGGGCAATTGTACATTTAAGCAGCCAAGACAAGGATGTGAAGAGGATCTGGCTGTGTGTAACATCTATCACCCTGCTGATTGCCAGAGTGGATCTGGTTGGGTATACAGGTGTCCCCTCCCTTGCTCTCTGTCCCAATGTGTGTCCCTCCTGAAGTTGCAATACTCAGTGGAAGAGGCAACCTTCCCTAAATAGGGAAAAACAAGAGGATGGGTCTTTGGTCAAAGGTAGCTATGATACTCTGCTAGAACCCCCAAACAAGCTCTTAAGAAGCCTAGACAAGGATATACAACTGATAATTCCTGGTGGCCATAGTGAGGGTGGAAAAAGCCTAGGAATACATTTTCTTTCTATGGATGTCAAGTCTAGGTTGGAAACTCAATTGGAGAGGCCAAGCCACCAAGTAGCTGCAGAATAGACAGCTGAGAAACGAGGAACCACTGGGAACACATTGTACTCTCTCTCTCTCTAGGACCTAGCTAGGTGGAGTACTGCTATGTAGCACATAGGCTAGTGTCCCCACATAATATGTTCCTAAGAGGACCACACCCAAGCACCCAGTCTTCTTCTGCCTGTTCTCTAGGTAACAGACATGGGGGGCGGTTAACCCCAGACTCTGAAGTCATCCTGAGAAGCTCTGAGACAGGAAGACGGCTCCTACTGACACTCTTCCTAGCATGCCGATCCCTAGCCTCAGCTTTGCTGCTGAGTTTCCATCAACAGACTGAGGAGGCATAAACATGGTCTGGGTGGAAACTTAGGAGATGTTTATAGCCATAGAACCAAAACACAGGAGGAGACAGGTGGGCGAAATTTGCCTAGGTTGCCTCCATGTGAATACATTGTGAGTTCTAGTTCATTTAGAGGGGAAAATGAAGCCTTCCTGAAACCAACCTGTCCCTCTTACCTCACCCCAGATCTTTAATGTGCCTTTTCATGGGTTTTGCTTTCAAATCTGCATGAATTATTTTTCTTCTATTAAATATTAATGTGTCTCTCTCAGTAAAAGAAGGGGGCAAATTAGGTCTGGTGCACGTCTTCCCGACACTATTTACTGCTGCTGGGGGACTGAAGCAAATGCCAGCTCCCAACACATTATTAAATCAGGCCTGCACGGAGCCCAGATGTTACACTGATCCAACTGCAGTGAATGCAGGCTGAAAAACAAACAGGAGCGAGCACCAGGTCTGCTCTAGGACGCTTTGTCTTCCCGCATCCTTGTTACCTTTCCTACCCAGTGTCCCACCCAGCCCACCTTTTCCATTCAGCGTGTCCAGCTAGCCCTTTGAGAAAATTGCCCTCAGCTGGGCACGGCTTGCTGCTCCGGAACAGTAGTTGTGTGAAAGGGGATTTATTTTTTTTAAGACCGTTGTTTTTTATCCCCCAATGACTCTTTCTACTTGATTAGCTCAGGATCAATATGTCTGTGGGCAGAATGTGATGGAGAGAATGATTTATCAGTGTCAGAGGGAGGCTGGCCTTTGTTCCATGTGGTTCTCCTCTCCATAGTACACACACACACACACACACACACACACACACACACACACACACACGAGAGAGAGAGAGAGAGAGAGAGAGAGAGAGAGAGAGAGAGAGAACTGCAGCTTTGCAATTCTTCCTCTATTTTCCTCATCTAAGTTTTATCGACTTTCACAGTCTAGATGAATTTGATTTCCTTCCAGAAGCATATCTTTCATTCCTAAATTGTAACTCTAAATGAACTGTGAAGTTTCTGAAGAGAGTTGTTGCATGGTGTAGGTTCAGGCAATACGTTCTTCAGGACCTTCTAGCTAAGGAACACGGAGACATGGAAAGAGCGTTGGTTTGTGTGATTTCTGAAAAAAATTATTTCACCTGTGGAGATAATTGTGTCATTATTATGGTCACCATTGTCATCGTTATGATGTCATCCTTTTCAACATTAACACTGTCACCATTATCTTTCCTGAAAAATGGCTAGGTAGGGAGTGGGGGTTAGAGAGGGCCTGAGACCCTATTTTTAACAGGGTCCCAGGCAGTTTTGATGATATTCATCTGATCATCACATTGTGAGAAGTGAGGTCTTTATGACTCGAAATGAGGTAATTCCTGGGAAAGTGACTTGTAAACTGAGAGACCAGACCACTGATAAATCTTAGATTATTCTTATTTCCTTCCTAGAGAAGACTCTGATCTTTATCCCCTTTTTTTCAGTGTAGCAGCAACTCCCATTGGTGTTACCACAGGAAGGTATAGTTAGTCCAGCCGTTTATGATCCCTTCCACCCTGGCTAAGCCACTACCTCAGTCCATTACATAGCCATAACTGAACCCCACAGACTGGGTGGCACACAATGAACAGAAACTGTTTTTCATCACTTCAGACATTCAATGTCAAGATGCCAGCAGAATTAAGGTCTGCTGAGGGCCATTTCTCCCTACATGGGAGACATTTTGCTGTTATCTCAGGACAAATGAGCTCTGTAAGATCTCTTTTGAATTGATGCTTTTAGTTGGCATAATTTCATGGTACATTTTCATACATATTGTCTTAGTGTTTCTATTGTGATAAGGACCATGGTCAGAAGCAACTTGGGGAGCGAAGGGTTTGTTTTAGCTTACAACTCTCAGGTCACACTCCATCACTGAGAGAAGTCAGGGCAGGAACGTGTGTGTAGGCAGGAAGTGAACTGAAGTAAAGGCCATGGGATGCTGCTTACTGGCTTGCTCAGCCTGCTTTCTTTTAGAACTCAGGATTACCTGTCCAGGACGGCACCTTCCACGGTGAGCTAAGCCCTCCCACATCAATCATCAACCAAGACAATGCCTTACAGACTTACCTACAGGCAACTCCTATGAAGGCGTTTTCTCAAGATGGCCTCTTCCTAGACATGTCTAGGTTTGTATCAAGCTGACAAATCTAAGCACACAAGCATTCATGTGAGTGTACACCCACCCACATGCACACACATGTATATAGTTATATTTTGTTCTTATTCACCTCCATGCTGCTCTCCCCATCTCCCTCCACCTCTCTTGCTGGGCTCTTCATTTACAAAATAGTTCCTAGCCAGGTCTTGGTGGCGCGAGTCTTTAATCCCAGCACTCAGGAGGCAGAGATAGGCAGATCTCTGTGAGTTGGAGGTTAGCCTGGTCTACAGAGCAAGATCCAGGAAAGGTGCAAAGCTACACAGAGAAACCCTGTCTTGAACCCCTCTCCCTCCCCCAAAAAATAGTTCCTTTCATGTCATAAGTTTTATTATTCTCTATTTTCCCCATCCTCATTTCTGACCTCTTCCTGCTCTCTCATAGTCCCCTTTCTTTTTTCTGATCTTGCACATACATGTGATATACAGATATGTGCACACACATATATATATTTTACACACATTCCATATATATTTAAATTTAGATTCTGCATATGAGATGAAATGTGATAGTTGTTTGAATCTGGCTTATTTTGCTTAACATAATGATTTATAGTATTTTCTTGAAAATGTTAAGTATTTATTTTATCCTTACAGCTAAATAAAATTTCATTGTGTATAGCTACTCTATTTTCATTATCTATTCACCTGTTGATGGACTTCTAAGCAGGTTTTATGTCTCACTTATTGTAAATAGTGGAGCAGTAAAGATGGGTGTACAAGTATCTCTCTGGTTCTGACGTAGACTCTTGACATGTATTCGGGAGTGATACATCTGACTCATGGTAGCTTTATTTTAGTTTTCAGGGTATCTCAATCCTGATTTCCATAGTGGTTGCACATTTTACATTTCTACCTGTGGTGTGTGAGGGTTATTCTTTACCCATGTGCGGGTCAACTTGTATTGCTTTGTTGATGATAGCCTCTGCCTAGGGCGAGATGGAATCTCAGTACAGTTTTAATCTGTGTTTTCCTAATCATTTAGGATGTTGAAAATTTGCATTTTTTCTTTTGATGATAGTCTAGTCTACTTAATTTATTAACCTGTTTATTAATTTGATGACTTTGCTTTTCAGTATATGGTTTTGGAGATCTCTCTAGATTCTAGATATTGATCTACTATTGATGTATAGTTGGCAAGGAGTTTCTGTCTTGCTATAGGCCATTTCTAATCTGCTGATTTTTTTTTTTGAGAATAAAGCTTTTAATTTCATGTGGTCCCATTTGCCGATTTTTGCCATTATTTACTACGCCATTGGAGTCCTTTGCATATGCCTGTAGTAATCCCATTTAGGATGGCTTCAATCGAATCACCCAATCATCTCTCAGTGGTGCCACCTTACAATACTATCACTTTGGTAATTAGGGTTTCAGCATACAATCTGGGGGTAGAATGAAACACAAACATTCAGACCATAGCAGCTGCCATGTCATTTCTTGCTTAGAGATCTCTCAATTGTTCTCCTGTTTCTATTCCTGTCTCCCTTCACCTATTTACAGTGCAAATTGTTTTTGAAACTCTCAACACTTTCTTGAACTCTTCGGTAGTCTGCAGTGGCTTCTTAACCAGTATGGTCCCAGCCATCATTTGCTATGTTCTTAGTCACTTGAGTCTTTCACCTTTTCCTTATACAAGTGCATAATATAACCTTTTCCTTAAACAAATTATACTCTATAATCTTTGTCTGGCTTCTCCTTTTCAACTTGTCTATTTAAAGCACTCTCTTACCTCTTGCATAGATTTATTGGTGTGTGTGTGTGTGTGTGTGTGTGTGTGTGTGTGTGTGTGTGTGTGCTATTATCAACTAGCTTTCTGCCTGGTTTTTATGTGTTTGCCTATGGTCTATCTTGTCTGTGACTTTTTATGGACTAGAAATAAGCTCCTTGAGGCAGAAGTTCATCTCTTTTACTCTGCTCCCTACTGTCAGCATATAGAACATTGCTGGAAACACAATAGACACCTTAGTTCCTTTTCCTGTTGCTGTAATGAAATAGTATGGCAAAAGCTGTATAAGAAAGGATTTGTGTTAGCTTGCAGCTCAAGGTACAGTCCATCATGGCAAAGATGTTAAGGCAGAAGGTTCTTGAAACAGCTGGTCACATCACATCCACAGTCAACAACTGAGAGATGAAGGCAAAGCTCAGCTCAATACCCTTTCTCCGTTCACACAGTCAGGATCTCCAGCCCAAGCAATGGTCTGCCCACAATTAAAATAGCTATTTCCACATTTATTGATATACTTAAGATGATACTCTCACAGGCATGCCCAAAGGTTCATCTCCCGGGTGACTCTAGATTTTGTAAAGCTGATAATTAACATCAACTATCACAATAGGTCTATAGATACTTGCTCAGGTAAAAACTAATTGAACCGTTCTTGCTTACTAAATTGCACTGTAGCTCCTGTGGCTAACACAGTTAAGTAATTCTTAAGCATTTTCTCAAGCAAATCTTATATTAGTCCCTGAATAGCTCTTAGTGCACATCAACTGTTTTTTCTGTGAATCAGGCAAATTAATATGACTAATTGAAAATATGGATTAGTTTTTGAGAGAGGGTCTTACCATATATCCTAGGCTATCTGCAAACTATGTAGGCCTGGGCGACCTCAAACTTGCCATCTTCTTGCCTCAGTTTTTGAGTGTTGCTATTTCAGTCATGTGCCACCGTGCTCAGCTAAAACTGTAGGTCTTTAGCAAGAAGTCTAGGTGAGTGTCTGAGTTCCAGGAGGCCAGGATTGTGTACCTAGAGATGTAATGGGCCCCTAGAATCTTTACTTAATTTTGTCTTTGACAAAATGATCCCCTCCTCACACACAGACACACACACACACACACACACACACACACACACACACACACACACACCTGACCAACAGAGGAAAAAAATCCATATCCAAACCAAATCACCCAACTAAACCTAAATAAAAACAAAAAGTAACAGTAATACCACTAAGACCTAAAATGGATCAATACATTGAGACTGTGTTTCTTCTTGGATACAAACATTTCATACAGGGAAGGGCTTCTCAAGCTGGGTAATGGAATCCCTTTTCACTTCAGCTCATCTAACATAGCACATTAATAAGCTGAACCAAATGTGGTGCTACAGCTGGTTTTATTGGTCATTAACATTTAAAGATCCACATGAAGTCATGTTTTCCAATTTTGACATTAAAAGACTAGCTGGCCTAATTATCGCTTCTAAATGGAGACAGCAGTGGAGCCTAGTCAGTACAGTAGAATCGTTTGTCTTCTGCGATGCACTCACCTTCCTGGAGCAGGTGAGCAAGAGACAAATGTGTTGATTGACCTTTGGCTGGAGTCGGCCTTACAGTAGGGTAGTCCTGGCAGCTGTTCTAGATCTTACTCTTGGCCTGTCTTGATAGTGTACTGCCTTCCTTTGATGGTTACAGCAGGTTCACATAAAAGCAAATGTAATTCATCCTCTGAACTTGGCTGTCATGTTAGGTTCTCATAATTTCCCTGTTTGCTGTTCTGTGAGTTTGAGCTGTTAGTTGTGTTATTAAGTCTGACTAACATTGCTAGGTGAGGTGTTTTTTTTTTTTTTTTTGGAACAAATTAACTGATTAGAAACAGTAGTGGCCCAAATAATATCCTAAGTTTTGATTCAAGAAAAGTGACAGTTCTGAGTGTAGCATGAATCTTAAAAGGTATTATTAATAAAAACAAACCTGGAGCCAGGTATTGGGGTGAATGCTGAAAGATTAGAGAAACAGAACAAGCCATATCTACCCTCACCTTGCCAACTTCTCAGATAATCTTGTTTCCTTTAACTGGAAGCCTCTGAGTCCTTACCCGAATGGATCTCAGCTGAACTGCTGCTAAAAGCTTAAAAGCTTAAAAAGCCTAAAAAGCCCCTAGTTCCTGATCCTCACACCTTATATACCTTTCTGCTTCCTGCCATCACTTCCTGAGATTAAGGGCATGTATCTTTCCCAAGCAAAGACATGAGATCTCAAGTGCTGGGATTAAAGGTGTGTGCCCCCATACCTGACTCTGTTCCCAGTGTGGCCTTGAACTCACAGAGTTCCGCACGGATCTCTGCCTCCCAAGTGATAGGATTAAAGGCATGTGTGCCACCATTTTCTGGCTTCTATGTCTATCTAATGGCTGTTCTGTTCTCTGACCCCAGATAAATTTATTAGAGTGCACAATATATTGGGGAACACAATGTCACCACACCTGAGGCAAAAGCAGAGGAAGAAAGGAGGAAGGGGGAAAGATAAGCAAACCAGAAATGTTATGGCCCTCTTCTGTCCCATTTGTATGACAGACACTGAATGAGGTTGTAGTGGGAGAACCATGGGCTTTGTTCTCAGGGCCAACTATGTACCTGGCCCCATCACAAAGCAGAATTTGTCTTGGAATTTTTTTTTTTTTTTTTTTTGTGTGTGTGTGTGTGTGTGTGCTTAGAGGCCAATAGAGATGTGCTGTATATGCATGGATTGTGGTACTGGAGTTGAACCATGAGCATTGTTCCTTCTTCATGCCCACCTGAAATTCAAATAGACGCCACTAAGAAATCATTACAATGACAGTTCCCTATTAGTCAAGGTTGTTTCCACTTTCTATATTATCCTCAAAGTTTTAAGATATTAAATAAAATGTAATGAGGGCACTGGCAGGTTCCTTCTTCCTTCCTTCCTTCTTTTCTTTTCTTGGTGGAGGACACAGGAGACACATTCCTAGCCTGTAATTTGCACAGATGTTTTCCTAGTAAATCACCGTTGGACCTCATGTCTCCATTTTTCTCTTTCTATTAGCCACTAGGCATAGCCTCTTAATACTCTATGGGGCAGTTGGCCCAACGGAAATGTAACACAAGACCAGGAAGGCAGTGTCATGTGCTGCCTTTTGGGTGTGTGCGTGGGGTTCCTTGCTGCCTAGGTTCATTTTGTTGGGTTAACCAGGCATTGCTGCTCTCAGATTCCTTAACTTTACTGAGCAATTCTGACCGTTCTGGCTTAGAATTTTCTTCCTGTTAGGTATCAAGGAGTAAGACAGACAAGGGAGAAGACTGAGACTTGAGTGATATGTTTAGCAAATGAGACCTTGGCCAAGTTGATTGATGTCACCAGGCTTGAGCTCCCTGATGTGCAAAATGTGGACAGGTGTTCCCCCAGAATAGCCTTATGTCTTATACTTAGAGTAACAGCAGGTGGCCATAGGTGATTCTGAGTATATGTGTGACTGTGATTACCTGTGTATGTGGTAAAAAAAAAAAACTTGGCAATATGTTGCGGGTTGAAGGAAATGTGAAGAGAATGAAGATCAGAAGAATAATTAAGGAACCCTTGAATGGTTCCAGGCCATGCTAAGCAAAGTTGTCTACCACTGAGATACTTTTAAAACTCAGATCCTGGTTTCCATAACTGTTGCTTCTGGATTTTTCTCTACCAATGTCCACAGGCTCTAAACTAATATCCTCCTGACATGGGTTTTTCATTCTGTCTCTTATTGGTTGACTGGTGCTCTTCCTTCCAATACATTAAAGACCTATTTCACAGTACTTCAGAATGTGACTTTTTAGAGATGGCATTTAAAAAGACAATCAAGTTAAAATGCAATCATTAAAGTGGACCTTAGTCCAATATCACTGCTATCTTTACAATAGTGGGTATAGACACGGAAGTGGAAAGAACACGGAGAGGGAGCTGCCTGCACAGAGCAGGATGATGTGACAAGTCAAGGAAAATCAGAGGTTGCCAGCAAACACCAGAATCTAGGAGGGAAGGCATGAACAAAGTCAACCTTAGGCCTTAGGAGGAACCAGCTCTCTTGCTTTGATTTTGACCTCCAAGTTCCCCAGACTACTCTACATGAACACATAGAGTTCAAACATTTGTGAGTGCGAAGCCAAAATCCACAGCCAGCAACAAGACTGAAGAAAGATCTTTATTACCTGCAGCAAGAAAGCACAGCTTCCACATATAGTGTGCTTCCCTGGACCTTAGAAACGGATAAAGATTTGTTAGGGAGGCCTCCACTTATTTGTATGAGGCTTATGGGGAGGTAAATCCTGTGCATTCTCAATTTAAGATCCATTCTTCTTAGCATGCAACTTTGACAAAGAGAACAGACTCTACCCTATTACAGCTACTAACACTGTGGAATCCTATATTTCTATGGCTTAAGCCAACCAGTTTGGTGATGTTTTTTTAAAACATCTCTAGCACATGGTGTATTAGTAAGGGTTCTCTAGAGTAACAGAACTTACAGAATGAATCTCTCTACACATAATAGAAAGGGGATTTATTAGAATGATTTACAATCCAGCTAGCCCAATGATGGCTGACTGTGTACAAGAATCCAGTAGTTGCTCAGTCCATGGGGTTGGAGGGCTTAACTGGTCTTTAGTATATGCAGAAATCCTGAAGAAATAAGCTGTAATGCTAGTGAAGGAATGGACTTACTAGTAAGGTGAGAGCAAGCAGGAAGAGAGCAAAACCTTCCTTCTTCTATGTCCTTAGATAGGGTTCCAACAGAAGGTGTGGCCCAGATTGGAGGCGGGTTTTCCCAGCTTAAGAAATCTGGATTAAAGGTGTGTCTTCCTACTGCAGAGATCCAAATTAGAAGTAGATCTTCCCACTTCAAGTCAAGCAAAACTCCCTCACAGCTGTGCCCTCCCTTTTTTGGATTTTAGTTAATTCCAGATGTAGTCAAGATGAAAACCAAGAGTAGCCATCACACACGGATACATTATGCTTCTGAAATTTTAGCTCTAAACATTTTCTGATACCAGCTGATTTCAATATTTCTAGAGGATTATTCCTTGTGACTAGAGACGGTGCTTCTCAGCTGGCTATTTCTTGAGTGTGATGCTGGGAGAGAAAGCGACACCCTCACAAGCTGAAGCAACTCGACCTCCTCCTGGCTGTGTGTCCACGTCTGTACTGCCACCCATGGTCTGTTGGAGCCCAGTCCTTCCCCCGTGTGCTTTTAATTTCCAACTTCTGACGCTAGCTGGAAGGGAAGTCTAGTGATTTTCAACTCCTCGGCTTCGTTTTTGAGATCTGTAGTCATGCAAGCTCAGCATTCTTGGATTTGTGCCCAAAGATCCAAATACATCTACTCCAAAGTCTGACTCAGAAATTGGGGTGGAATCAAAGGAGTCATAATTGAAATAATGTGATGATTTTGAACAATATTAAATTCTAAATGTTTAAAGTGCACCCCAAAATATAAGAGTCCAAAGGGACTTCATCATCTACACAGAAAAGGAGTTTCTTCTGGTCAAATGCCCTTGAGGTATTTCAAAACACACATTAAGTTTCTTATTTAATAAGACAATGGAATTTCACCATGAGTGTAAAATTGATTGCTTTCATCATTTTTGGTTCATCTTATTTTACTAAATTGAGTCAAAAGAAGCATACTTTGTTGTCAGTAGACAAACCTGGCCAATTAAGCTGTGCTAGAAATATAAATCTGGTCTCTGTCCCAGGTAAGGCTTCCAAAAATAGTTAAGGGATAAGGTACCTAGATTCCAAGCACTTTGAGGACCATTAAATGCTAATGGTGTTGAATTGGTTTTGATGAAGTTGGGGTCTGATTTAATGGAGTTGTTAAGAAAGCTTTCCTCAATAACATGGAATTTAGTTTGGTTGCTGAAAAGGTCAGGATGCCCTGCCAACTCCCCATCTTCTCTTCTAACTGCCTGTGTTATGGGATACATGACTACAAGTCAGATTCCAGTACAACAGATAAAGTGGCTCAAGGTAGGAGCTGATGGAAGAGACTGCCTCCTTTGATGCCGTCATGGGAACCTCAGTAATATGAAATTTGGATAGATGCATCTTAGAAACATCACAGTGTGGTGGTATTTTATTTGTGCTTTAATAAATAGAGCTTGCTTGGAGATTAGAGGAAAAAGGCCAGCCATTATAAGTAAACAAAGAAGTTGGGCAACTGCAGCACACGCCCTTAATCCTATCACTTAGCAGGCAGGATCTCTGTATGTTCAAGGCCACATTGGAAACAGCCAGCTGTGGTAGCACATGCCTTAATTCCAACACTAGTTAACCATGGAGATCTGGAGGTCTGTACAGACAGACAGGAAGCGACAGAGCTGTGTAGGAAAAGGAAGTGATGTAGCTGGACAGAGAACAAATCAGATGGCAGAAGAGCAAGGCATATAGACATGGGTAGACAGGAAGTAACTTGCATTTGGAAGCTGCCGAGTTGGTGAGGTAAGGTTGGTTGGCTGGTAGCTTTCCCTATTTCCCTGATCTCCCTAAGTCTTTCATCCCTTTATTTGGCTCCATGTTTTCTATTTAATAAGACGATTTAGAAATTCATCTGCATCGCAGGAATAGCTTCCTATTCGTCAAGGGAGTTTCCATTTCCTATGCTATTCTTCAATTTCTAGGTTAGTAATAAGATTTAAATAAGGGTATTGGCAGTTTCTTTTTCATCTTGGTAAAGGGTGTGGGAGACACATTTCTAGCCTGAAATTTGCACATGTGTTTTTTCCAGTAGAGCACTAGTGGGCCTTGTGTCTCCATTTTGCCAGTTCTCTTTGCCACTAGGCAGTGCAGATGAAGTGTGAGCTCACACTCAGGTAGTAATGCCATCGTTTGTGTCTCTTCTCTTCACACAGAAAGGGCCTTTTCTCCTCCCACAAAAGCAATAATTTAATTTGAAGCTGGGGAAAAGAGGAAGGAAAAACAATGCTTCAAAATATAAAGCAGCAGTTCTTCTTAATAAAAACCACATTTTCTTTCTGAGTTATGGTACCCGAGGGTCCCATACACAGTTTGGGAGCTGATGAGGGTGTGCTTTGGGAGGCTGAGAAACTGTAACTGAGATGTTGGCCCATATGGTTTCGTATCTTTTGATATTCTTTTGAGATTCATGGCACATACTTGAGCCACAGTGAAATGTGTGAAACCCTTCAGAAAGATAACTGTGGAAATAAATCACAATGGATACTCAAATAGTATACTCATCAGAATGCTGCTTTGGGTCTGAGGGCCATTAATGTGTTAAATAAGGTCTGTGGCAACTTATGGCGAGACTAAGGTATAGGACAAGGAGGAGAAATGAAGTAAGAAGAGGCGGAAGAAAGGGTCTATAGGAGATTGAACTAGTCATTCTAACTGACCTTCTGTATCTTCTTATGGTTAAATTGTGATCTTTGACTTAAAGAATTCTTATGATTTTCTACATAAAATGGACTTGGGATTTCTAAAGCTACCTGAATATTTTTATAGTTTTATTCTTTATAAGTGAAAGGTGATTAATACAAACAATGAGACACGAGTGGCTAGAGCTTGGGGAACATTGCTTCTAGCTGGGAATGCCCTCGTGCCATGGGCAGGGATGCTAACACAATTGGTATGAGGCTATGTGATGGTTAGTCTAGTTGTCAACTTGATACAGCCGAGAATCTGCTAGGATTCTCAGTGATGACAGTCTAGACCAGGATGTCCAGGATGTGGGCATATCTTCCTGGGAGTATCTTGATTTCCTTATGGATATGGGAAGACCCAGTCTGAAGGTGGGTTTGAGGTCCTGGTTTGGGGTCCTGGACTGTACAAGGATAAACAGGGGAAGCTAACTTTTATACACGTATATCTTTTTTCTCTCTGTTCTTAGATAAGTTGGGACTCCACAAATTCCTGCTTTGACTTCTCCATACGGATAGACTATAACCTGGAATTGTAAGCCAATCCCCGCCCCCTTCCTCTAAATTGCTTTTTATTGGTGTACTTTATCACAACAAGATGAAACTAGGACAGGCTAATTAAATGTCCAAGACTGCTCCTCTATTAGCTGAGTCCCTTTGCTGCCTCTACAGCCTCCTGTTATGAAACCACATTTGCTGGCTTTGATTGGACATAGTAGCACTTGAGAGAAACATCGGTTCTGCCCTTTCAGCAACACACATTTACTGAAAAGCTTGGGGGATATTTGGATCTTTTGAAGCATCTAATCAAAGTAATTTTACTCCAAAGAGAAGGCAGACATTATTTTGGATAAGTGAAATTATTTCAATAGTATTGTAAAAAGGTACACAAAGAAGTAGCCTTGAACACAGACTTTAGTTTTGCATGGTAAAACAAAGCTTTCTCCTACCAGCAAGGACTTGGAGGTAGCTTTTCCTTACTATTATTATTTTAAACATTTAGCTCTTATTTTTGCTTTAGTTTTTTTTGTAACACCAGGGCCATACTCTTCAGCAATCTACCCTTTTTTAAATCCATCTGATTATCAGTCTACCGGTGAATATTCATAGGATTTTCTTTGTACTGTGAACAGAGCTAGTCACTGTGGACAGAGAAATGGTTAAGAAGTGATTCCTGCCCTTGGGAAACTTACAGTTCTTTCTTTCTTCCTTCCTTCCTTCCTTCCTTCCTTCCTTCCTTCCTTCCTTCCTTCCTTCCTTCCTTCCTTCCTTTCTTTCTCTCCTCTCTGTCTCACACAGACACATACACATACACATACACACATACAGACACACACACACACACACACACACACACACACACACACACACAGAGAGAGAGAGAGAGAGAGAGAGAGAGAGAGAGAGAGAGAGAGAGAGAGAGAGAGAGAATATCAGTTATAATGGTGCAATGAATGTTCTAATAAAGCAGGAGGCTCAGCTGTCCCACAGAGCTGTAGGTAAGTGCTTATCTGTTTTACTTCAGCCTTCTAAGGGTCTTTGATTCCTCCAAGTATAAGCCACAATTCCAAAATTTCAGGGGTACAGGATTATGGATATGGCCTTAAAATAAGTCGTATACGCAGTAGCTACTACTAATTTGAAGATTAAAGGAGATGACTGTAATTTATTTCCAGGGCTTACGGATCCCTGTATATAAATTCTCTCAACCCTCTCTCCTCTCTGGGGCATAAATACATGCCACAGTATGGCAGACTCTATTTCCACTCCAGCCTATCTCCAACCTGCTCTATAACTTGATTCTTTGGGAGGCCTGTCTGTATCCAGTGAGTGTCACTATAAACCGAAATGAAGTCAGAATTACTTAACTCCACCCAAGACCAATCAGATAACCATTGCTAAGGCCTGAGACTAGGTTGTACAGATACTTTGCAGTTTCTCTGGATTTTTCTTTGTCTTCATCAATCTATAAACTATAAGTTGCAGCTTAGGAGAAAAGACTGTGAATGTGGGGACATAAGACCCTGAGGAGAAAAGTCTGCAGGAAGAAAACAAATGTAATCAAATAATCCAGTGGTTTTTATTACCATGAGAAACAAGAATAGGAGAAGAAAATTAGGAAGTTGCTGAGGCTTGACCCTTCCAGCATCAGTGTCAGAGAATGCATCACATTGGGAAAGATGCTTTCATTGACCTTATGGAGATAGGTTTTTAATAGTTTTATGACTCAGGAGGATATAGTCAACCAAAGGTATGGGAAGGTTCGATATCACACATCACCTTCACTGTAATCCCCAAACCTCAGCGTAGGGACAGTTCTTCCAAAAGTTTCACCCTGAAGTATACATGTAAGTTTGTTTGGTTTGTTTAGAAGTTAGCTGCTTGGCAGACATTTCTGTGAATGATGTGGTTAAAGCATATTGCTAAGCCATCCAGAAAATGTGATTTTTAACAGTTAAGAAAAAAAAAATGAAGGCAGGCTAAAAGAGAGGAAAATGGACCAGTGTGTTTTTAAAGTCATAAAACCTAAATTTAAAAACAAAGGAGATATGTTTTTCTTGTTTTTATTTTAAGCATTGGACTTGCTATATAAACTTCTTACTTGGGTAATATTGATACGACTTTAGGGAAAACAGGGCTGCAATTTTCTAAGTGTTGGCACTTGAGGGAATACATGTATTTAGACATACAGATCAAGGCTAACCACTCAGGTGACTTACCAATCTATCCTTGCTACTTCATTTACATTCTGGACAAGAGCCCAGAAATTGGACTAGCCCTTGAGGGCCTGATTCAACAAGGGAATGGATGGGATTTGGTAAATTATATATCAACAATGCTTGTGTAAGGCTTTGAGACCTGTGTATGTGCATATGCATGCATGTGTGGGCACAGATGCACATGTTTTTGTAGGTGCATGCCCAGGTAGGTGTGAGTCCATGTGTGTGGAGCCAGAGGTCACCCTCACAACCCCAGGTGCCTTCCACATTTTTTTAAACATAGAGTTAATTAATCACTTCTCTTGTTGTTTTGACTAAATACCCGACAAAAAGAAACTTAGATGGAAGGGGTTTATTTTGGCTTAGACTTCAGACAGTCCATCGTAGAGGGAGAGGCATGGAGGTGGAAGCTTAAGTAGCTTCAACCACAGTCACGAAGCTAAGAGAGATGAACACTGACACCCAACTCCTTTTCTTCTTTTTATTCTAGTTTGGGGCCCCCACTCATGGACAATACTGCTCCCCTTTAGAGCTGATATTTCTACCATATTTCCATTTAGTAATGTAGACTATTCTACTTGTTAAAGCATCTTGAGGGGCATGTAGTGACTCCATGAGTAAATTTTCAGCCCTCACCTGACCTACTTCATCCTGAATGCACATCAGACTTCCCGTGTAAGTCATCTATGGGATTCCATGCCTGGATTCATGCTGTTCCTTTTGCCTGAAGTGTCTTGCTTCCACCTCTCCACATAATGAAGGTCTAACTATGTCTATCACTTAAGGCATCTATTATAATGTTTGTGAGAGAATAACATGATGAATATTTGTTTGATTGTCATGATTGTGATCTTTGTCATGGGCATCAGGAAAAAAAACGAAAAAATTACTCCATAAAACTAAAATCATTTATTTGTACACTTTGAAGGAAAAGTAGCATTTGGGAAGACCCAGGGGGAGGGGAGGAAATGACACAGGGGTAGGAAGGGAAGCAGGTTTTAAGTAATGGGGAGATGTGACTAATTGGATTGAAAGGATTATTGAAAAGAGTAATAAAGGACTCATATTTCTGAGTCCCTGAGAAGTTGGAAAGAGTAAATAGGTGTGATTGTTAGTCTTTTGGGTGGATTTAGAATTATTTAGGAAACACAGCTTTGACAGTGTCTGTGAGGGCATTTCCAGAAAGTTTTAGCATAGGAAGGAAGACACATTCTGAGTTTTCATGACACCATCCCAAGGTCTATTTATAGTCCTGCACTGAATAAAATTGAGAAAGTGAACTGAGCACCAGCGTTCATACCTCTCTGTTTCCTGTCTGAGGACAGAAGTGACCAGCTGCCTCATTCTCCCATACCAACGAACTCCTCCATGCCTTCACCACCACAGTGGGCTATACATTCTTAGATGATAAGCCAAAAGAATCCTTCTTATCTTAAGATGCTTCAGCTATAGTAATGAGAAAAGTAACTAAGGGGGGTATAGCTAGGAGAGGTGTTGTTTCTGTGAAAAACTAGCTGTTGTTCATAGGGCCTTGGAACTGGTTTGTGGGAGGAATGAGGAAGAGTTTGAATATGTGGAATAGAGGTTTAGAATGATGATGGGGTATTTTTGTGTGACTGTGGAAAATAGGAATGCTGATAGAAAAATAGAAATTAAAATTGTGTGCATAAAGTTTCAGAGGGGAACATAGACTATCCTGGGAACAGGACTAGGGACAATTCATGTTACATTCCACCTAAGTCACCTTGAGTCTTTCTGCCCATGTTCTGACAACTTGAGTGAAGCTGAATGCAAAATTATTGGATGAAGTTATTAGGGGGAGGAAATTTCAAGGCAGTTTGACGTTCAGGCTGTGGCATGGTTACTGCCCACTGCATTTATTGAGGTTAGTTCACTTATTTATGTTTTACATTTTATTTATTATTGTTATTGTATGTATGATGAAGGGTTACATCATGGCAACTTGTGGAGGTCAAAGGACGACTTTACAGAACTGATTCCCTCCATCTTTACATTATTGTCAGGCTTGAGAGGTACACACTTAACCTGCTGAGCCATTTCACTGGCGTTTGTTGAGGTTTCTAATATTTAAAATACAAATGGATGAAAAAGTGCACTTGGCAAGGATTAGTTCAATTAAGAAAAAACTTGGAACTTTTCACTGGGACAATAGGTAAAGTGTTTTGAGGGAAAGAGCCCATCTAAAGAAGGTTCCAGCTTATTAAAATGAAAGTTCGTTTGAAAGGCAAGAGACTCAACTGAAAATGGGGTCATAGAGGTTTCCTGCTACAAAAAACAAAACAAAACAAAACAAACAAAACAAAACAAACAAAACAAAAACAAAAACAAAAACAAAAAAAAACTCCCCAGGGAACTCCCCCCCCCCCCCCCCCCCCGCAGATTCAGCTACTAAGCTACACAGGGGTCTCTATGACTGTGGTAGAAGGAAACTCATCTATATCTTGAATTGGCAACCGAACTCCCATCAAAATCCACGTGGTGTTCACTTCCCAGACATGGAAATGCTGAGTTATTGGGTCATTAAAGGCTTGCAATGAGGTTTCCAAGAGCTGCTGGTGTCAAGCAATGTGTGACAGGATCAAATTCTCTACAAGAATACCCTGAAAGGTCATCGAAAAGCTATCAAGTGAAGCCTAAGCAACAGTGGAGACTCCCGGAATTTTGGAGATGCCGGTGTGATGGGACACATCCTAAGAGATATGATTCGTGTGCTATACGAAGCAGAACTCTAGTGTTAGGTCTACTCAAGGGTTTTGGAGCCCAGGTGGTGGTTTGAAGAGCCGTGAATGTTTGACATGGAGATGCAGGATTTGGTGTTTGCCTAGCTAGGTTTTGATATTACTTTGGTGTTTCTTTACTATTCCTCCATTCTTTCTTTTTGGAATATAAATCCTTATTCTATACCATTGTATACTGAAAGTATATAACTCATTTTTAAATATAATTAGACACAGTTAAGAAATTTGAGTCTCAGAAGAGAGTTTGGACTTTTGAACAATGTTTAAACATTTTTTTTTTTAAAAAAACCTTTTTATAGATTCTTTGTGGATTTCACATCACGCATTCCAATCCCATCCCTTCACATCAGCCCTCTGCCCTTGCAACTCCCCTGCCCCCAAGTAAAATAAAATAACATTTAAAAGAAAAAAAATATCATTGTAGAAGCTGTAGTGTGGCCCAGTGAGTCACACAGTTTACTCTTTAGTCATATATCTGTACTTGTAAGTGTTCATTACAATGAGTCATTGATCTGGTTCGAGGCCTTTGGCTTCTGCTATGCTATCAATACTGGGACCTCACTGGGACTCCTCTTGGATATCCTGTTGTTGCCTTGTGTCGTGGAGATCCTACAGCTTTGGGTTTGCAAGTCTGGCACCTTCACATGCTCCAGCATTCTACCATGGGGTGGATGTTGGGGTGGGCAAATTCATAGCCCTGGTTGGTAACTGAGTTGGTTAGCTCGTTAGCTCTCCCTCATCCTCTCCAAAAGGATGAGCTCTCCAGCACTACTCCAGTTAGTTTACCCAAAGCATCAGGCAGCAAGGGGTGTGTCCAGTTCTTCTGCTTTCATGTCCTCAGGGCTGGCTCATCCATACCCATACTACCAGGGTCAGCTCTACTGTGTTGCCCAGGTGAGGTACATGGCCCACTCTCCCAAATGCTGCAGCTGGTAAGGGGCAGGGCCAGTTCCCCCACTCTCATGCCCCAAAGCCAGCTCTTCTGCCTGCAATAGGTGGTGAGGGATGGGGGAGGGGGCATCTTTCCCTTGCCCACATCACCACATGGTAGATGAGGGGTGAGACCAGCTCTCCCTCTTCCATGCCCTCGAGGCCGGCACACCCACAGCTCTACCACACTCATTGTGTAAAATGATAGATTTGGGGCTATGGTGGGTCAGTGGGAATGAGACAGGAAGCATGGAACACATCCTAGAAGATTTTGAAAGAAAGAAATGTCGGGCTTGTTAGAAGATGATTATGGATAAAGCAAAGACACTTTTTTATTATTTGAGAATTTCATACATGCATATAACTTTTTGATCAAATCTACCAGCCCTTTCCATTTCTTCCAATTCCTCCCCATCCCAGCTACCCCTGATTGGTTTGCTTTATTGCTTTTGGCCTGTAGTAAAGCAAGCATAGCATTTCCAAGGCACGTGGTCGACGAGAACCAATTACTTCATGACTGGGAAGGATTAAAAAGAGTGAGAAGGGGACTTGGGTCTGACAACACCTTTCAACAGCATGTTCCCCAATGACTTAAAGACATCCAACAAAGGAACCCAGACACTGAAAGGTCAGAACCACCTGATCTCTGTAATATTGGAACTTAGCTTCAAATTCTTAGATTTACATGCTTCATCTGGAGAACCTGTGGAAGTAGGGAAACTAGAAACTAAAAGGGCTATTGGGGTTGGGATATCTTAACAGACAGGGAGTAGTAGAATATATATGCTATGAAATATCTGTGGAAAATACCAGAATCTGTTGTAGAATATTATTTTAAGGTATGTTACAATTGTTTATGTTATAGAACATTTGTTTAGTGATGCAAAGATGTGTTGCATTTGCTTAACTCTGTGAAGCTGTGTTACTATGCCTGTCTAAAACACCTAATGATCTAATAAAGAGCTGAATGGCCAATAGTGAGGCAGGAGAAAGGACAGGTGGGGATGGCAGGCAGAATGAACTAATAGATAGAGAAATCTTAGAGGAGCAAGAAGAAATAATCAAGAGAGAACAAGGAGTGGGACAAAGAAGGGGTCAGCCACCAAGCCACACAGCCAGCCACATAGTAAGAGTGAAAGTAAGATATACAGAAGTAAGAAAAGGAAAAAGTCTAGAGGCAAAAGGTAGATGGGATAATTTAAAGTCAAGAAAAGCTGGCTAGTCACAAGCCAAGCTAAGGCTGGGCATTTATAATTAAGAATAAACCTCTGTGTGTGATTTATTTGGGAGCTGGGTTGTAGGACCCCCAAAAGAGTAAAAGAGCAAAAACAACCAGCAACAAAAGCCCTTATCAAGGGGCTTGAAAATCAAATTCTTTAAGAAACTAAGGATTAAAATAGCAACTGCCTATGGTACATGGAACTCAAACTCTACTCACATCCAGCAATTCCTAAATGAAGTGTACTTTAAATTTCTACCCATGAGCTGTGGTATTTACAGTCACCCTAACTTTGAGGATTATGAGAGCTTTAGCATTCAGTTTTAGGCACCCATGGGCATATGTTTATGTAGAAGGGTTCCTTTCTTTGGGATGCTAGAACCCAGTGCCTATGTCTAGGACCTTCTTATGTTAGAGATGTGAGGGTTGGTCTGGTGGTAAAAAGTGTTAAATGAGCCAGAAGATGCAGACTTGCATCTTAATTCTGTCACAAGCTTTCTGAAAGGATTTAAGCAACTAAACATACCTGTTTGAACTTACTTAAGGTCTGTACATGGATCTCATTGATGGTAGTCAGGTTACTCTCATGAAACCTAAGAGGCTCCATGTCAAGGGTTTAGGAGTTTGACTAACTTTTCATTTTAGTTTCTCTCAGAGAATATACTTTAAATGTTATTTTAAATACTATAATAAAGATAACAAAAATTCAAATGTGTTTTGTTTCACATTTTAATGTGTCTGTGAACACTAATGCATTAAAATGTGTTGCTAGGTCAAGTTGAAATGAGGATCAGAATACCATCTTGTCATGTGCACACATTTAATGAGTAATGCCTCCTTCTGCCCTGGCCTGCCTGACTTGGTCTGACATGGCTGCTGCACATTTCCAGTGCCATACCTTTGCACTTGTGTGTGTGAGACTGGAGTGCATTCACACCTGCTGACTTAGGGGCCAGGTCAAGTAATTTGTATTTGCTTTCCTCATAGCACGAGACTTGTCTGTACATCCAACACCAACTCACACATCTTGAAAACATCACATTAGAGCTAATGCGATGCTTCCATTCTGACTTTATGATGAGAATGCATGACTTTATTAGGTGTCAGCAACAATTCGACTTTGAAACAGACATTTCCTACCACTTCTCTTGTGAGCTTCTGGATGGGTTAAGTTGAGCAGGGCTTCAAAGCTGCTAGGAAAGTTGCTTTGAAACAAAGCAGAAACTTTGACCATTTGCAGCCACTTAACTAGAACAATAAATGTTTTCCAAATGTGCAACCAAAGAAAAGTAAAATACTAAGTCAGGTGATGAGGATAACATGATCATTTAAATTTTCACATTCATCACATTTGTCTCATGGTCATCAGTGATACCCTTTATCAGTGAAGTAGTGTGTCTGGATATTAGGATTCTACATAAGACTTACCTTCATCAAGGATAAAGAGAAATCACTCATTCAAGTGACTTCCAGTATTTCTTTAGAATACACCTTTGAATCTTTCAAGGTAGGTGTGAGCAAAGTACAGTGAGGGATGAGTTAGTGACTCAAGGAAGGTAACTGAGTACTGGTCTCTTTAACAGGTAGGACTGAACATCTTGGTATACACATGCACACACACACACACACACACACACACACACACACACACACACACTGAGTACCAGTTTCTTTAACAGGTAGGACTGAACATCTAGATACACACACACACACACACACACACACACACACACACACACACACACACATACTGAGTACCAGTCTAACAGGTAGGACTGAATGTCTAGGTAGACACATACACACAAATACATACACTTTGGAACATCACCTCTAGTCATGATTTCAACTCTACAGTATGTTGGTCCAGGAAAAACCACATGGTTATCAAAGAATTCTGCAAATCTATGTTTAGGGAATTCAGAATCTCAGGAAGTCTTTTATTTTCATTACCAAGTGTTGTGCGCTATGGACAACTGCATGTCTATATAATGCTGTGTACATTAACACAACTGGCAGCACATCTGCCTAAGACAGTGTTCTGTAAGACAAAACCAGAGACTGCATCAGGAGACTAAGGAAGGCACTAGCCTTCTTTCAGCTGTAGTATATTCACGTGGGACTACCTTTGTGTGTTCACTGTGCCAGTGGTCAAAGTGTTCTTATGTGGCCCACGACTTCACTTTCTTTCTTTTTCTTTTATTGAAAATAGATCTTTTTCATAAAATGTATTTGGATTGTAATTTCCCCTCTCCCTACTCTTCCCAGTTGCTCCCCACCTCCCCTCCCATCTGGATCCACCCACTTCCTGTCTTGCATTAGAAAACAAATGGGCATCTAAGGGATAGGAATATAATGTAATGTAATGTAGAATAACGTAACAACATAATAATATAAAAAGAAACAAACAAAGAGGGGTAGCGCAAACCGAACAGAAGGAAAGGCGTCCAAGAAAAGGTACAAGAAACAGATATAGACACAGAGACACACTTGTTCACACCTTTAGGGATTCTGTAAGAACATAAAACTGGGAGCCATGGTATATATGCAAAACCTGTAGTGGGAAAAAAAGAAGATCTAATATGACATTGAAACAAGGAACCTTCGAAGATGCCACTGAATTTGTTTTCTGTTGACCATCTACTGCTGACATCAGCCTACACCTAAGAGTAATTTGTTTCCCTTGTGAGACTTCTTTGGAGAAAACTAATTTTTCATTTGAAAGCAGTTATCAATTGTCTCTAGCTTCTGGGTTAGGGATGGGGGCATGGGTCCACTTGTCCTTTCAGCTCTAGGACCCCATCTGGTGCAGACTTGTGCAGGCCCTGCGCATGCTGCCTCAGTCTCTGTGAGCTCAGATGTGCATCAGTCCTGCTGTGTTCAGAAGGTCTTGTTTCCTCCATCACCTCTGTTCTTACACTGTTCCTCCTCTTCCACAGGGTTCCCTGATCACTGAGGGGAGGGATTTGATAGAGACATCCCTTTGGGAGCTGAGTATTCTGATTCTTATTCTCTGCCTATTGTCTGGCTTTGGGTCTCTGTATTTGTTTCCATCTGCTGCAGGAGGAAGTTTCTCTGATGGTGGGTGAGCAGGACACTGACCGGTGAGCAGAGCGGAATATCATTAGGAGTCATTTTATTGCTATGCTCCTTTTGTAGAACAGTATTCCCCCCACCCCCAGGCTCCTGAGCTATCTAGTCTCAAGTTCTTGTTTACCCAAACAGCACTAGGTATGGTTTCCATCTCATGGAGTGGGCCTTAAATCAAATGAGATCTAAGTTGGTTATTCCCACAAGCTTTGTGCTACTATTGCACTAGTCTGTCTTGTCCCCCACCTCCCTCCATCCTGATCTTCCTATTCCAGTGCCCCTTTCATCCATCCATAACTATCTATTCTATTTCCCTGTCCTGGGGAGATATGTCACTCCCGTCTAGTCTCTAAATACCTAACCTTGGTGTTTCTATGGATTGTAGTTTGCTTATTTTTGATTTCACAGCTAATATCCACATATGAGCAAATGCATACTGTATTTGTCTTTCTGGATCTAAGTTATCTCATTTAGGAATTTTTTTTCTAATTCCACCCATTTGCCTCCAAATTTCATTGTTTAATGGCTGAATAAAATTCTACTGCATAAATATACCACATTTTTTTTTCCCGAGACAGGGTTTCTCTGTGTAGCTTTGCGCCTCTCCTGGAACTCACTTGGTAGCCCAGGCTGGCCTCGAACTCACAGAGATCCGCCTGGCTCTGCCTCCCGAGTGCTGGGATTAAAGGCGTGCGCCACCACCGCCCAGCCCACATTTTTTTTTTTATTCATTGATTTGTTGATGGTCATCTAGGTTGTTTCCAGTTTCTGGCCATTGTGAATAGAGCAGAAATGAACATGACTGATCATGTTCTGCTGGAATAGGATGAAGAAGCATCCTTTGAGTATATGCTCAAGAGTGGAATAGCTGGATCTTGGGGTACAATGATTCTGATCTTCATGAGGAACCCCCATACTAATTTCCATGGTGGTTATATGAGTTTGTAGTCCTACCAGCAATGGGTGAGTGTTATTCTTACTCTACATCCTCTTCAGCATAAGCTGGCATTTATTTTATTGATTTTTGGCCACTATGATTGATGTAAGATGAAATCTCAAAGTGTTTTGATTTACATTTATCTAATGTCTAGGGATGTTGAACATTTCTCAGCTATTTGAGTGTCCTCTTTTGAGAATTCTCCGTTTAGATATGTACCTCATTTTTAATTGGGTTATTTTGTTTTCTTGATACCTAGTTTTTTAAAGTTCTTTATATATTTTGGATATTATTCTCTATTGGATGTATAGTTGGTAAAGCTCTTTTCCCTTGCCAAACAGCTGTTCAGTTTCATGAGGTCTCATTCATTAATTGGTGATCTTAGTGCCTGTGCTAATGATGTTCTATTCAGAAAATCTTTTCCTGTACCATTGAGTTCAAGATTGTTCTCCATTTTCTCTTCTATCAGATTAAAGATATCTGATTTTATGTTGAGGTTTTTTGATTCATTTGGAGTTGAGTTTTGTGCAGGGTGGTAAGTGTGGGTCTATTTGGATTCTTCCATATGTAGCTGCCCAGTTGACCAGCACCATTTGTTGAAGATACTTTCTTTGTTTCCTCTGTGTATATTTCTGGCTTCCTTCTAAGAAAATCAGGTTTCCAGAGGTAAATGGATTTATGTCTGGGTCTTCAATTTGATTCCACTGATCAATGTGTTTGTTCTTGTGCCCAAACCATGCTGCCTTTTATTATTATAGCTCTGTAGTACAACTTGAAATCAGGTATGCAGATACCTCCAACAGCTCCTTTATTATTCAGGATTGTTTTTAACTATACTGTTTTGTTGTTGTTGTTTTATGTGTATTTTCATATGAAGCTAAAAATTATTTTTTGTTAGAATTATCCGAAGAGAGTTTCTCTTTTTTTTTTTGGGGGGGGGGTATTGTGATGGATGTTGTTTTCCTGATTTACTTCTAAGTCCATTTGTCATTTGCATGTAGGATAATTTTTCTGAGTTTATTTTGTATCCAGCCACTTTGTTAAAACTTTTTATTGGTTGTAGGAGTTTCCTGGTGGATTTTTGAGGTCACTTATGTATACTATCATATTGTCTGTAAATGAAGATACTTTGACTACTTTTCTAATTTATATTCCTCGATCCTCTTCATTTGTCTCATTGCTCTAGCTAAGATTTCCAGCACTATATTGAGTAGGTACAGAGAGAGAACAACCTTGTCTTATTCCTGATATTAATGGAATTGCCTTGAGTTTCTCTCCATTTAAGTATATTGTCTATGGGCTTGCTGTAACTGCCTTTATTATGTTGAAGTATGGCTCTTGTATCCCTCATCTCTCCAGGACCTTTATTATGAAGGGGTGTTGGATTTTGTGTAAGGTCTTTTCTGTATCTAATGAGATGATCATATGGTATTTGTCTTCCAGATTGTTTATATGGTAGATTGCATTTATCAGTTTATGTATGATGAACTATTCTTGCATCTCTGAGATGAAGCCTACTTGGATACCATGGATGATCTTGTTATGTTTTCTTGGATTTGGTTTGCAAGTATTTCACTGAGAATTTTTGCATCTATGTTCATAGGGAAATTGGTCTGTAATTTTCTATTTTTGTTGAGTCTTTATGTGGTTTAGTTATCAGGGTAACTATGGTTTCATAAAACAAATTGGGAAATATTATTTCTGTTTCTGTTTTGTAGAATAATTTGAAGAGTATTGGCATTAAGTCTTCTTAGAACGTCTGGTAGAATTCTGTGCCGAACAACCTGACTCGACTCTTTTTTGCTTGGGAGAGTTTTAGTGACTGCTTCTATTTCACTAGTGACTATAAATCTATTCAAATTGCTTCTCTGACCTTGGTTTAACTTTTGTAGGTGGTATATATTGAGAAAACTATCCATTTGTTTTAGACTTTCCAGTTTGTTGGAGTACAGGTTTTTAAATATGTCTTTATGATTATCTGGGTTTCCTTGGAATCTGTTTTTATACCCACTATTTCATCAACAAAATTAGAAAATTTTGTTATTTTGGGTCTTTTTCTCCACCATTTAGTTAACTGAGCAAAGGGTTTGCCAATCTTGTTGGTTTTCTCAAAGAACCAACTCTTTGTTTCACTGATTTTTTTGGTTTGTTACTATTTTATTGATTTCATCCCTCAGTTTGATTATTTCTTGCCTCCTACTCCACTGGACATTATTCTTCTTTTCATTCTAGATCTTTCAGGTTTGCTGTTAAGTTACTATTACAAGAGCTCTCCAATTTTGTAGTGTAGGCATTTAGTGCTATAAATTTGCATCTTAGCACTACTTTCATTGTGTCCCATAAGTTTGGGTATGTTTGTATTCATTTTCATTGAATTCTAAAAAAGTCTTTAATTTCTTTCCTATGTTTGTCTTGATCTATTTTTCTTTTAAAAAATTTTCCCAAAATAACATTTTTATTAATTATTTGGGAAATTTTTAGAATGCACTCCAAAAATGTTCACTTCTCATTCCTCCAAGGTTCACATTCCCACTCTTGTCTCTCCCTCAAAACCACCAAGTAAAATTTGTGTTGTCCATGTACTCACTGGAACATGGTCAAATTCCCATTGGCCAGCGCCTTAAAGAAAACTGAGTCAGCCCTTCCCCATCCCCTCGCCAGACGCCATCAACTGTGAAGAGCTACAGTCAGCATCTTTATCACAGTTTTTAAGAACTCTCTTTTATAACTTCCTGTCTGTCTGGACTGTTTCTTTTCTTTCTTTCTTCCTTTTTTTTGTTCTTAGGATCAAGGTTGTCATAGAGTCCTTCAATGTCCCTCGTTCTTAGTTATGAGTCTGCAGTCATTGTTACCACTGCATAAGAAACTTCCTTGCACATAGCAGCCTGCAGCAGCACAGATCATGGTTTCTAGTGGCAGCATGGATGACAGACAGCAGCATGACCTCTGACAGCACAGACTACAGATATTGACATGGTCTCTGGCAGCAACATGGATGACGAACATCAACATGGCCCATATATAGAACAAATGGATTATGGATATCTTTATGGTCTCCAGTGGTTGTACAGACCATGGACATTAACATGAACTGTGGCAGTGGCATGGATCATAGACATCAGAGGCCATGTCGGTGTCTGTGGTCCGTGTCACTGCTGGAAACCATGCTGATGTCCATGATCTGTGCTGTCACTTTGGGCTGTGTTAATGTCCACTGACCTATTTTTCACTCAGTAGTGGTGCTCTTCAGTTTCCATGAGTTTATAAGTTTTCTTTTGTTATTGATATCCAGCTTAATCTGTGGTGGTCTTGAAGGATGCCATGTGTTATTTCAATTTTCTTGTATCTGTTGAGACTTGCTTTTTATCCGAGTCTGTGGTCAGTTTTGGAGAAAGTTCCATGAGGCATGTTCTTTAGTGTTTGGGTGAAATGTTTGGGTCAAATATAAGGTAGGTCCATTTAGTTTATGACATCAGGTAGGCTACAGTATTTACCTTTAGTTTTAGCTGGATGACCTGTCTATTGGTGACAGTGGGATATTGAAGTCACTCACTATCAATGTGTGAGGGTCAATATGTGATTTAAAGTGTAGCAGTGTTTCTTTTACGTGACTTGGGTGCCCTCATGTTTGGTGAATAGATGATAAGGACTGAAATGTCATATTGATGGATTTTTCCTTTGATGAGTATGTAGTGTCCTTCCTTATCTCTTCTGATTAATTTTGCATTGAAATCTGTTTTGTCAGACATTAAAATGGCTATACCTGCTTGCTTCTTAGGTCTATTTACTTGATTTTTTTTCTGTCCTTTTGTGTCAAGGTGCTATCTATCCTTAATGTTAAGGTGTGTTTCTTGGTTACAGCAAAATTATGGATCCTGTTTTCACATCTGGTCTATTAGTTTGTGTCTTTTTTTTTTTGGGGGGGGGGATTGAGACCATTGATGTTGAGAGTTATTAATGAAAAGACTCCTTTAATTTTGTTTTTCCCAACTCTTTTGATTTGCTGGCCTAGGATTACTTATCCCTTGAATTTTTATGGGTGTGGTTAACCTCTTCAAGTTGAAGTTTTCTTTCTATAGGGCTGGATTTGTGGATACATACTGTTTAAATTTGGTTTTATCTCATATTGTTTTTGTTTCTCCATCTATTATGATTGATGCTTTTGCTGGCTATAGTAGTATGAGCCAGTATCTATGGTCTTTTAAGTTTATAGAACAATGTCCAGGCCCTACTAGCTTTTAGTCTCCATTGAGAAGTCAGGTATTATTCTATTAGGTCTGCCTTTTTATGTTGCTTGGTCTCTTCTTCTTGTGGCTTTTAATATTCTTCATTTGCTCTATGCATTTAGTGTTTTGATTATTATGTGCCAAGAGGAGTTTCTTTTCTAGTTTAGTCTATTTGATATTCTGTATGCTTCTTTTAGCTTGAGGGACATCTTCTTTAGATAAGGGCAATTTTCTTCTATGATTTTGTTGAAAATATTTTCTTTTTTTTTTTTGACCTAGGTTTCTTCTGCCTCCTCTATTCCTATTATTCATAGATTTGGTCTTTTCATGGTGTCACAAATTTCCTGGAGGTTTTGATCTGGAAGTTTTTAAGCTTTTAACATTTTTTGACTGAGGAATCAATTTTTTTCTATCCTTTGTTTAATGCCAGAGATTCTTTCTTCCATCTTATGTGTTATGTTGGTGAAATTTACTGCTGAGGCTCCTGTTCAAGTTTCTAAATTTTTATTTCTAAATTTCCCTCAATTTAGATTTTCTTTTATGATTCTATTTTTTTACTTTCAGGTCTTGAGTTGTTTTATTTATTTCCTTTCCTGTTTGTTTGTATTTTCATAGATTTCTTTATGGGATTTATTCCTCTTATCTTTAAAGACCTCTATCATATTCATTAAAGTTATGTTAAGGTCCTTTTGCTTTTGTGCTTCTGTCCAAGGCATTTAATTTTTTAAGATTGTAATTCTAGAAGCTGATATCTGCTCTTGTCTTTGTTGGGTGGGTGTTTCATTCTGTTCTTGGTTTCTGTTGCCCTCTCTGGTTTTTAAGAGACTGTAGTGACTGTGTGTTGTGGTAGAGAATGCTTCTGGGGTCCTCATAGGAGATTGGGGAACTCTGCAGAAAGGTGGGAGGAAAGATTATGTGCATCAGAAGAGACAGAGGTCACTTGGAAAGCAAATGTTTTATATGTACATAGGCTGTCTCCCCCTAAGGTGGGGTTCAAGAGATCAGTCCTGGATATGGGGAAGATAAGAATTTTATTGCTCAGGTGTAGAAGTTTCTGAATGAGAGATTTGACAGGCAAATAGTGGGGTTACAGAATCAGAACATAAGCATAACAAATTGGTCATAACAACCTCCTGAAACAAAAGATATGATTGCAAGGTGGTCATAACAATGTGATCATCTCAACCTCCTGAAACAAGGCATGGTTGTAAGGTGGTCATAACAAGGTATTCATAACAAGGTAGTCATAACAACCTCCAAAACCATTTCCTGGAATAGGCAGTACAGACTCATTTGTAGTTAATGTTATAGGTGAGGCATAGCTTAATCCTAGAAAAACAGAGATGGAATCATAAACAGGAATGAATCTAATTTGACTTTGCTATATGATGGCTTTTAAGTCTGAGATGGAGGCAGTTTGGTTTATCAGAGTGAGGAGAGGTCCCATCATACAGTCTCATACAGTCTGCTACAGAGTTGGGGATGAGACTGGGGGATTGGATTTGGAGGGATGGAGGGAGAGTGAAGATCTGAAGCTTGCCTGTCAGCTTTGCTGTCTTCCTTGTTCCTCTGGTTTTCAAGTGATGCCTGCTGCAGCTGGGAGCTGAGACAAAGGGATGAATGGGGAGGAAGGTTGGAGAAGATGTGTGTGATTCACGGAGATGGAGGAAGAGAGGGAGTGGGACCACAATAGGCAGTGTGCTGCCGAGCTGTGGGTGAGACGGGGGATGGGATTTGGAGTAGAGCAGGAAGATGCAAAGATTAGCAGTTAGTCTACTTGCTTCCCTGGCCAGTATGGCCATCAAGTTCCCAGGGAACCCTGTAAATAGTTAGAAAGTGTTATTTTTGTATGGTCTAGTGTAATTATTTCTGAGCCTATTTAAAACATGTATCACATTTTCTTGGCACCTCTTCTCTGAATGACTTTCTTTTGGAAGCAGTACTTTATATGATGTCAAGAACAATGGAGTCAGAGGCTGCGTGTTTGTGTGGTAGGGGATGAGTGTGCTAGGCATGAGCAGTGGAACAGTCCTCATGTAGTCAGTGCAGGGGTGTGCAAAGTTGGAAATGGGGGCCCTGATTGGTTTTAGCTGTCACTTTCAGAAGTTACCATCATCAGATCTCAGCATCCTTCCAAGGCTTCCCTTGCATGAGACACTGAAGCTCAGCTTTGACAACTGATTCTGTAGGTAAACAGCACTGATGAGGCTTGGGGAATATGCAGAGATAGATCTGAGAGGTCCTGGACTGCACAGTTGTGTGCATGAACCATACTCCAATGGTTCCCCTATGCACATTAAGATGAGAAGAAAGGGCTGGATATAGGATAGTGGAAGATAGCTACCGGGGTTTGCATTGGAACTAGACTGACCCACTGAAATAAAGGGCTTCTTCACTAATTTTTGTGGGTAGAAGACTAGTAGTATTGAAGAAATATTATCCTGATTTCAACATTGGTTATTACCATGGCAAAAGTTTACATACAACAGAGGCCCTAAACAACAGTGGTTTAAATAGGACAGGTTATATTTTTCTTTCTTATAATAACCAGAAAGCAGGAGAGAGAGGATATTGTGCTCTGCTTTACACAGATGTTTGAAAATCTCAGTTCCCTCTGTTTTATTCCAGTTTAAGAATATCACCTTTATATGTATGATTCAAAATGGTTCCCATGTCAGTGGTATGGAAAGTAGAAGTTAAAAGGAGGGTAGTGGGTACCCATCATTAAATAAGAAAGTCTGAGGTCGAGTGAATTATTTATGCTTACATTATCTTGCTCAGACTTGGTTGGGTATATGACCATTCATAGCTGTAAGGTATCTGGAAATGCAAATTTTATTTTATTTTTTTTTGAAAGAAGATCTTGGCATATACTTTAGTCTAGCCTTTAACTCACGCTTCACCTGCCTAAACTCCCAGAGTGGTGGCATTGGAGGCATGTGCTACCATGTTTAGAGATATAGTTCTTATTTTGTGTCCAGATAAAATAAGGGGAGAATGGATATTGGTGTAGAAGTCGATGACCTCATTAGAGTCTTTAATGAAATATGCAAATACTCTGGCACTGTTTTGAAGTCTGCCTACCTACTCTCCATTCCAGAGGTAGATGGCCATGTTGATAAGTGTGGAGTCCAGAGTGTGGCACATGGTGGTCCTGGGCCTAATGTCTTACACATTAACATCATCCTGTCTATATTTATTTCCTCAGGTGAGAGACTCCAATTTTTGCTCTCTACTAAAACTGCTTGAGGACATAAAGTTGTGAAAGGTTGGTCTAGATGCTCAAAGCACACCAAATGGTGATATATAGACTAGGTGACTTCAAACCATACCCTAAGAGACCTGGAATATGCTTACAGTTCAAGGAAATGGTTTGAAGTCACCTAGTCTATGTATCACCATTTGGTGTACTTTGAGCATCTAGACCAACCTTTCACAACTTTATGTCCTCAAGCAGTTTTAGTTTGCATCTCCAAGGGTCCATCAGAATTAAAATGCTTATAATTCAGAAAACAGATTAAATGATGTATTAACTACTAATGCCATAAAGAATAATTTTCCAATGTAATGAGAAATTATCTTGACCACATTTTTGCCAGGAAACAATCTACAAAGGAAATAAGAAGAAAATGCCACAGTTCAAAAATAAGAAAAGCATAGATGGGCTCTAGTAGTCATTCTGAAGAAGAATTGTGTGAGTTTATTTATTTATTTATTTATTTATTTATTTATTTATTTATTTATTTATTTATTTACTCATTCATTCATTCATTTATTCATTCCCCCACCTCCATGTGTGTGTGTGTGGTTGCATGCCATGCAAGTACATGGAAACCAAAGGATGTGGGATGTCCTGCTCTGACATTCTCTGCCCTAGTTCCTTTGAGACAGGGTCTCTCACAGAACCTGGAAGGTAGATGTGCACTCTTCTCCTTCTGTTCATTTGCTTACATTCCAACTGCAAGATGAAGATCTGTCCCCAAGGACCTGACACCAGAGACACTGCATCAAGTGAGCCAGATGGTTATGCAACCTGACCTCTGTGCTTGAGGCTTCTCATCTCTTCTTAGTCCCATCTCCTGTCATAATCAGTCACTGCCCCAAGCTTTGGGAGAGACTCTAGTAAAGAATACCTGTAGAACCTCCAGGGAACTTACTAGACTCTAAGCTACAAAAATAACCAAATTAAAAGTAAACATAAACAGTATTTTCAGAGTAACAATTGCCTCAAAGAAACTTAATTGGGGTAATGACAAGCTGGAAGCACTGTCTATGGCCAGGAGGTGAGACCTGAGTGAGGGAAGAGGTGAGCCGTACAAACCTCTTGAGGAAAAGCATCCCAGGATACTATGAGAGCAAATAAATGCTATGCTCAGTGGTCACAGCACTGCAGAATCAGTGGGGCTGCGAGCATAAGCAAGGCTTTAAAAAGCATTATGTTTTTTATGTCACAGAGAAGAGGAAAGAAGGACTAGCAGAGGGGGATGGAGTTCTGTGCACAAACTGCCTTGGGTAGGTCGAGGCACAGCTATTTCTGGAAAGAAAGGGGTTTGAAAAGTTGTGCCAGAGTTGGTAGGTTTGATGGAAAAATTAGTAAAGTTTTTACTAAAAATTACTAACAAGTCTTTCCTACTTGGTTCTACTTGTCAGTAAACTAGCAGGTGAATTTTGAAGTAGGATGAGGTCAGGAAAAGAGTAATGATTTTCTGAGGTCATGAGAAAATGAACTTACCAGCAGATGCACACAGGGATTCTGGGTGGTTCTGGAGGTCTCTTTGAAATCTGTAGTGTTTGGCTTATGTGAGATGGTTCTGCATGGCTGTATAATTTTCTCAGCTATGCCTGGATGTCATGAAGGGAGAAACATAATGGTGGATTCACTCATGGGAAAGGCTTTATTTATCCCATTTTCCATCCTTCACTGGGTGTGACACTTCAGAAAGTTGACATTTATGGACAACTCAGTGGCTCTCTTGGCCTCAGGACTGGGCTTGGCTGGTGACAGACAGGGAGGTGACTGAAGTAGTAGAGACAGATAGTGTTGACAATTAGTTTATTTTCCCTTTCTCTTACAATGGTCTTTGGCTAGCCATGGCTCCATTTTTCTCTGTGGAGGCTCAGCTCTATTGGGCAGCTCCTACCATAGCTTTGGTGTTTCTTAGTTTTCAGAAACCACCACTTCTTTTTCCTGCAGGTACCTTATATGTGGTACCTGATCCTCTTTTTTGGGACCTTGGAGTCATGCTGACGCTTGCTTCCAGCACCTCCTTACTTGCCCTCTCTGTATCTTCATGTTCTTGGGAAGTTACTAGCTACTGCAAACATGCTTTGGGTGTTGGTGACGGAAGACTAGCAGAAGGGCAGAGGAACATGGCATTTGTGGGTACAGAGGGAAGACGTACTGTAGGAAAGGGACTCTAAGTTCAGTGTAGAGGGAAATTAAGGGCATGGGAGGGTGGCAAAGCTGGGAAAGCAGCAGAGTAGGGCCATGAAAATTCCAGGAAGGTCCGTGATTTGGGGGGATGGGCTACTTCACTAAGCTGAAAATTAGGAGGTCATTGTCAAAGGATAGTTCTTAGAGAATGAAATTTGTGATTGATATCTTTATTGAAAATAGCAATATCTGGGTTAGTGGTTCCCAGCTCTGTCCCATATGTTAAAATTACCAGAGGCAATGGCAAAAAATACTGATGGCTGATTTCACCTTTAGAGAGTCTGGCTACAATGGGCCTGATATGGGACCTGCACATTATAATCTTTATAAAACTGTCTCCAATAATTAAAATATATGGCTGAATTCAGGGACCACTGGTCTGGGGCTGGCAAAGCAACTTCTGCATCAGCATGTGCTGAAGGATATCTTTCTGTATGCTGTGAATATATGTTGTTCCCATTGGTTAATAAATAAGCTGCTTTGCCATAGGCCAAATAGAGGCAGGTGGGAAATCCAAGGAGAAAGACAGGAAGATAAAGGCGGAGTGTGGAGAGAGACACCTGCCACCCAAGAAACAACATGCCAGCAGGCCGGTAAGCCACAGAATACATGGCAAAACATAGATGAATAGAAATGGGTTAATTTAAGATATAAGAGCTAGCTAGCAAGAGGCCTGCCATAGACCACACAGTTTGTAAATAATATTAAACCTCTGCATGATTATTTTATAAGTGGCTGCAAGACAATGGGGCTGGGCGGGACTTGAGAAACCTTCTGGCTATACTTGGCACCTAACATAGGGCAAGATTTTCCACCAAAAACCTGAGAAAGCTTAAAATAAAAAGATTCTAAAATGGAGCTAAAAACAGCTTCCTAAATGTGTCTCTCAGGCAAGCTGTGAGCTACACTATTGCAGGTTCGTGGTGTATGGGCTTGACCTACAGCATGGTAGATTCCTGCTGCAGTACACAGAGGTGTCTCCCAGCCACGTAGCATGCTGCATGGTGGATTTAGCTTTTGCTAGTAGAGACAAAAAAAAAAAAGGTTTCTGGGCTACATGTTCCTTGATAGAGGGAAGCATAGACCCACTACCTCCCAGAGTCAGCAGACAGCATGGTTCCCAGAGCTGGCAGTGAATTACCTTCACTGTATTGGGAAGCTGAGGTGGGCAGAGCCAGCAGCCAAGGCTGTCATTTCAGTCCTAGCCATGCTGCAGTTTAAAGCAACAGAGTCACAGAAAGACAGATTCAGATGGAATAAACCTTTAAATGGTTTAATTTACATTATGTGTAAAAATGCATGTAGGCTTGGAAGAGAGAGAAAAAGGAGTATATGCACTTGTATAACGAAATAGTTTTAAAACATAAAGTCTTTAAAATGACAGTAAAAGTAATATAAAAATAAGCCACATAAAGATGGAAATCACACAGAGAATCTGGATTATATTGACTTTGGGATTTTTAACTGCAGAAAGATATTTGATTATAAAGGCTGCTGAGTTAAGCCAATATATATATTTTAAATGTGTCTTGACTTCAAAATTTGTGTCTAAGAATATGTTGCTTTGGAAAAGAGGTTCCTCTTTTGTTTCCACAGAAGATGAGAACCTATGGATTGCTTCCAAGCTAATATGGTTTGAACAGCTAAGACCCCCTGAAAGGTCTCCAATGACACCATGACCCAGATGATCCAACATCCGAGATCAGCTCCAAAGAAACTGTCTGAGATGATCCATCCTCACAGACTACAGCAAAGATTTAACTATAATTCTTAATTTTCTCTGCATCCCCATAAGATTACCAGTGCCTCCAATCAGCAGGAAGTAGGAGGAGGAGAAGCTACGCCCAAATTCCCAAAATATTGTTTATAAATGCTTATTTTTATTTAAAGGGGGTTGATTATAAATGCAATCTCTTTCTAAAGAAGAAAAGGGGATATAGATATGATAGGGTAAAAGGGTAGATTACTGAATCTACTTTTAAAGAGCAACAATTTGTTTAAAATATTTTACATTGCTATGCATTTTAGTTTATTGGTACAAATTTAAAGTTAATTTTGTTATATTGTATGTATATTTCTACTCTTGTTTAAAGTATTATGTTTATACAGCTCATTTGAAATTACAATGTATAATTAAGAAATACAGATTAATAATTAGTCATCCATGATAATCAAACTTACAGTTATGTTAGTTAAATTTTCTAGGTATACATTAACATATTTCAATTAGGTAGGTAATCTTCAAACACTTCAAAGACCTACAGAATATGGCATTTAAAATGTTGCAAAAACTTAGACTTTCTGGACAGTGAGGCATGTCTGTTCCTGGCAGCACCAATTTACTTCAAAGAAGATGATGGGCATTGGAGAAACTCCATATGGAGTTTGCTTTCCTTATGGCAAAAGTTAGCCATTCAGACAAGAAACTGTCCTTGCCTGGACTGCTTGGCAAAATGTTGTATTGACTGGACATACAGGACCCATGGAAAATGACCACTAAATTTTGCCAAAACAAGGCAAAATGGTCCTTCAGGTTCCTGCTTCTCAGAGGAGACTGCAAAGCATTCTACAGGACACAGGGAAAAGTGACTGAGAGACTAGGCCTATTGGCTGAAAACGGATGCCCCAACATTGCAGAGGAACTTTGGGTGACTGTCCAGGCAGTCATCTGTCTCTGTCATTCTAGATTTTTGGAAGTTGCTTACAATACACTTCCTGTTTACACAAGTATGGGGTCTTTGATATAGCTGAAGACTAAATAATTATAATTATAGTTTTCTTGGATATGATTAAAAAATAAGTTAGACATGAAACTTCAGACTCACAAAAATAGGATAGATGATAGAATATTTTCTTTAATTTTGCCAAATATAGACTATATATTGTAACTGTAATTCTTACTTGATAACTGTTATATATAATTTTACTATATTAAAGCTAAAATTTTCCTTTTTGATTATAGAAAAGGGGAAGTGCTGTGGAATGTCTTTCTGTATTCTGTGAATATATGCTGTTCCCATTGGTTAATAAATAAGCTGCTTTGGCCTAGGGCAAAGCAGCTTAGAGGCAGGTGGGAAATCCAAGGAAGAGAGACAGGAAAGAGAAAGGCAGAATCTGGAGAGACAGCAGCCTGCCGCCCAAGGAGCAACATGCCAGCAGACTGGTAATGCCACGGAACATGTGGCAAAACATAAATTAATAAAAATGGGTTAATTTAAGACATAAAATCCAGCTAGCAAGAGGCCTGCCATAGACTGTACAGTTTGTAAATAATATTAAACCTCTGAGTGATTATTTTATAAGTGGCTGTGGGACCATGGGGCCAGGTGGGACCGAAAAACCTTCTGGCTACAAGTATGACGTAATAATGTTTTGGGGAGAAGGCAGTGACTCAGATGCTAACCATGACTGGGCATGGTGGCGCACACTATGATTCCAGCACCCCAAGAGGCTGAAACAAGAGGATGGTTAGTGAAGAGAAGTGCAAGGAGGAGGAGGAATGGGGGTGGATAGGGAGACTCCACCTCAGCTTCTGCTATTGTAGTCGGAAGACTTGGGTTTTATAATTTTTCTGGGCCAACGATCTCTCCAGGAAGTAACAGTCAACACCTAGAGGTGGGATTGTCTCTTGGTAATCTGGTTTGAGTCTCCTCTTCCTCAAACTCATTTCCCCCCTTCATTTCATCATTTGCTCTTAGGATTGCTTTGTTTCTATTTCTGGTGCTTGGAGACCCACATGTGAGTGAGGGTTTCTGCTGTGTCTTGCCTGGCTCTGATTCTCTTGACCTTTACCAACCTTTAGCTTTCTTCTTTTCTTATCAAAAAATTCCTCTCCTCTGCACTACTCCCCTAGAGAACTCTTCCAATCTGATCCATTTCAAAGGTCCATTCATGGACCACACTGGTGTGTACTGATGGTGGTGGTGGGGGGAAGAGGTTCCCATATTTTAATGCACAAGGTAGGATGGGCAGCTATACAGAATCATTCAAATCTCTCCAGAATGGTGCATGTAACACCCCCTGGTTTGTAAAGAGAATAGGCTGCTGAAGCCCACAGTTTTACACTCTCTTTCACTTTCTAAAAGCATGCCACATTGTAGGGCCATTGACATAAAATTCTTCTCTATAGCTGAGCAGAAAACCTGCACATTTCTGATTTTGCTCTTTCCAGAGTTAATTTCTGCTGTTTAATGAGATTTGAGAATGAAGTCAGGCATGAGGAGGAGAAAGGTCACAGTGTGTGCTCAAAGGTATATTAACGACTGCTGGAGCAGACATCGCTCTCCTTTCCAAGAGGACAAAATTAAGCAGCAAATAGTAAATACGTTCAACAGCACTTTATTGCAAGTAGGACCATTTACAATGAAATAAGGGCATGAGAATGGTTTCCCAGAGAAGATAGAGCTGCAAATAGAACACATCTTTCCGGTTAGCCTGTGAATGTGATTCCCACCAAGGTTAATGGGGAAGCAGGTAATGAAGAACACAGATTCCAAAGCTTCACGGTGCCATATTGTATCACACAAAGGTAATTAATACTAGACACTCTGGCTAAGTGGAAACATTCTGCACAGCAGACAACCTAAAATTATGCACAATGCTTTATGACTTATCCCAATCCTGACAGGGTGACATTAGAGGCCATGTGCTCCCACCCTTTCCATCAGGAAGTCTGCATAGCAAAAGAGAGAATGCCAAGCAGAAAGAAAGCAAGGGAGAGGGGTTACAGTCCATCTCTGGGCACTGGGCACTGGTGTGTGAGCCTGGGCAAGTTACTTCCCTCTTCTCTTAGGCTCAATTTCCTTATTTTATATATATACATATATATGGATTCAAGTGTATAATCTTGAAAGCTTTTAAAAAATTTAAATTTGGAGGCTGTCTGTACTCATTGGCAAGTCACCATTATTGCATTACAACAGCATGGTTGTAAATAAAAGCATGTCTGGGTAAAAGGCTGCATCTTCAAATGCAGGCATAAATGGACACTGATTTACTTTTCCCTGTTGGTGTGTAAATGTGAAAAGGATGGCTATGTGCATCTTTAGGAATTCAAGCATATTGTTATTGTTTACTTTGTTTGTTTGTTTGAATGTATCAATGCTGGGACCCAAACTCAGATCCTTCACAAAGCTAGACAAGCACCATACCACTGAGCTACATCCCCAGAAGTCATGATTTTGGGATGATGAACTATAGTTTTCTCATTATTCTATCATCAATCTTCATCTTTTCTCCCATTTTTTTCCTAACACAGAACCTGCCAAAAGTGAGCTCACTTATGGAATTAGAAACCTGAGATTAAGAAAAACGTGTTCGAAAGGGCTCCTCTGGCTTGTTGGCTGCTATCTGTCCCTAGGATGCAGCCTCTTTGTCTTATTCACTCTCAGACCTGCACAAGAGGAGAGTAAGGATAAGGCTGAAATGCTGGGGGGATCACATTACACCCTTCACATTCATCTGTCTCCTTGGTTGTCTAGAGAATCCCCTGGTCTTAAATAAAGGGGCTTAAAAGCTGAGTATTTGGACAAATACTATGTCCCAGGGATCACCCTATTGGCAGGCATTGCCTCAGCTGAACAGCTTTGTCCCTGAGTCCAGGCCTGTTTGTAGGTAGGTAGTATCCTGAGGGCAGATTTCCTTCTGAACATTATCTCAGAACTCACTGGCTGATACATATTACAAATTCCAGGTACACTGTGTATCTCTCTTTTTTCTTTCCTTGAACTCTTATGATGTGTTCTTCTTTATTTGCCCCTGAAAAGAAGAAAGAAAGAAAATTAACAACTAACCAATTCTTGAGGTAGATCTTAGGCCCTAGAAGCTATTTATGGTCCTTATAAAGAATTTGAGAAATCACTTGGGTTTCTCCAAATATACCTGCTTTAAAAAGACCTGTTCAGAGTAGAGGAGACCCAACAAGTTAGTTACAGCTTTATAAGCTAAATCTGCGGGTCTCATGACCTTGTCCTCTCCTCAAACAATGAGAAGAGAACCTTGGAGGGCTGGCAGCCTCTGGGCCAAGTTATTGACAGGTGCAGCATTGTAGCTATTGATTGCAGTGTAGGAGTGAATGTTTCATCAACCTTTAATTGAGCTGTTTCCTAACTAGAACCAGCTAAGTAGCTGTGCTTAAGCTGTGGTTGAGCCCTCCTTCATAGACTTTTAAATCAGTCCTGGAACTATGCTCCTCTGTTGAGAGTGTTTACTAGCATCCTCCAGGAGACCAGGTAAAGATAGAAGCTGCCGCCTCATTTCCACCAGCTGATTCACAGGGACTAGGGAGGAGTTGGGTAACTATTTTTAATAAACTCCTTTTAAAAATGATATTCATTATCTGGAATGTACACTGAGGATTTCACTGGCAGCTTGGTAACCAATTAACAAATAAGTGAACCAAAGGCCGAATCCTGAAATAACTACATCATTTCTTTTTCAAGGGAGAGGATGTAGTTACGTGGGTATGGAAACATCGGCACTGTGTAATTTTAAGACTATCTCTCTTTCCTTTTTCTTGCTTGCTTCATTTCAAGAAACAATTGTACTTGGATGAGCCCATCACTTAGATGCAGCGTCCCTTCTGATTCCTTGGCAAGGACCTTCTATACCCAGTTATAGAAGTGGGTATGCTGGTGACCTCGGCATTCACCGAAAGAATAAATTGGATATCATTGAATGATATCGTATAATGTCAGGTGATGTCCTTCTATTGTTAAGTTGGCTGGATTCTCAGACAGTCCTGATTTTATTTCCTGGCACTTATATCCTCATGGACTTATAATTTTTTGGGGAAAGGGGAGACTCCAAAACATGACTCATCTGTTCCCATATTACCATTCTTCCCTCTCCATTAAGGCATGACATGCCCCTTTAATGAAACCGTAGCACAGTGTGCAGTGGCCAACAAAAATCAAGGGGCCCTTCCATCAGATACCAGTGATAGAAAAGCCTATTCTCATTTTGAACTCATGTTTCTCCTCCGCAGCTCTTGACCTGGAGGGGTCTGCAAGGGGCTGACAGCAAACAGTCAAAGGCAAAGGCACTACTGTTAAAACCCGCTGGCTATTTACATGCCTATGCCGCCTTGTCTAGGAAGCCACTCCCTATTGGTGGACAGCAGAGACCTATGGCTCCTATAGGTTTTAAGATGCATTAAGCAGAGATTGTCCTGGCAATGGAGACCTGCACTTTGTCTTTTAAGCAGATAAAAAGAGAGGTCAGTCAGAAGTAATTCCCCCACTCCTCATATAAACAGTTTAACGGCTGCAGCAACATACTTGCTTGGAATTACTCCCTCAGATTCAATTCTCTTTTCCTGTTCCACTTGTAAAAATGGTTAGTGTCCTCTATAAACTGCAGCTCACGAAGGTACAGGGCTTGCTGTGCCGTTGTAGAATAAATGTTAATCTAATACAGGTTACTAGGTCAAATGCAATCAGAGGCTTGTGGGGGAAGCACAATATAGCTCTGCTTCTTCTAACACAGTAAACCCGGATATTGTATGATAGGTTAAACACCAGTGAGCCATAGCAGGAATTTGCTTGAAAGTAAGATTTAGTTGAAAGGAGACAACATTGAAGTAGTGACCTAGGATTGACTTTGCCCTCCAAGAGAGCATTCTGAGACACCGACGTGTGTTGAGAAAATGGACTTCTTAAAAATGTGTTGTTCCAGAATTCCTTGGTCATAGGATGAATGCCAGGTGCAGCAGCTGCGGCACTTCTGAAGGCTTCATATGTTGTCAACTGTGGCTTCAATTTCTCCTCATTCCCCTCAAATCCAGATGTACACACACACACACACACACACACACACACACACACACACACTTACTTCCTGGTGTAGCTCTTTCCAGCATTCTATGTTAAAAGAATATAAAGAAAGGTGTATCTTTCTCTCTATCTTTTCAAAGAAAAACTTAGGGGAAAAGAGTTTTTTTTTTTAAATAGAATTTATAACATTTAAAAATCATCTCTGTGTTACGTGTTTGACACTTCTCAATCTCTGAAGCCCCCAGGACTGCATTTCTGTTGAAGGGATGTCTTTAGTTCAAGCTGCAGGGAACTTTCTGAATGAGGAACAGTTCCAGCTGTTCCCTCTAGCAGCTGCAGAGTCTCAGTGACCCACGACCATCTAAGGCACAAAGTCGGGAACTGCAGGTCGATTAGGGCAGGTTGGTTCAGGAATGATGGCTGTGCATGGCCACAGTTTGGGAAGTAGCTGTATACGTTTCATTGATTCTTACTCAGGATGGATTTTAAAAATGAAATAGAGTTCGCTGGGTTAATTTTGTGAGTTCTTATGGAATTAAAAATGCATTTCAGCACAAACTATATCTAGCTTGTGTGTATGCTTTTGTAGTCTTCTTAGGGAGTCACTGACATACCTAGGGCAACTTTCTTTTTTTTTTTTTCTTTTTTCTTTTTGTATGTGTGTGTGTGTGTGTGTGTGTGTGTGTGTGTTCATAACAATTTTATTTATTTATTTTTTTATTAAGAGATTTTCTATTTATTACCTAGGGCAATTTTCATTGGTAGTTTTATAATTATGCGCAAGCTAGTGGCCTAATTAATTCTGCCACTTACAGGAAACTCAAACAGAGATAGTTTTTTTTTTTTTCTTTAAATCAAATATCTACGCACGCTAATTTGGATAATACATGAAGAGGTCAAGCCAAAGCAACCATCACTATAGAGCTTCATTCATTTAGTAAAGGGACAATATATATATATTTGGTATATATATATACCAAACAAATCCATAGAGCCTCATCAGAACTTTCTTAAAATTAAAGGAAGACCCATAAGCACATTTTCAACTGCCTTCAGGAGCAGAGGTGGATTCTAGCTTGTCTCAGGGGTGGGCTGTAGCCTGTGTCTCAGGGGTGGGCTGTAGCCTGTGTCTCAGGGGTGGGCTGTAGCCTGTGTCTCAGGGGTGGGCTGTAGCCTGGTGTCAGGGGTGGGCTGTAGCCTGGTGTCAGGGGTGGGCTGTAGCCTGGTGTCAAGGGTGGGCTGTAGCCTGGTGTCAGGGGTGGGCTGTAGCCTGTGTCTCAGGGGTGGGCTGTAGCCTGTGTCTCAGGGGTGGGCTGTAGCCTGGTGTCAGGGGTGGGCTGTAGCCTGTGTCTTAGGGGTGGGCTGTAGCCTGGTGTCAGGGGTGGGCTGTAGCCTGGTGTCAAGGGTGGGCTGTAGCCTGGTGTCAGGGATGGGCTGTAGCCTGGTGTCAGGGGTGGGCTGTAGCCTGGTGTCAGGGATGGGCTGTAGCCTGTGTCTCAGGGGTGGGCTGTAGCCTGGTGTCAGGGGTGGGCTGTAGCCTGTGTCTCAGGGGTGGGCTGTAGCCTGGTGTCAGGGGTGGGCTGTAGCCTGGTGTCAGGGATGGGCTGTAGCCTGGTGTCAGGGATGGGCTGTAGCCTGTGTCTCAGGGGTGGGCTGTAGCCTGGTGTCAGGGGTGGGCTGTAGCCTGTGTCTCAGGGGTGGGCTGTAGCCTGGTGTCAGGGGTGGGCTGTAGCCTGGTGTCAGGGGTGGGCTGTAGCCTGTGTCTCAGGAGTGGGCTGTAGCCTGGTGTCAAGGGTGGGCTGTAGCCTGGTGTCAGGGGTGGGCTGTAGCCTGGTGTCAGGGGTGGGCTGTAGCCTGGTGTCAGGGGTGGGCTGTAGCCTGGTGTCAGGGGTGGGCTGTAGCCTGGTGTCAGGGATGGGCTGTAGCCTGGTGTCAGGGGTGGGCTGTAGCCTGGTGTCAGGGGTGGGCTGTAGCCTGGTGTCAAGGGTGGGCTGTAGCCTGGTGTCAAGGGTGGGCTGTAGCCTGGTGTCAGGGGTGGGCTGTAGCCTGTGTCTCAGGGGTGGGCTGTAGCCTGTGTCTCTGGTACACAGGTACAAGGTGCTCCTTGCTACAGCACCTTATCAGATATGCTCACAGCAGAAAAGAGCAGTGCCTTGATGCTGCCACACTTACTGTGAGAGTCTGAGAGCACCCTCTTGAGAACTCTGTGAGACTGAAAACTCAGCACTGACCAGGCCTTGTCTGTACAGGATACAGCCTAAGTGGCCCTGCAAAGCAGGTTTTTATAGCCGCTCTGAGATCTAGCAATTGTTCACTTAAGCATTTATTATATATCTGCCCGCACATCTCAGCTTTGGCATCTGATCACTGCTCTAGACTGGGAACACTTAACCACACCAGCGTCTGTGTAAATGGTGAGGAGTCCACCACACGTGCAGAGTCGCTGTGATGCCATTGGCTAGCACAGGCTCAACCAGCTCCATACCATGTTTGCTTGAGATTCAAGTTGGGATCCAAATTCTAACAGGCCATTCACTGCTGCATTAACTTTTCATAAGGACAGCCCCTCACCCTCTGTGTGTGTGTGTGCGTGTGCGTGTGCGTGTGCATGTGTGTGAGTGTGTGCGTGTGCGTGTGCGTGTGTGTGTGTGAGAGAGAGAGAGAAAGAGAGAGAGAGAGAGAGAGAGAGAGAGAGAGAGAGAGAGAGAGAGAGAGAGAGAGAGTTTGATCTACAAGTGTTACATGAAAAATTGTACAATTGTCAGTACAATGGAGACTGTTCTGACAAAGCATGGCTTCTGTCGTACCTGAGAACCGGATAACTCGGACAAAGCTCAGAACGGAGACCTAGTTCCTGTAAAGAATTGTATTGCCAGGTGAGCCTGGTATCAGGTGTTGAAGACAGCCTTACCACTTCCTCACAGTGTGACCTCAGACGGTGCATGCATCTGTACCTTGGTTGTTAGGTACAAAATGTGGATGGTACGCCCATCTATTTATTCTTACAGCTCCCCCCCCCCAACTTCACAAGGGCTTTGGGCATTGGCCTGTGTTCAGCAGCAGATCCACACTTTTCCGTTTTCCTCTACCCCCGTCTCAGTGCATTTTCTATCTGGCTCGAGGCCTTGGACACTGTCTCTTCTGTGGAGATTTGGTCTTGTCTTTGGTCTTGGTATTATCAGATTTTTCCAGATGTTCCTGTTATGTGTTCCCCCGTTGACTATCCTGCCCCTCCCTCCTGCCTCTCAACAACTTCTTTCTGAACTAGACAGTTGAAATGGAAGATTCCACAGGGTTTTGGGGACTCAACGGATGGATTCTTGTTAAGTGCCTAAAATATTTGGCTTGTAATTTCTTTCCCTGTTCTGAGAAGTAGAGTCAAATCATCCCCTGCAACAATGTGACAAGCTCAAGAACTGGAACACAGGGGAAAACAACGTTCTGTGGGTTGTAGGGAGGGGCAACAAGATAATGGTGACACTCCCTTGGCCATAGGGAGTGCCAATAAGATGATGAGGATTAGGGAATCTAAATCCTGTCATCTCCACCTGAAAGAAATGGAGGGCATGCCCAGCCAATGCCAGAGTGAGACTTGAAAATCAGAACCATCCAAGTGTTCGATATTATCCGTTACCAGGGCCACACACCTCACAGACGCACTAAGCAGAGACTACCCTGGTGACGCTTCAAAAGACTCATAAAAATATCTGAGTCGTTTTAAAATAAGATGGAAAAAATGGACTTTTAGGTAGAAGAAATGATTTTAATAAAACCACTAGCATATTAATGTCTATAGTAATTCAGTTCCAAATACAAGCAAATGTATGTGTACATATATGAACACATACATGACCACTATACAAAAGCAGAAGTCATATATACATGAAAGTCATATATACATGGCCCTGTTTGCTATGAGTTTGTATCCATTGCCTTGGAAATGCTAGGTGCTAAAGGACATATCAGCATCTAAAACGCATTCCGCTCTTCTTCCATCCATTAGTGAGGAAAGCTTATGAGTAGACACACCTCAGCTGCTAACTTCTAAGAAAGAGAAAAGGATTACAGCTATTACAACTGAAATGTGATTCTTCTTACAGCAGGGAGGCAACTGTGGTTGAGGAGACCCAGCCTCAGAATAGGGGAAAATCCCACAGATATTTCCATGTACACCTTTTCCTATGACCTCAGAATTGAAGTACATCTTGTTACCAGCTGCGGGAAGTTCCAGGCAAGAGCCTTGTCAGATGTTAAGTTACATTGGTCTTCCTATGCGTCATGCACTGTCTCTGCCTTCAGCCTTGAAGCTTCTTAGATCTATGGAATGTAAATGCTTTTATCTTCCATTTAATAAGAAGATAGAAAGCCACGGGTTTTTCCGCCAAAATTACCTTGAGTGTCAGAATCAAAGCAGGACTAATAATGGGGAAGTCCAAATCCCCTGAAACCTGTGGACCATTGCAAGGGTCAAATGCCTGCCCTTCTTTGGTGACTTCTATGCCCTATTTCATATCTTTTGGCGAGTTAAGTTCCGCCTGGGTAATTTTAGCCCATCTGTAAGAAGAGAGCTACTGTGTGACACAGTGTGGCTTCTAATTTCTTCACAACTTTATGAAACTGATCAGTTTCTTTGCATAAAATCTTAGAAAGGCGCCACAGACTCTTTAAGCCGAAGAAGGGCTTTGAAAGCAGTTCAGGAAATTACCGTCATGAAAGCGATTTCCACATGTGTCTCACAATATTACAACCTCCCCCTTCAGGCGCTGCTCTTTTCTAGACGGTAATAAGAAATGAAAGAACAGCTTATTTTCTTTTTTAAATGAGGCGCAATGTGTGTGTGGGGGCGTTCTCTAAAACTTATGTATGAAGATCCTGTGCAGACCATTAGAATTCTTCTTTGACTTCAGGACCCAATGTGTATTCTCAGTTTGCTATGACTATTCCATTCCATCTAGGTCAGGAGGAATTATGTGTGTGTAACTGAAGTGCAGGGTGCATCTTAAACAGGGCATATCCTAAGAATGCAGAGAGTCAGTAAACCTTTCACCTGCCTAAGAGGAACCCCTTCTGATAATACCGACACTATTTTCATCTAATAAAATAAAAAGGGGGGTGGAAGGGGACGTAAAAGACTTCATACGACCCTTTATTTTCACTAGGAAAAAGAATTACAATGCCATGTCTGTCTGCCAAATGTCCTTGGGGGTCTCTGCATTGCAGTGGCCATTCAGTGTCATCACTGAAGTGGCCATTCAGTGCCAGCCCTGTAGACCAGGGTAGCCCCTATTTCTGTGTAATTACTCAAAGCCATCTCCCTGGAGGCCTTGAGGAGTGAGATTTATAGCTGACTTTTGGGGGGGGAAATGCCAGGACACACAGCACATAGTTTTGCTCCTGAACTTGGTCCTAAAACTTCCAGAGAGTTCCTTTTCACACATAGTTTCTGAGTGCTGCTGTGTGACCAGATCTAACATGGCAGGTGTAAGCGATGGAAGGATGAGGATACAGTTCTGTCCCTCAAAGATTTCACAGTCAGGTAAGGAAAACAGAAGTGGATGGAATAAATGTCAATATGGGCTGCTCACTTATGTGTCAATAGGCAATGAAACATTGCTAGGGTGGAGTATGAATGGGGGTAGGAACTAGGGCTTAAAAAATAAAATAGTTTTACCTGGTAGAGAATGTAGGAGGGCATGTGAGGCCAAAGGAACAGCCACAGGAAGCATGGAGAGGTTTGTGTGTGTGTATTTGGAGTGCAGGTGGGTCTGCAGAGTACAGGTTATCTTATGCTCTGCATACTAGATGTTCCTAAGGACATAAAGACAAATCAGGTCCCAATGACTCCCCCCAGTCTGAAATACCTAGGATGGAAGACACATGTGTATGACTAAGAGCATCATGAAGCAGCTCTGTGGGATACTGTGAGTGCATCTAGGAAGAGCTGATAGGGTTGGGCAAAATGAGAGCCTGGGAACAAGACAGCTGGAAAAGCAATGATGATTTTGATATTTCAAAGACTAGTAATGTCTTACTCACTGATGATAGAATTCAGTCACAGTGTGTTTGCTCTTTGTTCAAAAGACATTTTGTAATGCTTTTCCTCCAGTTCAAAACAACAATGATGTGTTATAATTTTACTCACACTTTAGGAGTATTAAGTTTGGGATTCTGGCTCAGTGGTAGAGTTATTTGCCTAGCATACACAAGGTCCCAGCACTGTGCATAAAACAAAATAAGACCAAGATGTACATGTTGGTGTACTAATTTATCAGATGTTTGCATAAATGCAGATTAGGCCAAAGTCAAAACTAAATGTATATAATTGACTTATGTTCTAGTTTAAAACCCTGTGTGTAAGAATGGAGCAGAGATTGAGTTTAAAACGTGAACAAATTCTGGCACCTGGGAAAGTTTCACACATTTAAAAAAAATTCCCAGTAACTATTAAAGTAGCAGAAGAAAGACAATTTGTTGGAGATGAGACATTCTGCAGTAAGGAATAATGTCTATGGTCAGTTAAGTCACAACCACAGGAATAGGTGGCTAGAAAATGTCTACAGTAAGCACATTGGTGGTGAAAGATGAGTTGATTTAGAGACAGAAGGCCAGTGGTAGTTTTTTACTGAGCACTCACTGGGTAGTTCACATGGCCTAAGGATTGTGCAGCTACGAACTCATTTGAAGTTCTTAACAGTCTCATGAGATAGGTGTTTTTATATTTATTTGTAGCTGACTGAACTGAGCTTTTATGCTTAACTAACGTGCCAGGGGTCACAATAAGTGGTACCCAGTGCCTGTGTGTTGAATCCTTTTACCAAATTAAATCTTGATGAGAAAAAGTAAGAAAGGAAAGACATTTGTGAAATCTTCCTTTATTCTCTGAGTTACAGAGACTGGGTCACAGGCTGCTCACTTCTAAACGAGGAGGTGAAGTCAAAGAAGTCAGTCCGTCTAGGAGCCTGTGGGCAGGTTTGCACAGTGATAAGGAGTCAGGGAGATCATCCTGAGTTCATGGGCCTCAATAACTTATAAACTGTGGACCTTTGGACAAAATTCTTTACCTCTATAAATCCCAGTCTTTTCCTGTTTAAAATGAGTAAAATAATAATCCCTTTATATCAGGATTGGGGCCGGGGAGGTTAACACCAATGCAAAGAAGGAATTTTCCAGTTGCTTAGTTCATAAACGAGAAGTCAATATAACTTAGTAATTCTTTTGATACTATGAATCGAATGCAGGATTTGTTAAACAAATACTTTACCACTAAGCTATATTCCCAGTCATACTTAGCTAATTATAGTGAATGAGGTAATGCCATTATAAAATTTGTGTTGTTTAAGTTTATAGTTTTTGAAAGTATCAGTTACATTAAGATATAGTATGACTCAAAGGATGACTGAGATTTAATTGTAAATAACGAATCCCTTTGTTGAAATTAATTTTGGCCCTTAATTAATAGCAAGTGGTCAGGTGTAGAATATGTTTTACAGAGACTATCTGGTTCAAAAATCACTCATATGAAGACTCCTGTGGCAAAAATGCCCTTACAGAATTTAAAGATAAGAACACCTTGTCTTTGCCGTTTGAGACCTTAGTATGTTGATGGGGAAAGACACTTCTCCACAGCCTCCCCTTTGCCCTGGGTTAAATACCTTGGGGCTCTTTTATGTCACATCATAGAAATCTGAATTAGCTTAGGCCTGCTTTTATTTTGTTCTTATACTTTAAAAAAAACCAAACCTTCGTTTTAGTGATTTCTCAGTTTTATTATATTTATGTTTTATATTTTGTTTCTTAAAGCTGCAAGTCAGGGGAGAGAAATAAACACTAATATAACTTTTAAAAAGTCCAATCTCTGACTTTTCTTATAAATGTACCTTATGCTAATTTAACATGCCCATCTTGTATTTTTTTTTAATTTAAATTTTTATATATGAGTGCTCTGTCTGCATGTAGGCCTGCAGGCCAGAAGAGGGCATCAGATCCCGTTACAGATGGCTGTGAGCCACCATGTGTTTGCTGGGGATTGAACTCAGGACCTCTGGAAGAGCAGCCAGTGCTCTGAGCCATCTCTCCAGCCCTTGATATGCCTGTCTTACAGTAGCATTTATTTTATCAAAAATACAATAAAATTGCCACAATTGGCTTATGCAAATATTCCTTTTATGTTTTAAAAGAGGTACATTTGGCCATTTCATACTCCCAAAGCAGCTTAATTCCAATAAGAGATGGAATCTTGAGGACTCTGGGCCTAGGCTGTGGTGTATGCTGAGCAGGGAAAGACACCCTTTGCTGGTTAGACAGCCCATTTAATAGTCATAAACCTAAGCCAAACCGAAAAAACTAAACAGCAGCGAGTGTGCACTGGACATTTTACCGGGAGAGCATCCTAACATACCTGCTTACTTTAGTTCTTAAATAAGCGCAAAAAGTGAGAAACATTATTTTCAGTACCATTTTATATAAGAACCACAGCAGGGGGCATGCCCAGGTCTCACAGAGAGTAACTATTTGGGGGCAGAATTTAAAGTCAGTTTTTAACATGCTCTCCATCATTCGAGGCTTCTTCCTTAAAGCTTAATCTCAGGAATGTAACAGGCCAAAGTCCCCTTTAATTATGGCCTGACATCTGAATGCTGTCTGGTTAGAGTTGGTTTGGGGTACATTCCCAGTGGAAAAAGTCTCTTTTCTTAAATTTAAGGCAATTCTTAGAATAAATCACCTCACAGTAAGAAATGGTGTTAGCATGCTCAACTATGTTCATAGCAGCATTGTTTGTAATAGCCAGAACCTGGAAACAACCTAGATGCCCTTTAACTGAAGAATGGATAAATAAAATGTGGTACATATACACAATGGAGTACTACTCAGCAGAGAAAAACAATGATATCATGAGGTTTGCAGGCAAATGGATGGAACTAGAAAATATCATCCTAAGTGAGGTAACCCAGACTCAGAAAGACAAACATGGTATGTACTCATTCATAAGTGGATACTAGATGTAAAACAAAGGATAACCAGACTGCAACTCACAGCTCCAGGGAGGCTACCTAGTAAAGAGGACCCTAAGAAAGACACAGGGATCACCCAATGACAGAGAAATGGATGAGATCTACATGAGCAAACTGGGGGTGAGGGAGGTAATCGAGGGCAAGTGCCAGGGGAAAGAGAGCTTAGGGGAGCAGGAGATCCCAGCTGGATCAGGAACAGAAAGGGAGAACAAGGAAAGTGATACCATGATAAATGAAGACACTATGGGAATAGGAAGAATTAGAGTGCTAGAGAGGTCCCTAGGAATCCACAAAGATGACTCCACTATAGACTACTGGCAATGGTCGAGAGAGTGCCTGAGTGACCTACTCTGGTGATCGGATGGCTGAACACCATAACTGTCATGATAGAGCTCTCATCTAGTAACTGATGGAAGCAAATGCAGAGATCCATGGCCAAGCCTCAGGCAGAGCTCCAGGAACCCAATCGATGAGAGAGAGGAGGGATCATATGAGCAAGAGATAGCGAGACCATGATTGGAAAAAGCACAGGGACAAATAGCCAAACTAGTGGAAATACATGAACTGTGAACCAATAGCTGAGGAACCCCCATAGAACTGGACTAGGCCCTTTGGATAAGTGAGACAGTTGATTAGCTTGAACTGTTTTGGAGGCCCCCCGGCAGTGAGACTGGGACCTATCCTTAGTGCATGAGCCAGCTTTTTGGAACCTAGTGCCTATGCTGAGATACTTTGCTCAGACTTGGTGCAGAGAAGAGGGGATTGGCCCTACATCAATTGAATCTACCAAGCTCTGCTGACTCCCAAGGGGAGACCTTGCCTTGGAGGAGGTGGGAATGGGGGGTGGGTTGAGGGGGAAGGCTGGAGTGTGGGAGGAGGAAGTTCAGGGGAATTTGTGGTTGATATGTAAAATGAATAGAAACTCTTTTAATAAAAAAAAAGAAATGGTGTTAGAAGACAATTTTGCAAAAACAGAAAAATCTACTCAGGTTAGGGGAGAGTGGCAGAATTTGAAATTGCTGTGGCTGTGTAGATCTGTGCCCCCAGGACTCAGTAGGAAGAGCAGGAGAGCCACAGTGGGAGAATTCTGTATAACACAAATCATGAATTTTACTGAATTTTAAATATGTCAACCTACAGTCCTTGTTGTTGGATGAAAAGGAAAGTAACCAATCTATGAGAATGAGATGGAGGGAGGGGGCATTTTCCAGTAAAAGAAGGGGCTTTGTGGGGACCTGGGACAGCCACCAGGCAGAGTTTAACAATTGATGGGGAGGGATGTAAGACAAAATGCTAAACGATCTTATTAACTAAAAAACAACAACAACAACAACAAAAAAAACCTGGAGTCAGACATTGGGGTGAAAATTGAGAGATCAGAGAAGCAGAAAGAAGCCAGCCATGTTTTTACTGCTAGAGAATCTTCAGCCGAAGAGAGAGCTACTTCCTGTATACTCATACCTATATGCCTTTCTGTGTCCTGCTATCCTACTTCCTCTCTCAGCCCAGCTACATCACTTCCTGTCTGTCTGTACAGACCTCCAGACCTCTATGGTTAACTAGCACTGGAATTTAAGGTGTGTTCCACCATGCCTGGCTCTGTTCCCAGTGTGGCCTTGAACTCATGGAGATCTAGATGAATCTCTGCCTCCTGAATGCTAGGATTAAAGGTGTGTGCTACCACTGCCTGACCTCTATGTTTAATACAGTGGCTGGCTTTTTCCTCTGATCTCTATGTAAGCTTTATTTATTAGAGCACAAATAAAATATCACCACAGAGCAATGCGTGAGTTAGCACCCAACTTTCAACTGTTTCTACCTGTGTATGAGTTGCGTTTTCTGTGTAAACTATAATGGATGGAGGTGCAGTGAGTCTCTGTGGTAATCCATGTCAACACTGAGGTCTAAGCTGCCCTCTCAAATTGCTAGGAAGTCACTGGTGTGCCAGAACTCAACTCACATTTGCCTTTATAAGTTGTTTCTGGGGAGGTAGAGACCAGAGAAGTCCTCCAGTTCTGCTACTGTTTCTGCTCAAATGGGCCACTCCTTACCAACATTAAGGAAAAATTTTCCACGGGTCTTGCGTGAAGATTGTTCAACACATTTTTTTCTTGAGATCATGTTTCCTTTCCTGGCTAGACCTGGCACTTGTGTGTGATCCCTCTTCCCAAGTCTTGCATTTCAGAATTTGAAAGTCTAAGAGCACATTTGAAACCCAGTGTCCTTTCCCAAATAGTCGAGCTGCAGTGTGAATTTGAACGGTGCTGCTTTCCTACAAAACTTACTGTTTTGCTTTCTTTGCTCCAGGCGTACCCTTCATAAAACTGAATTTTTTTTCTATTTAATTTGCAAGAGAGCAAAAGTCACACCAAGAGTCACAAAAAATACTTGAACCATTCTTTTCTTACTTCTAGAAATACTTTGTGGGGCCAGTGAAAGATGCTGATGGTATCTTTTTTAATATTCTGAAGAATAATCCTATTAAATAAAAAACAAGGAAGCTGTTATACCTGAAAGGCAGAATTACCCAAAGCCGACTGGCAGGGGTCGAGTTACTTTGCAGAACCCTAGCTGTGTGCTGTTCCTATCATTCCATCAAGGGCTGGTGAATGAGAAATAATTTGTGGCTTCTGCTCATCTCTTCATGAACTTTGTTCTGTGGAATTAGATACAACTTTGACAAATTAGAAAAGGCTCCTGGGTGCCCCGCTGTCCCCAGAGAAGTACAGTCCACTGATTGTGTGCTGGTCTTCTGCGCTCCTGCCATGTCAGGCCATCAGTGGCAGTCAGTCCATTGAGCGGGCTTTTTAATAAGCTGGTCTGTCACCACCAAGTTCTTCCGATCTTCCGACCTCGAATTAATCCTCAGGACACGCTGACTTTCTTCTATGTTTCATTTGTGGCAAAAGGCCCTTAACAGAGAAAGAAATATCTCCTTTGTTTATAGAGCATGGACAACAAAATTAACCTTTGAGATTAACCATGGGTGAGGATCATGTTTTATCTTTTCCCCAAGACAGTGTGGTAGGATTAGTACTTGCATAAGGGAGTGGTCACAGACTGCATTTTCTCTTCTGGATAAATATGGCTAATGAAGGGTGTACTTTCTTTTTTCCTCTTCTTCAAGTTGATTTCAGGTCTTAGAAAAATGACAGAGATACAAAATATCAACATATAATTGATCCTTGATAAGTCTCAAGACAAAAAACTTATCTTTGTCTAAAAGCACACAACTGTCCTTGCCCAGTGCAAGTCTTAGATCCAGCATTGTCCTGATGCAGAGCCAGGACCATGAATGAGACCATAAAGAACCATATTTAGGGGAAGTGTGTTCCTTTGTTTGTTTACACAGCTGTCACACTCATGGTTGACAGTGTCAGGTGGGAAGCTGTGGTCCTGTAGGATATAGGCAATACCAGGCTAGTATGCAATCCTTTTCTGGCTTTTTATTTTTAAACATAAACCATTAAATAAGATGAACAAGAGATTTATGCTCTTACATCTCCATGGCATAATCAAGATGCAGCTGGACTTAGACATACAACTATTTTCAAAGTAAAGTTGACACAAACAGCAACAATAAACAAAGTTTGTTTGTAGACAAATTTGTGGTGGGGCTTGATGGGATGTCAGCTGTATTATGAATGCCATCCATGATCTCTGGAACTTCTTGAAGGGTAAAGCAACATGAAATCAAGATTGTGTTAGTTCTGCCCTTGAAAAGCCCCAAATGATACCCATTGTTTGCTGCTGAGAGCACTAGTCACTCTGTGTTTTTTTTTTTGTTTATTCTTTATTTTTTATTTTTTTTGTTGGTTGGTTGGTTTGCTAAGAGCTTCCCCTTATAAATAGAATTTGATCATGACAAGATACCACCACCACTAAGGGCCCAAGTTAGGCACCCAGCTTCATGCCTAGTCCTTCCTAAAGTGGCAGAAATGCATCTGGAACTTGGAGTAATGATTTATCCTGGTTTAATTACTTCCTGAAGCCAAGTGCTTCTTGTATTAGAAATGCGTTCTGATTCCCACCCATTTCTTAAGATTTGAATGGATTTCAGGGATCTGATCTTTTAGAATTGTGTTACCTTTCATCATGTAGGGTCATTTTTCCTATTCTCTTCTTCTCTGTCTCTGTCTCTGTCTCTCTCCCTCCCTCACTCTTGCTCATTTTATTTTTCACTCAACAGTAGCAATGACCATAGCAAATAGTAGAATAGAAAGGATTGTGCTGTAGGTGTGAGATTAGGGTTATACAGAGTGGAAAAATGACCATGTCAGTCCCCATGAGCCAATTACATAATGCTCAAAGTTTCAGGGTAATGAAAAAGAGGCATGTGTTGGGATCCCCAGCTCCCCATTATCATCGTCTTGAGCTAGGTACTTATCGCGTGTTGTGCTGGTTTTGACTAAGGAAAGTGCTTTGAGGAAGCAGTTTTTAAGGCTCACTTGATGTCTCTGGAAGGCAATAAAGATTTCTATTTGCACGTAGCCCTCTTTTCTGTGGAGTGTATTTTGTTGGCATTGTCAACTCCAGCAAAATAATAGCTTCTTTATTTTCTTTAGTGGGAAGAATAGCAGGTCTATTTCAGAGACCTGGTTTCAATGTGGATGTTTTACTTTCTGGGTATGCTATCTGTTCAGGTCATTTAACTTCCTTCTCAATATTCACATTAGCTGTGTGGAGTTAATGCAGTCTATTAAGCACTTCTAAAGAGCTGCTGTAAAGGCCAATGAGGAACAAGTGATGAAAGGCTTTGCTTTACTATTCTACATGGAATGTAGCCTTTGAAGTACATTTATAGTCTAGGTAGATATCTTGGACCACAGAATGCTTAAGCACACAACATGTAGACTTGACTTTATTTGGCTATTCTACCAATTGTCTGGAAGCCTTTTGAGAGTGGAAACACAATTGTCATCTTGAATTTTTTGTTTTATTTTATTTTATGTGTATGGACATTTTGTCTGCATGTATGTCTGTGTACCATATGCATGCAGTACTCTTGGATTACCTAGAAGTGGAGTCACACAGGTGGTTATGAGCTGCTTGTGGGTGCTGGGAATTGGACCACAGTTTTTTTTGGAAAAGTATCCAGTGAACCACTGTGCAATCCGGTCATCTTGTACTAATGAAGCTTAAAGCCCAGCTCAATGGCTCAATCCTAGTAGACAACTGGCCAAGGAGATCAGATGTTTGACACATTTAACCCTATCATTAACAGGGATACTCAAATGTATGTGAGAATTGTGGATGCCTGTGCTTCTCATGAAAATGTGTGTTAAAATACATTTTGAACCAGTTTTCACACATTCATATGATAAGATTCCATAGATAGGATTTCACTCAAAGTCTGATGAAGTCTAAGGAAACTAAAAATAAGGTATAATAGAAAAATAGGTCTGCCATTCTTCCCCCCAAGTTTATCATCTGAAACACAGAGCAAGTGCTGAGGTAACAGGGGAGCTCTGCTAAAACACTCAACTGTGTAAGCACATCAGCTGCCTCCAACATACCGGTGTGACCAGAAAAGCTCAACTGTACAATCACATCAGCTGCCTCCAACATACCGGTGTGACCAGAAAAGCTCAACTGTACAATCACATCAGCTGCCTCCAACATACTGGTGTGACCAGAAAAGCTCAACTATACAATCACATCAGCTGCCTTCAACATACTGGTGTGACCAGAAAAGCTCAACTGTGTAATCACATCAACTGCCTCCAACATGCCAGTGTGGCCAGAAAAGCAACACTCTTGTAAGGTGAAGTCAAGAGTATCAGGTGTGTCAGCCCAGTAGATAAAAGAGCACAAGAAAGTATGTTCTAGATTCTTCGGGAATGGGGACCAATCTGTAACATCAAACTAACTTTTTTCCATATGCAAGGTCACTTTGCTCACCCTGTTCTGAGGAAGAGACAGCATGGACTTTCTTATCTCTTCCTCCCTCCTTCCACTCATATCTGGCATTTTACAATGAGATTTCCAACAGACATGGGTTGTCCAACAGACATTACGGTTCATTGATTGATTATGGGTGCCAGACTTTCAGTATACAATTAAACTAAATCAAACTCTATCAAGGCAACAGGCATGATTTGACTTTAAGACACAGAAACAAGGGAACTGAGTAAAAGCAGAGTCTCTACATCATTCATTTCAGCATTGCAAAGCAGATGAAGTGTAATCAGAGATGTAAATCACAGGGGCCATCATAGGAAGAGGCAGGGAAGGAAGTCATTAGAACCTCTGATTTGGAGAACTTTTAAAGGTAGAAACTGAAGTCAATCACTTCTACAGAAACAAAATTCTTCAATGATGAAAAAAATGGGAAAAAAATACTTACATAAGAACTCCTTTCCCATACACCCATGCTAAGGGTTGAACCAGGCTTTGTTTAGTAATGCCTGTTTTTAAGTTATTTTATTTTCTTAAGTATGATCTAGATACAACATATTTATATTGTTTCCAAATTATTTCATGTTGACCTGTTTCTACTGTCTCCAAAACCAAATTCAGAAAACAAAATATATTTCACATCTATAAAAATGGAAGTATTAGTTTCCTACTAGCTATAAAAGTAGAATTTATTTACTATGGACGTATTAGGAAAATATGAAAAGTTACATAAAAAGGGAAGCAAAATCTGTGTATAGTCCCTCGCTTTGAGAATTTTAAGGTGACCAATGTCTTTCCAGTTTTTAGTTTTTAGATTGACTCTTGTACTGTGATTTCTTCTTTACTTTGTGGTTTATGTTTCATAAACATTATATTATTTCTTGAAATAAAACTTGAAATTGCTTAATATAACCCTGACAGATGTATAAATCATGTAGTATTTAATAAGGTTATTTTTTTAAAACTCAGTTATCTCCAGTGCTTAATTATTATTTTCCAAATAAAATACATAAGTGAACAACAATTATTCTACACATACATTCTACACATATTACTGACTTTTTTCCTTGTGGCAAAATCCAGGAGGAGTTTCCTGAATATAGGCTATAGACAACTTCAGTGTTCATTTACCTTATAAGACAAAGATTCATCCAGAAGGGCAAGAAGGCTGAGCCATAAGTGCCCTGGGAACCAGGAAATAAACCTTATATGTACCCCGGAAGAAGGTAGGTACTCTTCAGAGGATTATAGCATGGACCTTAGGGTAAAGGGGCAAAATCATAAAATGAATGAATCTAAATATTTTTCATGTTTCTGTGTGAACAAATGGGAACAGAAGAAAAATTTTCAAAACTGTAAAAACCCATTGTGGTAGTTTGAATGACAATGCCCCCTCCACCCATAGGATTAAAGGTAACACTTGGTTACCAGGGAATGACACTGTTTGAAAAGAGTAGAAAGTGTGGCCTTGTTGGAGAAAATGTGTCACTGGTGGTGAAATTTGAAGCTTCAAAAAGCCCATTCCAAGCCCAGAGTCTCTTTCTTCCTGTGCCTGTGAACCAGGATATAGCTCTCTGCTACTTCTCTGGCACCATGTCTTCCTGTATGCAGTTATGCTCTCCACCATGATGACAATGACTGAATCTTTGAAACAGTAAATAACCCCTAATTAAATGTTTTCCTTCATAAGAGTTGCCGTGGTCATGGTGTCTGCTCACAGCAATAGAACACTGACTAAGACAGCCATTGTATATAGAAGTGTAATAAGCCAACTTTAAAAAGGCAAATGAGCACATTAGAGAAGTCTGTTTATCCAGACTCATCTAGACAGTGGGTATCTTCCCCAACAATGACTTCATTCAAGGTTCCAACCACTCTTCTTCCAAGAACAGCTATCCCATTCATGCTTTTGGATTTGATAACCGACAGCTGTGCTTGACCCTTTCCTTGAATGATTAGTGTGACTGGTGCAAGCTAGGTTGGCTGGATAATTTCCCAAAGTCTGTAAAATTGTCTTTTGTATAAATAGAATACTTCTTCAGTTACAAGATATTGAAAACTCTGACTTATATTGGCTTAAGCAAAAGGATTTTTGTTGGCTCCTATACCTAAAGTATTGTAAGAGAGACTTAGGCTGTGGATATGATTTGATTGGAAACTTAGGTGCTATTATCAGGATCCAAGTCTTGATTCCTCTTTATCTGAGTGAGCTCTTGCTTCAAGCTGGCTACACCAGTTGCAAACTCATTTTGCACTGAGTTGTGCCCCAGGGTAAAGCACAAGGTGAGTCAAATATTCAGGATACGTTGTCCCTTGGTTCTCTCTTACCTGATTTGTTTAGGTCTTACATCCATCACTGAATATTCAGTGACTGGCCTTGATAACATACTCCCCTAGTCAATTGAAGCAATTTTGAGTTTTTCTCTGGATCCAAAAGTGAAGTCTGTACAAGACAGGGTAAGGAACTGGAGCATTACCTGGAAATACATCCAGATAAGGATATCAACACACATCTACTAACATTTCACATTGTCTGATTCTGAGATTTTAACTTGTTGGTTGTTTTGGAGATATGTTCTACTAAGGGAAGGATGAATGGTGAAGAGGAAAGAAGGAAGTAGAGGAAAGATACACAGAAAGATGCTGATGGCCTTTCAGTTGCTGTTTCTAGTTCTTTCTCATGGCTATTCTGTTTCTGCCCCTGGTCCCTGAAAATTCCCCCTGTGCTTATAACAAATCCTCTTTCTGTTGAGCTCATTCTCAGTTGTTACTTCCCCATTTGCATCCATGGAGATGTAGGAGGCATCTCTAACCTTCCTCTGAGGCTGCCTGTTTTTATTGTCCCCCTTTGCCTCACATGTGGAGCTTCCTTTTGGTAATTCTTTTCCTTTTATTAAAGGTGAGCTCATAAATGCCCTGAATGAGTAGCAAGGAGGATCAGAGAGCACAAGGAGATGACCATGTATCTAAGAGGGGCTGTCTGTAGTCTATCAAGTAACTGATATGGTGTATGGAAGATGTAGATACCACTTTCTTATAAGATGCCTATCTGTTCCTCAGCAGAAAGGATGCATAAACCTTCAAAAAGTTTTTCTTTTTTTTCCTTCCCTGTTGTATCATGATGTGATTTTATGTGGAATACTTTGCCCTTTTTTAATTAGACAAAACTCATAAAAGTGTCCTGGCTGACATGCAACACCATGACAAACCCTAGTGGACTGTGTCAACCATATTACTCCATGTTACATTAAGGGGCATACTGTAATGTGACTGATACCCCACGGGACAGCACATCGCAACGGGAACCATCTCAGAGATAGAGAAACAGCAGAGAATGTAAAGTCACAGCTGGAAAGTGTTTGAGTGCTGGTGGGTTTCTGCAAGTTGAGTGCTGGTGGGTTTCTGCAAGCTGAGTGCTGTTGGGTTTCTGCAAGCTGAGTGCTGTTGGGTTTCTGCATGCTGAGTACTATTGGGTTCCAGCATGATAAATGCTGGTTTCCTGCATGCTGCCCCTTTCACCTGTCATTAGCCAGGAGGCAGTTCCATTATTTAGGTATGGGTAAACTGTGAGTTTGAGTTGAATATCTCTGAATCTCTTTTCAGTGTTTTTAGTAATAACACCTTTCTATACTTTGACATTGCTTTCAGAATTTTCATATCAAAAGAATCCTATCCTTGCTCATATATCTTTTCCCTTTAAAATTTCCAATATTTTCTGTCTCTTATTCTTCTAAAGATGGAGGCAGAAAAAACTATCTAAACAAACCACAGAATACTTTTTTACATTTTATTGTAAGGTCCTTGAGAGCACACATAATGAGAGTTTGCTGAATGAGTTGCTGATCAGTATTCTTCTTTGTGACTCGTTTGTGTGTTTGGTGTGGCATTTAATAAAGCACAGTAAATGTATTGATTTCTTAAGGCTTCCCTAGCAAATAATCACAAACACAGAGGTTTAATGGGGATCTGTCCTCCATAGGTCTAGGGGACACATCCAAGTTTACGGTGGTGCTGAAACGGCCACCTCCCTAAGCAGTCTTAAGGGACTTCAACCTCTGATCAACCTCTCCCAGCATTCTCCAGAGATCCCACACAGTCCCACCCAATCTCTGCTTCAACCTTGGCCTGCTGAGTTTATTAGTAACAAAGAGAAGCCAGACCTGGGTAGCCAGCAACTGTTAACCAGGCAGAGGGAGGGTGTGCCTGTCCTGTCTTTCTACCAGCATAACAGCCTGGTCATGGGTTTATATTTCTCTTTGATTAATATTTGTGGGTACACAGGGTTGTTTGTTTCTAGAGACAGGATCTCATATAGCCCAGAATGGCCTTGAACTTCTGATCCTCCTGCCTCAGCCTCCCAACTTCTGAGATTACAAATGTGTGCCATCATGATTGGAGGCATAATTTAGTAAGCCAAAAATCATTGTTTTCATTTTTGATTACAGCAGCATGTTTCTTTGAATAGAGTTCATTTATTGGGATATACTGGCTTAAATCATTTTAAATTCATATCGATGCCCTTTGAATGGTCATACCATCATCCCAATTATTTATCATGGCTGGTATGATTCAGACAGCTTTGGTTTTATGTTTTTGTGTGTTTGTGCATGTGTGTGTGTGTGTGTGTGTGTGTGTGTGTGTGTGTGTGTGTGTTTGAGACAGGGTTTCTCTGTTTAGTCTTGGCTGTCCTGGAACTTTCTCTGTAGACCAGGCTGGCCTTGAACTCATAGAGATCCACCTACCTCTGCCTCCCAAGTACTGGGATTAGGTAATTAATATTTTTATGTTATTCTTAAGATTGGGCTATGTTGATATCTTGATAGAGGGAGACATCATGGGGGTACAGGGAAAGCTGGAAGTTCCCAGGAATTCACAAGGATGACCCCAGCTTAGACTACTAGCAATAGTGGAGAGGGTGCCTGAGCTGGCCTGCCCTGGTAATCAGATTAGTGAATACCCTAACTGTCATCATAGAGTCTTCATCTAATAACTGATGAAAACAGATGCAGAGATCCACAGCCAAGCACCAGGCCAAGCTCTGGGAGACCAGTCAAAGAGAGGGAAGAGGGATTCTATGAACAAGGGAAGTCAAAGTCATGACGGGGAAATCTACAGACAACTGAACCAAGCTCATAGGAACTCATGGACTTTAGACTGACAGCTCTGGAGCCTGCATGAGACCGGACTAGGCCCTCTGCATAGGGGAGACAGCTGTGTAGCTTGGTCTGTTTGAGGGGTCCCTGGCAGTGTGATCAGGATCTATCCCTGGTGCATAAACTGGCTTTTTTGGAGCCCATTACCTATGGTGGGACACTTTGTACAGCCTTGATGCAAGGGGAGGGGCTTGGACCTGCCTCAACTGAATGTACCAGGCTTTGCTGACTCCCCATGGGAGGCCTTACCTTTTCAGAGAAGGGAAGGGGAGGTAGGTTGAGGAGGAAGACTTGGGGGGAGTGGGAGGAAGGATGAGAGGGGGATCTGTGATTGGTATGTAAAATGAATAAAAACCTTAATAAAGAAAAAAAGATTATGCTCTGTCATACATGATGGGTGATAATGTTCTGTATGCTGTGAATATGTGTTGCTCTGATTGGCTGATAAATTAAGCTGTTTGGCCAATGGTGAGGCAGAATAAGGTTAGGTGAGACATTCTAACTAAAGAGGGAGGAAGGAGAAAGAGCAGAGCAGGGGAGACACTGCTAGCCACCACCAGAAGAAGCAAGATGTAAATACCGGTAAGCCACAAGCCACGTGGCAAAGTATAGATCTATAGAAATGGGTTAATTTCAGATATAAGAGCTAGCTAGTGAGAAGCCTGAGCCATTAGGCCATATAGTCTCTGAGTAATTATTTTAAAAGTGGCCACAGGACTGTGGGGCTGCAGAAGCTGGGCAGGACACTGGAAAACTTCCAACTATACATACACACTTAAATGTGTCCTCTCTAGAAAGATAGAGAAATTCTGCAGCAAATGAAGTCATCTAGAATTCACCATAGTAGAAACTCTTCACCGAGTAGGTTAATATCTGAAATTGGTTTTGAAAGTCCTCTTATATAAAATAGCTAGACTCCATCTATTAAAGGAATCTAGTAGCTCAACTTCCCCTAGTCATAGGAAATGATCACCCCGGACGAAATACATTTTTCTTAGTAGGTATACAAAATATAACATTTTAATTTGGCTAAACCTAGTTAAGAAAACCAAAGACTTCAGTGGGGGAAAATAAAGATACTTGCTGAGTATCTTTCAAAGTTTGATAAAAAATAAAATTTTTGATAGCTCAAAGGTCATGGATACATTCCCTAAACAACTTTCTTATACAATTGTGTACTTGATTAAAATCTTAAAATCAGATATAATCATTGATTTACCTTAAAGTTCAGTACATAGTCACTTCCTTTTGAGCACATGGTGATGTATCTACATTTTAAAAGCGTTTTGGTTCCTAATAAGAACACAAACTTAATTTTTATGTGTTTATAACAAGGTATAGGTCTCATCTATATCTTCACAAATTAAGTGACTAGACTCCCTGTCCATGGGTTCCCTCCCAAAGGGTTATGCAGTCCTGTCCTGAACACACACACACACACACACACACACACACACACACACACACACAATGTATATATAATACCTGCCTTTCTGAAGGCAGGCATATACATAGTCCTTTCAATCCTAGGTTTGTCAACTCTCTGGAACTCAGAACACTGATAATAACTACTTATTAGGAGAAGTCAAAGAGCAGTGTAAAAATTTTAATTAGAGCTTAAGAGTAAAAGATGAAATTAGTAGGAATGTATTTTTTTTCACTTTCTAAGTTTAGAGGAGTATTCCAAATTTCTGGGAAATTTTATGCCTTCCCACCATTCTCTGAGTGCCAAATGTGCACTCAAAGGATGATGTTACTTTTTATGTATTTATTTGTCTTTGTATGTGCATACAGGCACTTGCATGAGTTTATGTCCACCAGAAGAGGCTACCAGATCCACTCAGAACTTGAGTTACAGGTGGTTGTGAGCAGCCTAACATGGAGTCTTCAACAAGGGCATCATGTGCTCTTTTTTTTTTTTTTTTTTTTTTTTTTTTTTTTTTTTTTTTTTTGGTTTTTCGAGACAGGGTTTCTCTGTGTAGCTTTGCACCTTTCCTGGAACTCACTTGGTAGTTCATGCTGGCCTCGATCTTACAGAGATCCGCCTGGCTCTGCCTCCCAAGTGCTGGGATTAAAGGCGTGCTCCACCACCGCCCGGCTACCATGTGCTCTTAAACTTTAAAAGGTTACAACATCTTCTGCATCCCATTATATCAGGCGTTATCCCCATGTTCTTGAGCTCTACTTCAGTGCTGAATCATTGCTCAAGTGTGTGCTTGCCAGGTGTTACAAAAGGAAAGACAAGCACTTCTCACAGCCAGCATTGAAATAGCATTGACTCTCAACTTGGGCATCCTGAAAGTTGCGGCGCAGGGCCTGACACTGTCTTTTTCTCTACAATTTATTTCAAATCTTTCCCATACCCAGATGTGTACACATTTTATGTTTTCATGTCCTTACTTTTATGTCTTTTAGTCTCAAAATTACAGAGCAGTGCTGTACAGAATGAGGAAATTTTACATAAATGAGATCTCTGAGCATAGATTTAAGGCATCTGAGTTACTTTATTTCTGTGTATTTACTTGATAAGAGCATTGCATGAATAAAGTGAAGAATGAACAATAGATGAGGGAGTATTCATGGCACATTCAGACCTTATCAGGTCTGCGATCAGTTATCTGTTGAAGAAAATTACATTGCATCTGTCAATAGACTTAATAACTCTGGGCCTGTGATTTCATAATGGATAATCACACAAATTCAGGAAGCTATACCATATGCCATTCCAGTTTTCTACTCTCTTATTCACCTTAATTTTCTAGATGACTGAAATTATCTATCCCTGCACTGGAGATGGCCCACATGGAAACAGGGCCTGCAGGAATCCAGCCCCTCCCACACCAGGCCTGTGCAGGTTGAGGCTGCTGGGTTTTGTCTGAGATCCAGGCATCTAATTGAAATGAGCAGAACTTGGAAATTGTAAACCTGGACAATGCAAGTGATTAATGGATGGGAAACAGTTCAGGGAAGATGTGGAACAGCTGGGGGAACTGAGGAGGGAGAAATGGGGTGGTGAAGGCCAATGATTTGGTATCTGATGAAGAATTCCACCTCTTTCTATGTGAGCCAAGGGGGATATAGAGTAAATGGTGCAGATTATTCTAGAAAACTTTTCTTGGAAGCAGAGACTCTCATCTCCATTTATTAAAGATGTTACTGCTATTTATAGACTCATTTATCCACTTTCATATAATATGGTCACTGTATCAGTAAGTAATGGTGCTTATTGACTACAAATACTGAATGACTTCATTTCACCCATCTAACCAAGTAGGTGTTTCTTGTTCTCAGGTGAGATCCGATGAAGGCAATTCTTGGTGGTGTTTGGGCTGCTCAATGGCTGTCATCAGGGTCTCAAATTCTTTCCATCTTTCTCCTAGACTCTCTACCACAGCTCTTGTCCTCATGCTTTTTTACAATGCCAAGTGGCCATTACATCTGTAGACCATCCTTTCCCTGAGCAGGACAGGTGTGCTCAACACCTGTCTCTTCACATCAGAAGCAAACTTGACTAGAGACTCCCAATAGATGCTTGCTGGAATTTCATTAGCCCAAACTGCTTCTCACAGACAAGGAAATTTCCAAAGAAGCAGACTAAGTCAGCATGTTGCTTGGGGCTGGCATATGGCTACCTACAAACAACTGGAGATGTGTGAACACGGAAGGTGGGATGGACACATGTCAATTCAGTAATGACCAGGGGTGGCTGCCACCATGTGCTAACGCTCCTAAGGAAAGACAACAGGAGAAGCTTTAAGCAACCGTGTTATCACCAGATGATCTAAGCAAAGGCAAAGGTGTCAGTCACCAGGACACCACTGTTGCCTGTGTTTACGTGATTTCTTTGTGGTCATTATTTTTTACAATTTCACACATAAACGCTTTACACACTGACCCCTCTCATCCTCCAACCTCTGTACCAACCTTCTTCTTCACCCTCCGTCTTTCCTACTAATCTCTCTCACACATTCATGTCTATTTATTTATTTTTTTTGTGTGTTCTATGGGGATTAATCAGGACCATCTGTGTAACCGTGGGTTTGGAGCTAGCCATTGGAGCCTGGAGGGCTCAGCCAAGGGTACACAATTAAAGGCACTGATTCTCCCTCTCCCAGAATCTATCAATAGCCAGTGTCCAGGGGTAAAGGGTAGGCCCCATGAGCCCCTCCCTCTTTTTTGACTGATTGTCGGATGAGGACCAGTTTTGTGTGGGCCCAAGGTAACTATAGTTGTTGTGAGCTAATGAATGCAATGGCTGTGTTGAGTCTAGAGAATGACATTTCACAGACTGTCACCCTATCTAATGGCTCTTGCGTACTTCCTGCCCCTGTTTCTGTCTCTGTCTTCCCAGCGCCAGAATTAAAAGCTGATGTGTATATGTAGCATGTTGCACATTTTTAAAATAAGGCCATTTGTTTTCTTGATGTTTAGGGTTTTTTTGTATGTTCTTTTTTTTTTTTTTGATTCTGTGGATTTTTTTTCTTTTTTTAACTTTTTTTTAATTGATTCTTTGGGAATTTCACATCACGTACCCCAATTCCACTCATTTCCTATTTTTTCCATATCTGGCCTTCACCCTTATAAGTGACCTCCCCAAAAGAAAGTAAAAAAAAATAAAATTAACATTAAGAATTAAGAAAATCATGCCAGCCCCTCCTCTACCAACCTCAGCCTTCTCTCACACCTGTCACAGCTCTCTTGTCTCCAGTGCCACCATATATGTGCCACTTGGCTCCTGTTTACCCACTTCTCCATCACATATTCATTCATTGTAGTGGCTTGGGAACTGAGATGTGTCACACAGTATACCTATCTTCCCAAGCAGCATTGCTTGCAAATGTTCATTGAAATCCATCTTTGGTCTGGTTCAAGGCCTCTGGCTTCTGCTACACCATCAATACTGGACCCTCACTGAGACTCCTCTCTGCTGTCCTGTTGTTGTCCTGAGTCATAGAGATTGTGTGGCTATGATTCTGCCAGTTCTCCTGCTCCCATACTACTGGGGCCAACTCTTCCACACCCATGCCGTTGGGCCCTCTCCCATGCCACCAGGGCCAGCTGTCCTGCACCCATGCTACCAGGGTCAGCTCTTCTGCATCCTCTCCACTGGGACCAGCTCTCCCATGCCCATGCTGGGCAGTGGTCAGTGAGGGGCGGAGCCAACTAAGCAAGGCCCTTGAACATCAACATGGCTTCAAGCAACAGTCCAGAACACAGGCATCTGCTTTCACAGATATTCTACACTAGACATACTGACTAAAGAGTCAGAACTAAGATCTTCATATGAGAGAGAAAACGTAACATTTGTCTTTAGGGCTAGGGTTAATGATTATTGTCAGCTCCATATATTTCTCTGCAAATTTCATTTTCCTTTACAGATGAATAATATTCCATTGTGTACATGTAGCACATCTGCATTATTAACTGATCATCTGATGGACCACTAGGCTGAGATGTCTCAGGAGTAGTATAGTTGACTCATATGGTAATTTTTAGTTTTTATTTATTTATTTATTTATTTGAGAAACCTCTGAACTCATTTCCAAAGTGGCTGCATAAGTATGCACTCCCACCAACAGTGTATAAGGATCCCCTTTCAACACATCTGCACCAGCATCTATTATTGATGATGTTCTTGAGGATGGCCATTCTGAGTGTGATGAGATGGAGATAGAATCTTAAAGTGTGTGTGTGTGTGTGTGTGTGTGTGTGTGTGTGTGTGTGTGTGTAGTGGGTAGCCATTCCAGCTTTGATCTGGAAGTTCCAACCCCCATTGAGGCTTTGGTAACTGTCACGCCTACAAGGCGGGGCCAAGAGAGGGCCCTGATGACCTGAGATCCAGATGCGCTGCCCTCTCTTGGTTCCTGGACCCTGGACGCTAGAGGTAGACCGAGCAGAGTTCTCCAGAGAACACCACCGGACTGCGCCAAGTCTTCCCCAGACTCTGCAACCTACCTATCCCTTCATTTGTAAGTTACGACCCTAAATAAACCTCCCTTTTAACTACATGGAGTGGCCTTAATAATTTCACGTGTGTGTGTGTGTGTGTGTGTGTAAGTGTGGTGTTTGGAGCCCAGCACAGGGTTAAGGGTGTCTATGTAGCCCTGGCTATCCTGGAACTCACTATGTAGACCAGGGTGGACTTGAATTAACAGACATCTGCCTACCTCTGCCATCTGAGTAATGTTGGGGTTAAAGGCACCTGCTACTATGCCAGGCTTCGTAAAGTGGTCTTGATCTGCATTTCCCCAATGGATAAGCATGTTGACCACTTTTATAATTGTTTCCTTGCCATTTCTTCTTTGAAGAACTGTCTATTTAGTTACGTAGCCTACTCCCCTCCCCTGCTTTGTTTGTTAGACAGGATCTCGTTCTGTAGCTCTGACTGGCCTAGAGCTTGCTTTGTAGACCAAGCTAGACTTGAACTTGGAGAGTTCCAATTTCCAGGAATTGGAGTTAAAGGCCTCATGTATGTGCAGCATGTTGCCCATTTTTAAATAGGGTCATTGGTTTTTTTGCTTTGGTTTTTGTTTAGGCTTTTAGTTTTGTACATTCTTGTCACTTCTTTGTTGGACACATAGCTGGCAACCAAGTTGTCTCCATTCTGTGAGCTGCCTCTCCATTTAACTGACAGGTTCTTTTGCTGTGCAGAAGCTCTTTTAAATTTCGTGAAATCCAATTTGTCAATTGTTAGTTATTTCCTGGGTTACTGGAGTTCTGTTCAGAACAATCCTTACCTGCACTTATATGGTGAAGCGTGCTCCTTCCCACTTCCTCTAATCATTTGTGATTATCTGGTTGATACTGGAGTCTTTGCTCCCTCTGAGCTGTGTTTTGTGTAAGATTAGAGACAGGAATCTAGTTGCATCCTTCTTCATGTTGGTACCCAGGTTTCTCAGCACTGTTAGGTGAAGATGCTGTCCCTTTTCCAGTGCATATTTGCGGCACCAAAACTCAATCAGCTGTAGTTTTATGGACTTTTGAACATGAATAAATGAGATGTTTGAAATTTTTCTCCATGTATACTTTTCTCGTTAGCTTTTGACCCCCACCCCTATATTCTCATTTTGTCTTTTATTGTTAATTTTGGTCTCTCCTTGTCTTCATCACCTATCTGTCTGTCTTCTTTTTTTCCTTTCTTTTTATATAAAGCTTTCCTTACTTTGCTCCTTGGTCTTCTTTAGCAAACTCAGGTGGCATAGTCTCTTTCTCTTCTCTATCCCACTATCCCTAGAGATGGTGTTATCATTTGAAGATGGTCATAGATGAGTGTTTTCTGCCTTCTTTGGGGACAATGTATATGGAAGTCACTCCAAATTCATGAACTGAGTCTAAGCCTCCTATTTCTCACCTGGAGAAATTAAAAGTCTCCTTTAGAATGAGAAAAGACAAAGATCAAGCACTGAATTTGTAGTAGTGGCAAAGTCACAGCTGTAGCTGGAGAATTTCTCTCTAGCTCCCACCAAGTCCCGCCAGTCCTGGAGCCCACTTATAAAATAAACACACAGACTCTTATATTATTTAAACTGCTCGGCCATTAGCTCAGGCCTACCATTGTCTAGCTCTTACTCTTAAATTAACCCATTTCTATAAATCTATACCTTGCCATGTGGCTCATGGCTTACTGGCATCTTCACATGCTGCTTGTCATGGTGGTGGCTGGCAGTGTCTCCCTGCCTCAGCCTTCTACTTCCCAGAATTCTTCTCCTCCTTGTCCTGCCTATACTTCCTCCTGCCTGACTACTGGCCAATCAGTGTTTTATTTACTAACCAATCAGAGCAACACATTTGCCATACAGAACATCCCACAACACACAGCCTTGTGGCCTTGGTCAAACCATTTACAAGGGAAGCAAGTATGTAAGGTTCTTTGACTTTATTTCATTGTCCAGGGTCCACACAGCAAGGATATTTCTAGGGACCAGAAAATCAAGACTCTCGCAAGTGGGACTTGTCTCCTGTTTGTGAATGACTGGGTAAGTCTGGGACCCAGAAGAGTCCTAATTTGGAAGGACCTCAAGGAATAGATGTGTAAATGTACCTGTGGCTCTTGTGAATGCATTCTCATATGCTGGAATCCTGATATTTGCTGAAATATCAGGATAGCCTGAGACTTGCTATTATCCATGAAAGACACTGCTGAGAGATGGATTGTGCACCCATACCACCCAGTCACTGTGTCTCATTACAGTGGATCCATTCCCTGTTCTGATACCTAGTTCATGGGAGATACCTAGGCAGGTGGTACCTGGGGAGGTGATGCCGAGAGGGGTGATGCCTAGAGAGATGATGCCTAGCAGGGTGATGCTTAGGGAGGTCATGCCTAGAGGGATGATGAGGTGCTCACCTTTTCATTTTGCTTGAGAGAAGACTTCCTTCTATCCAGATGCATAACAGTTCTGTAAACTCACTCAAAAGTGTCAAGAACCAGTGTGACTTCTGAGATATTTCCTTTTCTTTGAAGACTTTCTTCCTCTGCCTTGGCCTCTCAAGCCTCAGGATGCACATTTCCCTGGTCAGCTGTTTCTTACAGGCCATGGGGAAGGTTGGGCACAGACCCAGCTCCTCTCTGCCTTCTGCCGGTGTGCTACTTGCCATTGATGTTTTTCTGAATACAGTTTTTTTTGTTTGTTTGTTTCAGTTTCAGATGAAACTTCATGGACCATTTCTTCTTACTTTCCTAGAAACAAAGGCCAACCCAAGGGAGGGAGTGTGAGACAGGAGACTTACACAGAAAGTCACTTCTCAGCATCCGCCAAGGAAAGTGCTGACCTAGTGGAGGAGCGCTGGGATTTGGAGTCAGTGCTCCTAGAAGCTGCACAGCTGCGTGTGCACATTAATCACGCAGCTTCCCCAGCACCAGGCAGAGTGGGATTTCTGTGATCAAGGGCTCAGTATAAAAAATGTTGTAGCCTCTCTCTCTCTCTCTCTCTCTCTCTCTCTCTCTCTCTCCCTCCCTCCCTCCCTCTCTCCCTCCCTCCCTCTCTTTGCAGCTTTACCCACTCACTGTAGCTCACTCTAGCTTTCTAAGAGGACTAGGTGCTTTTCATGTCTCCCCCAAATGCTCTTATTTTTCTGTTATTTGCACTTTCCCGGTTGAAGTGCAACAGATGTTTCAAAAGGGTTCGGAACAAAATTCCTCATTAGGGAACCATGACAAATAAATCACATCCCTAACTGCACAACCCCCATTTGCTCAGAACTTGGTGGATTTTTTTTCCCCAGGGTGAGAAGTGGGAGAAGAATCTATAATAAACCTAAGCGAAAAGAACATCATAATAATCACATTTATTGACTGAGCTGGGAGTTGCTGCTTGTCTAAGGACTTTCCCATCTGTTATTTTACTCCACACTCACAACCCCCTCAGGGACAGGTATTACTGCCTCCATTTAACTTATAAGAGATGGAAATGCAAACAGGACTGGGGAATTGAGCAAAAGATTAAGCTGATCCGCATCTGAAGAATTTGATTACAGTATGGAATGCTACAGTGTCCACACACATGCAAATTACAGATTCCCACAATAAACCAAGCCTTCTAAGTTTTAACAGTAAGATGATTCCTACTACCAATGTGTTCTGGACATCAACTTTCCCTCCATTATTTTTATGAATTTTCAAGGGTGTCTTAGATATATTCATCAACTCACCTCAAATTGTTTATTGTGGGTTTTTTGCAAACATTAATAACAGTATTATCACCAGCAGCAGACTCTCAGAATAAAGCAATTGCACTGTAACTCCTTGATATACTTGTGTGCACCCAGTGTGACTTGTTTGATGTCTGGTGCCAGATAAACAGGTCCATCAAGTCTTTAAAGCAAATGTGCCTTCAATCAGATGTAAGCAGACAATGACTATAACTTCTAGTTTATTAGGTGGGGATGTTAGGGTAAAGGGACAAATTCTGTGAACTCTTTTGTATCCCTCATCTTTCCTGTAGCTCAGTTTTCCAGTGTCTCTCTTTCAGATCTCTGAACCACAATCCTCTTATCAAGAACTTTGCTAGCCACTCTATTCCAAATGGCTGCATACTAACTAACTAGTAAATTGGTCAACCCATTTATCATGAATTTCTGTCTATTTTGAAAGGTGCAATGTCCCAAAGTCCTAGAACAGGACTTACACTGAAGCAGGCACTCAAAAATATTTACTGAAGGGATCAGAAGTCAGGAGAAAATAACAAAGTAAAATAAAATGCTTTGGGAGGAATCAGAATGGTATTGAAGGGTCTCTAAACACAAGAACTTAAGGATTGCAGTCTTGAGCTTGCTCACTGACCAAGGTGCTGTTCTTTCCTCAAAGGTCAGTTTCCCAATCATGATGTTAAAAGTCATATACACATGTGAACTTCCTTTCAGAGGACAATGAGAAAAGGTGGTAGTCACATATCTCAGGCCAGCAGTATAATTTTTTTATTACCATGCCCAGCCTGAAGCTGAAGTATGAAGCTTGCAGGATACAGGAAAACATTCTATGTGATGTCTGGTTTTTTATTGTTACTGTTGTTGCTGTTTAATAATATCTACAGAGTATAGATCTTCAATGATCCAGAATCCAAACAAAAAGAAAAACCTTCCCAGATACAACCTGTGCTCATGTACCCCCATCCACCACTGTCCCAGTTGCTGGCCAGCAGGGAAGACTCCTGTGGGCAGGCTTCCCCACCAACACCCCCCCCCATAGGACTCTGCAATTTACAAGACCCACACCCTACCCCAAACCCAACCAACCCCCTGTGACCTCAGTGGCATCCTGAGACACAGAATCTGCCAGCTCAGATTGGATCAAGAGTGGCTCCCTGAGACACAGAATCCGCCAGCTCCAATTAGACCAAGAGATACTGTTGGACCAAGATTGGCTCCTTGAGACATAGACACAGCAAGCACAGATTGGACCAAAAGCAGCTTACTCAGACACAGGCCCCTCTTGCACCTATTGAAGGAAGAGATGGGTAGATGCCAGTGCAAAAATACATACAACAACATAAAGACCAATATGACACCACAAGAACCTAGTGTTTCTACAACAGCAAGACCTGAACATCACAATATAGAAGAAGCAGAAGAAAGTGACCTTAAAAATAACTTCATGAAGATTATAGAGGCCTTTAAAGAGGAAATGAAAAATTCCATTAAAGAAATTGAGGAAAAGACAAACAAAAATGGGAAGAAATCAATAAATCCCTTAAAGAAAGCCAAGAAAAAAACAATTAAATAGGTGAAGGAAACAGTTCAAGACCTGAAAATTGAAATAGAAACAATGAAGAAGATCCAATCCAAGAGAATGCTGGGAAGAGAAATACTGAGTAAATGAACAGGAACTACAGATGCAAGCATAACCAACAGAATACAAGAGGTGGAAGAGAATCTCTGGTGCAGAGGATACAATAGAGGAAAGAGATTCGTCAGTCAAAGAAAACACCAAAGCCAAAAAAGTCATGACACAAAATGTCCAGGAAATCTGGGACACCATGAAAAGGCCAAACCTAAGAATAATAGAGATAGAAGAAGGAGAAGAATACCAACTCAAAGACACAGAAAATATATTCAACAAAATCATAGAAGAAAACTTTCCCAACTTAATGAAGGAAATACCTATGAAGATACAAAAAGCTTATAGAACAACCAATAGACTAGACCTCCAAAAAATTCCCTTACCACATAATAATTAAACCACTAAACATACAGAATAAAGAAAGAATATTAAGAGCAGAAAAGGCCAATTGACTTATAAAGGCAGATCCATCAGAATAACACCCGACTTCTCAATGGAGACTCTGAAAGCCAGAAGGACCTGGACAGATGTAATGCAGCTAGAAGGTCCTGGACAGACATAATGCAGACACTAAAAGACCATGGATGCCAGCCAGACTAATATACCCAGCAAAACTTTCAATCACCATAAACGGAGTGAAGAAGACATTCCAAGCCAAAACCAGATTTAAACAATACATATCCACAAATCCAGCCCTAGAGAAAGCACTAGAAGGAAAACTCCAGCCTAAGGAAGTTAGATGCACTGACAAAAACATAGGCAATAGAAAATAGAAAACCCCACAGCAGCAAACCCCAAAGAAAGGAAACACACACACACTACTGCTAAAAGATAACAGGAATCAATGATCACTGGTCATTAATATCCTTTAATGTCAATGAACTCAATTAGCCTATAAAAATACACAGGCTAACAGAATGGATGTGAAAACAGGATTCATCCTTCTGGTGCATACAAGAAACATACTTCAACTTCAAAGACAGACACTATTTTAGAGTAAAAGGCTGGGAAAAGACTTTCCAATCAAATGGACTTAAGAAGCAAGCTGGTTTAGCTATTCTAATATCTAACAAAAATAGACCTCAAATTAAAATCAATCAGAAGAGATCGAGAAGGACATTACATATTTATCACAGGAAAAATCCACCAAGATGAAGTCTCAATTCTGAATATTTATGCCCAAATACAAGGGCATACACATATGTAAAAGAAACATTACTAAAGCTTATATCACACATCAAACCCCACACACTAGTAGTGGGAGACTTCAACACCCCACTCTCACCAATGGACAGATCTGCCAGACAGAAACTTAACAGAGAAATAAGGGATCTAAAAGATGTTATGACTCAAATGGACTTAATAGATATCTATAGAACATTCCACCTTAACAAAAAAGTATATACCTTCTTCTCAGCACCCCATGGAACTTTCTCTATAATCAACCACATGCTCAGTCACAAAGCAAATCTCAACAGATACCAAAAAAAAAAAAAAAATGGAATAACCTCCTGTATTTTGTTTGATCACCATGGCTTAAAGTTAGATTTCAACAACAACAAAAATTACGGAAAGCCTACAATCTCATGGAAACTTAATAATGCTCAACTGAATAACCAATGGGTCAAGAAATAAAGAAAGAAATTAAAGATTTCCTAGACATGATTGTACAACATACCCAAACTAATGGGACACTATGAAAGCAGTGCTAAGAGGAAAATTCATAGCACTAAATGCCCACATAAAGAAGTTGGAAAAACTTCACACTAGCGTCTTAACAGCATACCTAAAAGCTCTAGAATAAAAAGAAGAAAACTCACCCAGGAGGAATAGACACCAGGAAATAATCAAATTGAGAGCTGAAATCAATAAAATAGAAACAAAGAGAACAATACAAAGAATCAATGAAGCAAACAGTTCATTCTTTGAGAAAATCAACAAGATAGACAAAACCTTATCCAAACTAACCAAAAGGCAGAGAAAGAACATCCAAATTAACAAAATCAGAAATGAAAAGGGAAACATAACAGCAGACAATGAGGAAATCCAGAGATTATCAGGTCATACTTCAAAAACCTGTACTCCACAAAATTGGAAAATCTGAAAGAAATGGGCGATTTTCTGGATAGGTACCACATACTAAAATTAAATCAAGACCAGAAAAGCAATTTAAATAGCTCTATAACCCCTAAGAAAATAGAAACAGTCATTAAAAGTATACCAACCCCCACTCCCCCCTAAAAAAAACCCAGGACCAGATGGCTTCAGCACAGAATTTTAACTGAATATCAAAGAAGAGCTAATACCAATACTCTTCAAATTGTTCCACACAATAGAAACAGAAGGAACATTACCAAACTCTTTTCATGAGGCTACAGTCACCTGATACCCAAACCACACAAAGATGCAACAAAGAAAGAGAATTACAAACCAGTCTCCTTCATGAATATTGATGCAAAAATACTCAATAAAATACTTGCAAACTGAATCTAAGAACACATTAAAAAATTATCCACCATGACCAAGTAGGCTTCCTCCCAGAGATGCCAGAGATGCATGGATGATTCACTATACAAAAAATTGTCAATGTAATACACCATATAAACAAACTGAAAGAAAAAAAAAACACATCATCATCTCATTAGATGCTTAAAAAGCCTTTGACAAAATCCAACACCCCTTCATGATAAAGGTCTGAGAGAGATCCGGAATATAAGGAACATATCTAAACATAATAAAGGCAATTTAGAGCAAGCCGACAGCCAACATCAAATTAAATGAAGAGAAACTCAAAGTGATCTCTCTAAAATCAGGAACAAGACAAGATTGTCCACTCTCCCCATACCTATTCAATATAGTACTCGAAATCCTAGCTAGAGCAATAAGATAACAGAAGGAGGTCAGAGAATACAAGTCAAAATTTCATTATTTGCAGATAAAATGATAATATACATAAGTGACCCCAAAAATTCTACCAGGGAACTCCTACAGCTGATAAACACCTTCAGTAATGTGGCAGAATAAAAGATTAACTCAAAAAAAAAGATAGCTCTCCTATATACAAATGATAAATGGGATGAGAAAGAAATCAGAGAAATATAAATCCAGTGACACTGACAGACCAAAAAGTAAGAAGTAGTCTTGAATGCATTGGCACAGGAGACCACTTCCTAAATATAACACCATAGCACAGGCACTGAGAGCAAAAATTAATAAATGGGACCTCCTAAAACTGAGAAGCTTCTGTAAAGCAAAGGACACAGTAAATAAGACAAAATAACAGCCTACAGAATGGGAAAAGATCTTTACCAACCCCACATCTGACAGAGGGCTGATCTCCATAATACATAAAGAACTCTAGAAACTAGACATCAAATTACTGAACAATCCAATTAAAAAAATGGGCTATAGAGCTAAACAGAGAATTCTTAACAGAAGAATCTCAATTGGCTGAAAGACATTTAAGGAATTGCTCAACATCCTTAGTCATCAGGAAAATACAAATCAAAACAACTCTGACATACCATCTTACACTTGTCAGAATGTCTAAGATCAAAAACACTGAAGACAGCTTATGTTGGAGAGGATGTAGAGCAAGGGGAACACTCCTCCACTGTTGGTGGGAGTGCAAACTTCTACAGCCACTTTGGAAATCATTATGGCAGTTTCTCAGAAAATTGAGAATCAATCTTTCTCAATGCACAGCTATACCACTTTTGGGAATATATCCAAGGAATGCTCAATCATACTACAAGGACACATGCTCAACTATGTTTATAGCATCATTATTTGTAATAACCAGAACATGGAAACAACCTAGATGCCCTTTAACTGAAGAATGGATAAAGAAAATGTGGTACGTATACACAATGGAGTACTACTCAGCAGTAGAAAACAATGATACCATAAAATTTGCAGAGAAATGGATGGAACTAGAAAATATCATTTTGAGTGAGGTAACCCAGACTCAGAAGGACAAATATTGTATGTACTCACTCATAAATGGATACTAGATGTAAAGCAAAGGATAACCAGACTACAATCCATAGCTCCAGAGAAGCTAGCTAATAAGGAGGACCCTAAGTGGGACACATGGATCACCCTGGGAAGGGGAAATAGATGAGATCTCCATGAGTAAACTGGGGATGAGGGGGAGCAATGGAGGGTAGGGGATGGAGGATGAGAATATAAGTGAATGGGATGGTTGAGCTGGAACAGGGATGGAGTGGGAGAGCAATGAAAGAGATACTATGATAGAGGGACACATCATGGGGATTGGGACGAACTGGGTGCTAAGGAACGTCCCAGGAATCTACAAGGATGACCCTGAAGTAAGCCACAAGAATATATTATAGAGATTCAGCTGTATATAATAAACTATACCTTGACCAACCAAAGAGTCCTTCAAGAGGAAGCCATTTATCAAGGAATATTTGGTGTTATTTAGCTTATTAATATATATCAGCTATCTTCTGCTATGAAATTCTTGTATATTCATATACTACTAGGCCATACGGCAAACAGTTTAGCTTCTTAGACCTACTGATGATCCACTACATAACACCCCTGCAGGGCCTAGGAGACAGGCAGGTTATAGATTCATATGTTTGTTTCTTGTGCAAATGAAGCTCAGACCATCCCTTGCCTACAAGACTAGTAGCATTGCAGAGCTATTCACTAAGGAAAACAGGGTTTTTTGTACAATCAAGTGCAGTAAGGACTGGGGCAGAGTTCCTGGGTGAAGCAGAGCTGTGTAGCTAGGGATAAGGGAAGGAGGCAGAGTTTCTGTAAATGGTAAGGCAGAATGGCTCAGTTCGAGGAGTGAGGAGCAAGGAGAAGCTTTTATAGACTGTAGATGAATCAGGTCAAGAGAGAAGAGGGAGGAAAGGTGGAGGATGAAGGAACAGGAGACAAAGATGAGATTGAAAGCATAAGAGATTAATTATTACTAGAGCTCTGAGGGGAAAAACAAAGAAGGGACACAAAGGAACTGAGTATCAGGGCAGAACTGAAGCTGTATAGATAGAATTTTGTCTTAGACAAATAAAGTTGAAGGACAAAAGAACATGGTGTATATAGATTCCTTTCCCTCAGATAACCCCAGGACCCTGGGAGGAATTTTCTCAGGGCAGGCCCCAGGGAAAATTTCATTATAACCCCAGCTTAGACTACTATCAGTAGTGGAGAGGGTGCCTGAACTGGCTTACCCCAGTAATCAGAGCAGTGAATACCCTAACTGTTGCCATAGAGCCTTCATCCAGTAACTGATGGAAACAGATGCAGAGATCCACAACCAAGCACCAGGCCGAGCTCCAGGAGTCCAGTTGAAGAGAGAGAAGAGGGATTCTATGAGCAAAGAACATCAGGATCATGATGGGGAAACCTACAGAGACAACCAACCCAAGCTCATGGGAACACATGTACCTTAGACCAACAGCTGTGGAGCCTCCATGGGACTGAAGTAGGTCCTCTATGTAAGCGAGACAGTTGTGTAGCTTGATCTGGTTAAGGGGCCCCCTGGCACTGGGATCAAGATCCATTCCTGGTGCATGAGCTGGCTATTTGGAGCCCACTACCTATGGTGGGACACCTTGCACAGCCTTGATGTAGGGGGAGGAGCTTGGACCTGCATCTACTAAATGTACCAGGCTCTGCTGACTCCCCATGGGAGACCATACCTTGTTGGAGGAGAGAATGGGGGTGGGTGGGTTAGAGGGGGAAGGCTGGAGGAGCAGGAGGAGGGAAGAGAGGGGTATCTGTGGTTGATATGTAAAATGAATAAAATAATTCCTTAATGAAAAAAGAAAAAGAAAGAAAGGAAAGAAAAACATTCCTGAGTGCTTATTGTAATTATTGGTAAACTGAAGCCTGGCAGGGTTGTAGCTGCCTTTGAAATCATCAGATGGGCATTGTGTTTAGACTACCTGAGTGTGAATAGCTGCCATCAGTTTTCCCAGAAGGTGATCACCTACAGACATTTTACTCTGGGTTGCTTGAGGTAGAAGCCACAGCAGCAGTGGTTTCTAGGGGAATCTTTCTCATAGGATAGGGTACAGTCCAATGTTAGTGTGTTTGCCCAGAATACAGTGTTTGTTCAGCATACACTGGATCTGTGCTCTGTTACAGCAAATAAACACATAGAAAAGGTACGATTTCAGCCCTTTCTCTGACTTACTGAATTGGAGTGGGCATTTTAACAAGATATCTACAGACTCAAATGCATCCTGAAAAATCACTATCTTAGGTCATTAATTCAGCTAAATAATGTCATTCTTCCCTCACAGTTAGGGACATTTACCTTTCCTGTAACTGCAGAGAGTAAACTTTTATCTCATTCTGCAAACCTAGTTCATGAGCCTTGATATTTAAATGTGACATCAATTATTATTTTTTCATTTTCATTTTCTAAAAGATCTGCTAATTTTCAGAGTGTGGAAGTAACATTTTGAAATCATGATGTTAGAACAGAGTCTATGCAGTTTAAGATTCAAGAGTAAATTTCACTGAAGAAAGCATTAAAAAGAGAAAATGTGTGACCGGAGAGCTGGTTCTGCCCGAGTGAGGTGTTTGCTGTTGATCCTAAGGATCCAGCACAATTCACACACACACACACACACACACACACACACACACACACACACACACACACACACACACACACCAATGAAACAGTTGCCTCTATGGATCTCAGAAGTCATATCAAATCAACTGAGGAATCATCTTAACTTGCTTATTTCATTCTTCATTGTTGGAAAAAATTCTGTACTAGTCATCTTTCCTAAAGCCTTTGCTAGGGTTAATAGTTTCAGTAACATTTCTCATGAGGCTATTTACCTTGTTAAAAACGCGGCTTCTATTGTCTTTAAACAAACAAAAACAAAATCCTCCATCTTAAGACTTGTTTTTATTCTTTGTGCATGTTTGTGGAGACAGGAGATCAAGTGCAACCGAACAATCAATGTAACATTCACAGCAGTTTAACCTCTTCCCTTGACTGATGGGGAAACTGCACGTTAGAGAATGTGCTTGATCCAGTGAAGGTCAGAACTCAATGGTGCTTTTCCATTGTATTAACAGAAAATAGCATGAGGGAGTGGGGGAGGGGTGGTGCTGACTGCCAGCCCTGGGGCTGGATGCACTTTATTTAAAAATATAAGCAGGCATGCAGGTATGCCTCCCACTTAACCTGCCCTTTGCTAACTCCTGCTGTGAGAATCATCCAGCATACTATACATGAAGGCATTTTAAAATAAGCAAATGGTCTCTGAGGTTCCTATGTCTGGTAGCATTAACAGTTGGTTAAAATTGGCTTCCAATGTACTGGTGACCTCTTACTGTCAAGGCCTCTATAATACTTTGATTTCCTGTGAACCACTCTTTCCCGTTTCTGCTGCCTTGAAGTCAAGGCATAGAAAAACCATATAGGATGACTCAATTTGGATCAAATGACCTGTGTAATAGCAGCAGTTACAATTGATTCCAGAGGACACACACTCTTTACTTCTTCCATTTCTACGTTATGAGGCAAATAGAAAGGAGAATGAATATTTGGGACAGGGAGTGAAAAAAAATTACCAATTGCTTCCCTGGATAGGCACAGCATGAATGCATGAATCCTTATTCCAGAACAGATTAAAGCACATTTGACAGAAACAGAGCCAAGTTTAGACATCAGGATTCAAATAGAACCATTAAAGGATGTACCCTTGGGGGTTCTTAGCATTAATCACAGGTGATTATGAGGGCCTTGCCATGTTGTGAGTGTCTGTCATGCATAGAGACTTGCAAATCTCCTTTAGCAAAATGATGGAAAGGGCTGAATCATAAGACAATGATGGTTAACTGCTGCCTCAGAAAAATAGTCCAAATTGTTGGAGAAGCTGAGTTTAAAAGAAAAGCAGGAAGGAGTGTTGGGGGCGGGGAGGGAAAGTGAGAGGGGAAGGAAGAGAGAATAGTTTTGCTTAAATCCAAAATTGCTTTGTGTTTCATAAATTAATTTGATTCAAGATGTTTGGTGGGATCCAGATCAGTCAGAGAGACAGACAAGTTTTGATTGACATAGATGACCAAAAAGCTCCAATCTGGATTCGTGTGATCCGTGTTCAGTTACTCAGTACTTGGGTGTTTAATAACAGGGTGAAGAGGCCCCTGGGGACACTGGGGAGGCACGAGGCCTAGAGTTAGCAGCTGCCACTTCGTTCTGAAGAAGATCGAGACCGCCAGGGGAGAAGCTGGCTATGCATATAAAATAGGGAGCACTCTTGCAATCATCCCCTTGAAAATGAATCATTGGTCCCACATCTGTAATACAAGAGAACTGACTCACCAGTCCTGTGTTCAATTCAATTGTGAATGATTTCATCATGAGCAAGATGGAACGAGCTTTAATTCATTATTAGCTCAGCATCCCCTTCCTTTCTGGACTATAGGCTACTTCCATCCCCAGAGACTATTGCATCCAGGTTTTAAAGCTCAAGTCTTTTAATATATGTCCCCATGTCCCCATGTTGACTCTAATTCAATTATACTTAACCACTTGAAAATACTACTTGTTTTTTATTTGAACTACGAAGAGCCAAATGAACAATTTAGAGGTATTTTGTGTCAGAAATGAGAAATAATTAACTGCCAGATGCATGTGTGGTTTGCTCTGGAATTTTCTGACCCAGAGTTTTGAGAGTATCCCAGCACCCACACCCCTTCTATGTCTGCGTCCTTGAGTTAGGATGGACACAGGGCTCTTTCCAGAAAAACCATTTGGTACACAAAGATTAAGTCCCCAGTCAAATGGTTTCTGCCTTCATATGTTTTGGAACAAGAAAGAGCCCAAACATTCAGAAACACTCATTTCTAGGTGATTTATTTTCCAACCTTTTTGGTAGTCCTAGAAGTGATATTGGTCATAACCCATACGTCAGCAAATTGCTTCAGTTGTGGATGGTTGCAGGTTTTGGTTTTTTGGTTTTTTTTTGGTTTGAGCATCCATATTTGTTGAACCATCTCTCTTCAATGATCCTTTCTAATTTTAAGCGGGGCTTGGTCATATATATCATATCATGGTCAGTAAGTAATGCAAGGTCAGAAGACAGTGACTTTAAGAAATTTGAAGAAAGGCTTTACAGTAGGATATCTTCAAATTAGGGTACAGTGTTTACATTCAGCAAATAAAAACAGAACATCTAAGTAAGTTTAAATTGAAGATAAACCACTATTATTTTAAAACAGTACAAGAATACTCCATGAAACATTTAAGGCATGTTTATACTAAGTTTTCATTTGTTATTAATCTGAAATTAAAGCATAACTCAGTATCTTACAGCTACCTTTCAACCCCATCTTGGGACAAAGGGGTGAATTCATTTTACAGGGCTATTGGAGTCATAGAGTTCAGCACCAAAGTCTCAATACCCAGAGGTGGTATCTACAGAAAACTCAAGGTGGGTGACCTTACTGTGATCAACAACTAATCACTTGCACCATGTCAGGGTCTAAGAGATGAAGCTTGACCCCAGATGCAAAGTGAGGTTAGAAAGCTAGATCTAAGTCAGGTGATCAAACTGGACAGTTTTTGCATGTTCTGTTCTCCATTACCCATACGTGTCTTCTTCCTGTTTTCCATCTAAATATCTCATAAAGATAGATGAGGTTTGCTATCTAGAGACGCTATGGGAGGCTGAGTATTAATGAAGAAAAGATGGCCATCTGTCCCAGTTCACGACTCTCTGGGCCTTTAATACTAACCAGCTTTCCCCTGGTTAGAATTAAGCTGGTGTCGCAGATCCTCTTACACAGCTGGTACTTACTGCCCAGAACAGGCTTGATAAACCTGTTAAGGAAGCAGGCCTGAGCCCATGAATCTGGCATTGTGACTCACTGCTCTATTATTCTCTGCTTTGGGGTCCAGCATCACTGCCGATGGAGAGAAACTACGGGTGGAAACCTTGGCTTTTTACTCCTCCACTTCTGCGTCCTCTTGCAATTAGAAATGAAAATCATTATCCTTCCTGTGTACCAGGGCAGACGGAGTGAGTAGACAAGGCAAAGGCCGCGCCAGTCCCTGGAATGAAGAGAATGCCAAACACACTGAGGAAAGGGACGCTTTCTTTGCTCTCTTGGTTCTTTTCTTCTTCCCAACAGCCAAACACCCCAGTTTTCCCAGGATAGCCCAGATATATCCCTGCTAGCCCGTCATAATTAATAGCAGCCCTTCTGTGCCAAAATACGGAGGATGTCGTGAACTCAGGTAAGCTGGCTAATGAATACCAACCTCAGATCTACTGGACAGCAAGCCGAGTACGTTATACTAGAGTTTTCTCACAATTGTCAACAACAGTCCAGGAGCACCGAGTCTTCTGTAGCAGCCCCGTGCAATACTGAGTCTCACTTTGACTCTGAAAGCTGAGCAGGTTCTAGGCAGAGATAGGGCTGAAAGAGTCTTTTCTCTCCTTTTAAAAGCCCCATGAAATACTTTTTCTCAGCCTACTTCTGCTACAGGAGCCTAAGAACTAATAAAGCTACATCAAGATTAACATATGAAAGAAGCCAATTTGCAGAGAACTGGAAGCCCTTCCTTCCCATGGCATCATCTAAGGCAAAATAAAGCCCCTGTCATATAAATGGGAAGGGAGGGGCTACAAAAGGCTTTTGGCCTCTTAGTTCACTACCTCACTTCTATTCACGGGAATGATTTTCCTTTTCTTAAAAAAAAAAATTATTCATTTCATGTATCAACTACAGATCCCCCTCTTATCCCTCCTCCCACTCCCCCACCCCCCCACCTAACCCTCCCCGACCCACCCCTCATCCCCTCCTCCAAAAGGATAAGTTCTCTCAGAGGGGGACAGCAAAGCCTGGTATATTCAGTTGAGGCAGGACCAAGCCCCTCCCCGCTGCATCAAGGATGAGCAAGGTGTCTGACCATATGTAGGTAATGGGATCCAGAAAGCCAGCTCATGCACCAGGGTAGACACCAGGGATAGATCCTGATCCCACCTGCCAGGGGCCCCCTCAAACAGACCAAGCTACACAACTGTCTCCTGCATGCAGAGGGTAGTCCGGTCCCATGTAGGTTCCACAGCTGTTGGTCTAAAGTTTGTGAGTTCCTACAAGCTTGGTTCAGCTGTCTCTGTAGATTTCCTTATCATGATCTTGACCCACCCCCACCCCTGCTCATATAATCCCTCTTCCTTCTCTTCAACTGGGCTACTAGAGCTCAGCCTGGTGTTGGTTGTGGATCTCTGCATCTGCTTCCATCAGTTACTGGAAGACGACTCTATGATGACAGTTAGGGTATTCACCAATTTGATTACCATGATTTTCCTTTTCTTAACAATCTATGTGTATACCATGCCTGAATTAAAAGACACAACTTTGTCTCCATCTCTCCTGGCAGCTGCTGGGAATTTTACTGTTGTGTTTTTCTCTGTTGTGTTTTTCACCTAAACTCCAATAAAAGTGTTCTTGAGCTTCCTTTAGAGTCCATTTCCAAGTTTATTTATTCATTTTTTATTAATACCCAAGCGGGGAATCTCCTGTTGGTTTACGTTTTTGCCAGTTTTTACATCTTTGCCAGTATCTTTACCTTCAACAAGATGGATCTTTTTTTTTTTTTCATGCTGCCTTGCAGAGGTCATTTGAAGGGCCACAGGAAGTTATTTGCTTCCTTGCAGCATGTTCCAACAGTACAGACCTCATGGTCACTTCTTCCATGCAGATTATGTCCAGCAATTGAGCAATCAAATAGTTGTCAAGGCCACTTGCTTCTTAATTCACTTTGTCATAACTGCACTTTTTTGTTCATTTACTGACTTTGGCACCCTTGTTCGCTGTGTGTGGTTCAACAGTCCTCAGCATGTTAATTGAAGCCCAGTTGACTTAGGAAAGGGGTCAGTGAAGACTTGACATAGGTTAAGAAGTTGAACCATTGTGGACCTTTGGATCACACCTTTGGTATCTCTGAGTCTGAAGCTGAATGCCAGTTTCAGTTCTTCAGGCACATAGGTGTTGTTAGCTGCTCTTACCTTCCTGGCCATTTGAATCTTGTTTCAATCCACCTGTGTCTATTCCTCATGGGACTCAAGGCATTTGGCTTCTTCATAGATAAGCTTCTTCCTTGCTCTTTGAAGCACCTTTTGGGCAAACATAGTTCACAAGGTTTTTCTTTAACTTGGCAATCCCTCGAGCTTTTCTTAAAGGTTTCGGCACAGCAGGAGCCTTCCTTTTCTTCTCTGTGATGGCCTTTATGGGTCCAGTCAGAAAATAAATTAGAACAGATATTGTTTGAAGCCTTTCACATTAAGAGCTCTCTGAACCTCAGGCAATGGCGGCCTTGGAGGAAAGAGAATTTCCTTGGCTAGTTAACTTGTGTGTACCTTGCAGCATGTCAAGCCTTTGGAAAGTGGAACAGGAGGATTGCCTCATATTGCTCAGTGGTGGGAAAAGTCTGGCAGGTTCTCAGGTTTGATGCAGCTTTTATGAGGCAGGGAGGAGTTGATAGATACTAAATGGGTGCACACCTCATTATCAAAATGTTATGTAGATTTGATTCATCTTTATACACAAAGTAAAGAATTTGCTGATGCTTCTTCCTGGAAAAATCACTGCCTAGAAATTTCTCTGTGCTTTTTTTCTTAGAAATATTCCTATTAAATAGTAAGTCTTAATATTTAATATTCATTCTCTTAGAGATGACAGTCATTAGATCTAGAATCTTTAATCAATATCTAGTAGGCTGAGAAAATTCTATGCCAGAGGTTGTATCTGGGGCTCTTTGTGCTGAGACCTCATTCCATAACATCAATGATTTCCATTGTAGAGTCTGAGTGTTGAAGGAAAGGAAAGTATCACTTTCCTTCTGGATTGCAACTGGATCTCCTGTAGCATGAATCTTATTAAATAAAAACAAACCCAGAGCCAGGTATTGGGGTGAACACTGAAAGATCATAGAAACAGAACAAGCCACAGCCAATCTCATCTCGCCAATTCCTCAGCTGATCTTGTTTCCTCAAACTGGAAGCCTCTGTGTTCTCATTTGAAAGGATCTCAGCTGAACTGCTGCTGAAAGCCTAAAAGCTTAAAAAGCTCTAGTTCCTCGTCCTTATGCCTTATATACCTTTCTGCTTCCTGCCATCACTTCCTGGGATTAAAGGCATGTGTAACCATGCCTGGCTGTTTCCAGTGTGGCTTTGAACTCACAGAGATCCGTGTGGATCTCTGCCTCCGGAATGCTAGGACTAAAGGTGTGTGTGCCACAATTTTCTGGCCTCTATGTCTGTCTAGTGACTATTCTGTTCTCTGGCCCCAGATAAGTTTATTAGGGTGCACAATATATTGTGGAACACAATATCACCACAATCTCGTGCTGTGAAGAACATGTATTTATGCCTGCTGTTCTGGTACTGTAAGAGCATGTCTCTGAGACTCTGAACTCGGAGGCTGGCGCCATTGCTTTCACCCTTCATGCCTGATAAGGTAGTGTAGGCTGAACACTGAGCTGTAGTGCCATCCTGTTACCCTTGCTGGTGTCCTGCGGTTCTAGCCTGTAACCTCAAGTGGAAGATTACGAGCAAGAAAAGGAAGCTTCTCTGGGAGGCATTATTGTTGACAGAGAATTAAAGTAATCAATAGGGAAACTAACCAATAATTGTAACCATACTGACTAATCTTGGTGTTTTGGAGGGAAAGTCTTGAGATTAAATGAAAGTTTGTGCATTTTAGCATAGTGTAGGCACTACAGCATTGTACTGAGTTTTCATTGTCTGAAAAGAACTGGATGATTGTATAGAACTTGAGGAAGGAAAGCCCATTATCCCGTTGAGCTGAGCCAAAAACTTGCCTGTCAATCCCAAAGAATATGTTACATAGGACATTATAGTAGCTTTTAGCTGCAGTAATCATTCTCAACTACTAAATAATTGGTTCCTAGTAATGAAGGTGGCATAAGGATGTAGAGTAAGATTTCACTGGAGTGACAGACTCATGGTTCTGGATATAAACAGGTAAGAAGAATGGATCTCCAAGACCTTTGCAGCCCAAATTGTGATGTTGTCAGGGAGGGAACATTGGAAAAATGTGGAAGCAGTGCCATGAGGCCCGCAAGCCAAACTCTCCCGTCAGAATAGATGAGGCAATTCCACAACACCGGCCAGTAGATGTCTCTCTCTCTGTTATTTCCCTTCTGATCATTACCTTGGCCATCAGACAGTTCTGCTACATTACTCGACTGTACTGGCGAGAGAGAACTGACAATATTAAAATGACTCCATTGCTTTTATGAACTGGCTACAGGAGACTTGAGTACATTTCCATTACTGAGATGTGTTGCATGCTTAACCAAATGTGTTTGGAAGCAGATAATTAGGCATCGTAAGCTGTGATTGTTTAAGGAAGACACACATTGAGGTTTGAGACATGGCACAGGAAATGCCTGACTTTTGAGAATAACCTGGGGTGATTTGGGCTGGGAACTTAGGGAAGAACAAGACTTCTTCCTGTAGCAAACACTCTAATGGCAGTATTTTAAACACAAGCATTCTCACTAGATGATTGGTGAACAGTCCTCAGTCCTGCCACCAAAGGGGGGTGTTGCTTTTTCAAAAATTTGACTTTCTTGTTCTGAAACAGCCAGTGCCAGCATGCTTAGTTTGCATGCACTGACACAAAGCATATTTGAAATCTGAAAGCGTTTATGCATTAAATAATACAAGGTCCCATATCTGGAGTAAATTACTGAAAATTCTGGTTTAAAAGGAATACATTCACTGCACCTTTTAAGGCCTCCCAAAAGAATCATAAAGACAAAAAATACTCTTTGGATTAAGTACATAGACAATCTGGAGCCAATAAAGAAGAACTAGATAAGGAGACTTTGCTAGTCCTTCCCAGGTAGTCATGAGGAAAGGTAGGGTGATTACTCATGCATATGACTCATAAAGTATCCATTGAGACATTATCAAGGCTTCCAGGAGATTCCAATGAAGCTGTTGAATAGACAGGCAGGTTTGAGTGGGGCTGATTTCTGGATCTATATCTGCCAAAAGTCAACTGAAACCTTGATGTTCAAAGTGTGGACAATGGATGAGGGCTCCCAGCTACATCTGGAGCTTGTTGGAAGTGCAGACACTCACACTTCACCCTGCACTGCAGAATCAGAGTGTCCACTTTCATAACATACCCGGTCATTTGCTTCTATCTTCCAAAAGCAAAAATGCCATTTAGTTATTCTTTTATTCATTTATGTATTTAAGGAGCAATTGAGTGTGTAGTTGGTACCAGTCTTGGAACTAAGTTCTGAGGATATAGTGCTAAACAAAAGACAACAGGCTTTATGACATCATATTTTATTTTTATATTTATTTATCAAATAGTCATAGCACGATTCTTGCAAACCATGACTATTAGAATCACTTCACTTATACTGATATATTTTATCTTCTAATAACTCTGTGAAGTGGGCTCTATAATTCTTGTTATTGTTTGCACTTTAGAGATAAGGAAATGGAGGTGCAGAGTGGTAAAGTAACTTCCGTAAGCATCAAAAAAGCTGAAGGTGGCAGAGCACGGATTAGACTCCAGAAGTCTGATTTCAAAGTTCAGATCAGTAAGTCAATCAGCTAGGTATGTTATTTACCTCCCAAGGACATAATCAGAATGTTGTGACAGAAACAGTGGGAATCCATTAGCCAGGCCGGTCATAAATGTGAGATACTGTTCATTTATAAGAGAGAAGCACCCTCATGTGAAGATGTGCAGAGCCAACGTTCAAAACAGAGCATGTGTAAAGCATCTGCAATACAAAGAATGTGGCCTCTTCTAAGACCACCCAGGGAAGCCTGGAGAGATGACAGGTGAGGCTAGGGAGAGGGAAGGGAAGGTCAAGCTGAGGAGTACACGGTATTGAAAACACACGACTTTGGAAGAGAACAGGGACGGAGAGCTGGTCTAATGATAAGTATTCTGAGAAACCAACGAGGGTTTGGTCAGGAGAGCATGACAAAGTGACTGTTAATGTGACAGCTGAGAGGACAACAGGTTTCAGAAAGCAAAGGCAGAGGCATCAGAACTATCCAGAGTTGGTTGAGTGGCCCAGGCACAGCATGGTACAGCCCTCATCCCAATTGTAGCTGTGAGGGATGCAGAGAAGGACTCAGGTGTAAATGCTGACTGGCAGGCAGGACCAATAGAAATGATTGCTCACACACAAGGATCTGTGGTTTTCTAAGCGCCAGTGATGCACAAAGGGCAGAATTAGGTTACTACCAGGGTTTTCGATTTGAGCATAATGGATACATGGCACTGCTATTTGTTAGACGAGGACTAGCCAAGGGTGACCAGTTGGGTGAGTGGGAAATATCTGTTCCTCTTAGGATTTATCAACTTGAGCTGTTTCTGAGACTCCAACTGGATACGTAAGAGAAACATCATGTCTTTCCACTCTTTCATTCTGAGTCTAGGATAGACTGTAACTTGATATTTTCTAAATGAACTACAGAGAAGTCTGTTATGAGAAGATATATTGCTAGTTGCCCATCTTAGCACTGCCTGTTGGTTGTTAGAGCAGAGATCAAAGCTTTGCTTTGTAGAGTTAGGATGATATACAATTGTAAATGACCACCCCAGCAAACAGATCAGAAACAACAGAGCTAATGCATTAATGTAATTTGCACTAAGTATACAGGAACTTCTTGAGAGAAGATTCTGGTAGTTAGACTCCTGGCTTTGAGAGGGAGGATGACACCCAGATGCAAGCGCCTTGCGAGCATGTTTTACTCTTCAGAAGACGGTCACTAACTCAAGTGTTTCAGAGGCTGCTGCTTTGGATATGATGTCCATGATGAATTTTGTCCAAGGCCAACGCTACTCTACCAAAACAAACTTCAAACTCTTTTAGAGAATTTGAATGTTGTATGAAAGCCATTCATCTCGTCACAGGGATGCTATAGTCACTCCGTTCTTTGTTCATCTCCAAGCTTCATTCTATTATTTCAGGAAACAGTTAACGGGATCCTCAAAATTGCTCAAACAAAACTGAGATGTGCAGAAAAATACAGTTTACATGTTTTCTGAATTTGTTCTGGGGGCTTGTATGAATCTGCCTGATTGGTGGGGTGAAATGAGGCAATCACCGCCCTCATTTTAATTCATTCCATCTTAAAATTTAGGCCAGTGGGCAAAACTGTCTCTCAGATTTTAGGGTCCTGTTCTTCCTTATACTGCATACTATCTTAGGATGGTGTGAGACAGGGAGAAACATTTTCATAGTGTCACAATGAAGATCCCTGCTCCATTCTCCATGGGTGAGTGGGGACTGGTGTTTGCTCAATCTGGCTTACTAAATGCTTCCATTGGGCATTCAGTTGCTGATAGCTTTATAGTGCATTTCATAGCTCAGTCAGTGGAACTAACAGAGAAGAGAAATAAGAAATATACTCCAAAATGTAATATTAGGTGTACACATTTGGATTCTAAGCACAGAGGGAAAGTCTGACTAGTTCAAAGTAGAACCATGGAGCCCTTGGAGATAGTCTTGATGAGAAATTCATCTAAGCCAGGGGTTAGAGACCTGGCTTTTGGAGAAGAACCTCACTTTTAAAGAGTTCTTTTGTCACCGTAATGGATTGGGTCTTCACTGGCAAACAAAAGCCTCATTTTTCCAGCATCATAAAGCAGTGTTTTAAAAAATGAAATTAATTCAAAGAGCAAGTGCTTGTGGAGCCTCCTGTGTGCTCTTCCTTCTTCTAGTGCTCTGGACGAAGAAAAAAGGGCAAAAGACATCATACTCAATAGCCACCAAGAGGCCACAAACTGCTTGGGGAGAGATGAGCACACCATGAAGTAGTTGACTAATGGATGCGGTTAAGACAGGGACGTTGAGGCAAGTGGTTTGTGAAGATGGAAAGTATTAGAAGAAATGAGGAACGGAAGACGACTCTGAACCTAGCCCTCTCTGTGAATGGTGATTTATATACAAACCATTGAGAATGTCTGTGCTGGAAGAGAAGCTGAGAAGGTGAAGAAGATAGAAGGAGGTACATAGATCATAACTTTGATGTGTGGTTGGATAGAATTACACTGTCCAATATGGTGGCTACTAGCCTCATGTGGTTATTGTGTACTGAAAATACAGTGGTCCAAAAACCTGTGGATAGCTAGGCGATAGGCCCTCGGGGAGAACTTAGTGCTATTATTCTGTCAAATGGACATGATGATAAACTGTCCTGTAAGTTATTATCTTTATACTCACCAGTGAGTGCATCTCTCAGTCCTCATTAGAGAAGCTTTTTTTTTAAAAAAAAAATAGCAGATAGTAATTAATACAGAGAATGTGCATACCATAAGAGACTATGAAGTTCTCATCTCTAAATAGATCATCTATTTCATAGCTCCTTTCCCCAAACCCTGAGGGATCATTGAGGAAGTGAAGGTGGAAATATTTTAAGACACAGAGGGAGTGGATATCTGTAACCAAACGGTATTTGCTGGACATGACCACACACTTTGTACATGGGAACTCATGGCAGCTGGAACTACATTCGAAGAGTTTCACAAGGTCAAGCCAGTCTGAATTCCAGCACAGGTGGGAGAGGAACTCATGTAGTCTCACCCACAGCAGAGGGGCTGTGGGAGTTCATGACTGCTGGGGTCGGGGGAACACTCGTTTAGGGATGTGGGCCTGAAAGACTACCCATGCTTTAGTAGATGATCCCACACCCATGCACATGTAAGCAACACTAAGTGGACTCAGTGGATATTGCATTAAGAAAGACAGTCTCATGAAGCTATGCTAAGAAATTAGAGGGAAGCAAATGAATATTAGATTGGATTTGAATATATTATAACCAATTATGAATATTAGATAAACTATTTTTCAAAAGAAAGTGGATGATAATGGCCTGAAGAATTTTTGTGTTATACTAACAATGTTTCTTTAATGCAATTAACCTACATATTGACTAAGTCACACATACAATGTTTCAAAATTGTATTAAAACTATGACTGCATTTATTTTAATAAAGAAAACTGGTATGTTAAAAAGATGTATCAGAAAATATGACAAGATCAAAATTAATATATATTGTTTATGTAAGATATATGACAGGTGTTGGAGTATTAATGAACATCTATTAAAAAAAGATGTAGTTATTTATTTTATGTATATGAGTGCTCTGTCTGCCTGTCTGCCTGCATGCCAGAGGGCATCAGATCTCATCTTAGATTGTTGTGAGCTACCATGTGGGTGCTGGAAATTGAACTCAGATCCTCTAGAAGAGCAGCCAGTACTCTTTACCTCTGAGCAATCTCTCTACCCCCTAATGTTTAATATCTTAATATTAATTTTAAAGTATGATATGTTGAAATGTTAATATTTTGGATACATTAGATTAAAGTGCATTATTTAAATAAAATTTTCTGTGTCTTTTAGTTTTGTCCTTAAATATGGTTATTAGGAAATTTAAAATCATGCTTGTAGTTTGCTTTAATTTCTCTTGGACAAGACTGGTAGAAAAACATGAGAGAAATGATTGCATACTGAAAAATTAGATTTGTGTACTCAGGAGGTCCCATCCTCCCAGAAGGCTCCATCCTCATAGGAGGCTCCATCCCCCCAGGAGGCTCCATCCTCCTAGGAGGCTCCATCCCCCCAGGAGGCTCCTTCCTCCTAGGAGGCTTCATCCCCCCCAGGAGGCTCGTTCTTTCCAGAAGGGTCCTTTCTCTCAAGGAGGGTCTTTCAACCTCTTTTCTGTGAAGAAAAGGAAAAGAACATTCTCAAACTCCCACAGGACAGTAACTGCTCATTCAAACTTAAGCACTCACGAATTCAGTAACATCACTATATAGACCCATATTGTATCAACTTTTATCAGTTTTACACACAAAAAAATTACAAGATACATTGGTAAGAGAACTGAAGTTTTAATTCCTGAGTGGGAACTGGGAACCTTGGGGCCAGTCAGGATAAGAATATCAGCTTAATTGGGTAGTGTGTTGAGTATCAGGAATAAGAGTTGGAGGTTTATTTCCTGGACAGAAGAAATCTAATGTACTTCTGTCTACCTAGCAGGGTTCTGTGATATTCTTGCCTTGTTTTGGTACTGAATTATCCTTTCTTGAAGCTTGTATCTTGGCCCCTAGACTTACTCAATGAGGAAGCTGAATGGAACTGGACCTTTCTGGGTGTTGTCAACCCTGTTTTAGAATTACCATCTAGTACAAGGTCAGGACTGCCAAGCAAGAGCCATTTGCATGTCTGTGTGACAGCTACAGAGTTGTTGTCTTGTAGCTAGAAATCCTATTGGATGCCAGTCCTGAAATACCTTGAAATCTTTCCTCTAGTTCTGTTTTTAGTGTCTAGCCTTGTCCTGGAAGACTGAAACGTCAGCTTACCTGACAAGTAAAATGTAGCCGTGACCCATTGTCTAAAGCCTGTTGATCCTGGGACTGACATGTAGGAAGCTACCTTTACCAGAGCAGAAATGTGTCTTTCAAGGTGTGTATCTGAGGTTGGAGATAATTGTAGTGTGAGGCCTCCATCAAATGGGTTAAAAGCCAATGTTACAATCTTGAATAGGTCTGCTACTGTTTGGGGTATAGAGTTTTTTATTTACTGAATTCTCCAAGTGTCCCTCAGGAGTCTTGCCGCAACAGATTTATCCTAGGATCCTGTCACCAGTGGCTGTTTTTCACTAAGTAGATGGAGGGAAGAGCCAATGGAGGTAACTGCCAACTAAGAGTCACTTGAGTATTAGCACGATGAAGTGAATGTAAATTATATGCAATCTGGAAGGTCTTAGTTTCTTTTGTCTTGTCCTAGATTTTTCCTTTGTGAAAGCATTTGATATTGCTACTAGTATTGTTGGGAAATTGGAGACCAGCCCTTACCCACACTTCATGGATAGGTGGATGGGCTGTGAAGACTCTACTCTAAACAGAGTAGATTCTGATGTGGGGGGGCACATCAAGATTTCAGACTGCACTTCCATCAACTTGTGAATTGATAGACGTTTCACCCTCATCACTGTGGTGGTAGAAACATTTCCCATTTGCCTTTGCTCCATTTTAGTGGCAGAAGTTTTGTAGGAAGGGATAAAGCATGGAAAGGACAGAACTGTCGAATTTTAGCATTTGGTGGGTCTTTAAGAAGGGACACTTCTCAGCCTTTCTTTGGCTAGGATATCTTTGGTTTAAGATAATCGCTATCATTAACCCTGGTTTAGCCTATAATGTAAACTAGGAACTGAATGTTCTATACCTACAGTTTTCCCTCTTGTTTTGTGACAGTACTGAATCCTGTGTGCTTTATATTTTGTCCTGCCCATGTGCATGATGATAAAGTTTAATTACAATTTAGTCACAGTGAGACATGGCAGCCAATAATAAGATGGGACGATTGTAGCAATGCACTGTGACAGAGCTAAGCTGTGATTCTTTCTCTGTGTGTGTGCCTGCGTGGCTCACTTGACTGCTGGTGCCTCATGATGCCATCAGTCACATTCTCTGTTCATGTTCTCCCATGCACAAATTCAATGCCTTCTCTGTCTTAACAAAGCAATTATCAAGGTGCTTCATCAAAATTTGCATGGATTTCCTTCTCCTCCTTCACAGTTTCACAGCTAGGACATTTGTTCTTACTGCAGTCTCAGCAGACTTTGAACACAGTTTAACTTTCCTTATTAAATGGAGAAATTTTAGCTTTTTGCTTACAGAAAATACTTTGTGATTCTCTTTGGCATAATCAAACTGTCAACATCACTACTCTTGGATTTTAAACTATTTCTGGGTTTTATTTACTTGTTTGGTTTTCCATGAAGAAATTACTATTTTCTTCTTCATGAAATCCTTCCCTCCCAGAGCTCCAGGAATCCTATGGAAAGATAGGCAGAAGGAGTAGGGGAGGCGGGGGTGATAGAGGACATGAGGAGAACAAGGCCCTCTAAAACAACTGAGTGAAGCTCATATGAACTCACAGAGACTGAAGCAGCCAGCACATGGCCTACATGGGTCTGCACCAGGTTCTCTGCATATATATTCTAGCTTTCAGTTTAGATCGTTTATGGGACTCCTGAGTGTGTGAATGAGTGGGTCTCTGATTTCTGTGCCTTTTCTTTGGGCTCTTTTATTTTTCTATTGGCTTGGCTTGTCCAACTTCAACATCATACTTTTGATTTATCTTATTATATTATATTATATTTTATTTTATTGTGTTTTTCTGTGATCTCCTAGAAGCCTGTTCTTTTCTGATGAGAGGCATAAATGGAGTAGATCCATATGGGAGAGAAGGTGGGGAGCAACTGGAAGGAGTAGAGGGAGGGGAAATTGTATTTTGATAAAAAAAGAAAAAGAAAAATATTTTAAAAAGGTACATATGAACTCCACATGAGATTAATACCAATATAGTGTGTCATTTCCAATGATAGCCATCAATCTTAACATTAAAAAGAAATTATTTTTATTTTTGAAAATTTCATATATCTGTACAATTCATTGTGAACATATTCATCCCATTACTCCTGCTTATTCCCCTTCCATTCTTGCTGACCCCCCTTCTTATTCCCAACTAGGGTCCTCCTACATGTGTGTGTGTGTGTGTGTGTGTGTGTGTGTGTGTGTGTGTGTAGGTCTTGTGCAGGTAACCACAGCCACAGCTTCTATCTGTTCATGCCAGATCCGTGTAATATCAAGCAAATAGCATTTAGTACTTTCGCATTTTGAACACAAGCACTAAGAAATAGTCACAGTGATGTGATAACTAACTATCACTAAGTGACTAACAGACTTACACGGGCTGGGAAAACTGACGATGGGATGATTCATGTCCTGAGCAGTATGAAAAAAGATGCCATCACTATTCAGGACAGCATTCACTTGAAAATGCAAATTACTTATTCTAGAAGCTTCCATTTAGTACCTTTGTGCCTCAATTCACCACTGAAACCATGAAATTCAATGCCATGGAGACAAGCACTGATGTACAGGGGCAGCCCTGGGAGGTCTCCTCCTTGTGCAGTTGTACAGGTGCAGCCCTGGGAGGTCTCCTTTCTTAGTTCAGGTGTCAGTTCCAAGAAGTCCATTAGAAACAAAGAATGTCATTGCTGGAGCACACAATGGAAGAGTAGCTCAGCAAGGAAACCCCCTTTGCAAAAAGTGGTGCACAAAGACCCACACTTGGCTAGCAAGCACACTTGGTCATGATAGCTACCATCTTTTATCCCTGTTGTGACTGAGTCACATCCCATTGGTGGGAGATTTACTTCACAATCTGGTTCATTTGGATAATTGGCTCACAGGGGATGAGGAAGATTCAGGAAATATTAGTACTTCCAGGCTCACCACCTTTGATAGAAACAAAAACAAAACAAAACAAAACACAAAGGAAAATATTCCTCAAGACTCCTTGCTGGTTCAGGTGCCAAGCCCAGGAGAAGCTCTCCTTTGGCTCAGTGATGAGCCTAGGACCTTGGTTTAATGTACATTGCCATCTTAAAAATTTTTAATAATTTTTGTTGTGGATCAGGACACACATTTCCACCTCTAAATGGGCCTTACAAATTATGTAACCCATGTAGACTGCATCCCAGTTTGGGGATAGTTGTTTTCAGTGACAATTGATTTTAAAAGTTATGTTTTTAAAAGAGTCATGATCTACTCTAATTCCCAGCATTGTTATGGGGACACACACACACACACACACACACACACACACACACTCACACAATCAGAATACAGAAATCTATGGCATGTGAGAAGCATGTGTAACACTGAATTTGGATCTTACCTTGTGAGATAAAGGAGAAGTAATTTTTCTCTGCATTGTGCTATTTTTGCCTTATAGAGTCTGTGACTCCAGTGTGTGTCTCTTTAAGCAGTCTTTTGGTTTAAGGCTGCTATGGGTCATGGCCTAGTTGTTCCATCTTTCATTTGCCCCTTGGGTACAGAATGAGACTTAATAATGAAGTGAGCCAAGAATCTCAGTGTGGCCGTCATCCTTCTTGTTGATGTACTTAAAATAAATTATCAAATTACTCCAAGAAATTTCAGGTTGTTGCTTTCAAAATACCAAATGTTATTTCTCAAGGCAAATGTTGAAAAATGTCAGGACCATAAAGACTTGGTTTATTCATATAATCTCTACTTAAGGTCATAATAAAATACATTGAGTTAGTGAAAGAAGACATTAGAAAGTAAATGTTCATAACACAATTATTAGCAAAATTATCAATATTGGGATTAAGATGGCATAACAAAGAAAATATAACAAAGTATAAGAATATAACTAATTTAAAAATGACAATTCAGTTACTAATTTTATTAGTTAAGGAATGTCAATAACAGAAGTTTGTTTTGTTTTGCCATTTAAAGTAAGATGGGGTCTAAATGTCTGGGTCTGTGGTTATTGATTTTACTTTATCTTTTTATTATCTTTGAGAACTTCATACAATATATTTTGATCCTATTCACCCTTTCCTTGTCTCTTTCCAGATCTACCCCCTTCTGTACCCATCCAACTTCTTGTCCTCTTTTTTTTTTTTTAACTCATTGAGTCCAATCTATGCTGCCCAAATACCTTGGATGTGTGACCTTCCCCTGGAGTGTGATCTATCCACCAGGGGACCCATTCTTAAGGGAATCAGACTCTCCTTCTCCCAGCATCTATCATCTGCCAATGACTCCTCAACCGGGGGTGGGACTTCATGCCACCTCTCCTCTCTGTGCTAAGATTTTGTCTGGCTTGAGCTTGGTGCAGCCTGTGTTCATGTTGTTTCAGTCCCTATGAATATTCCAAACATAGATGTTTGGAATATTCATAGATATGGAAGGAGCCATATGGAAGTTTCACAGGAGAGGAAACAGAACTCAGTGATATAAGGGTAACAGGAAATAATGGAACAGGGATGATTAAATTAGGGTTGGGGAAGGGAGGGCAGGGTAAAGGAATGAATATGGCAATAAGTAGCACTAAAGAGCTTTTAAAAATAATATGAAAACACACTACTATAGAAGCTTCCTAAAATGTGTACATAAGCATACATTAAAAGAGTTTAAATGGAATTATCCTATAATGGAGCAACAATGCCCCTAATATATACCACAACTAAATAAACACAAATAAAAAGCCCAGTGCCAGGAATGGGTTATCTCCTCCAGTGTTGTTAGCCAGTGAGGTCCCATAAACCCCAATGTTATTGCCAGTGCTAGTGATTATCCTCAGAACACTATTGCTGAAGACACCACACACTGTGAGGCATAGAAAATGGAGAAATCAAGCTGGTACTGACCTGGAAGCTTCGTCCGTACTGGCTAGTTTGCATAGTGCTGGAAGGTGTTATGAACGGCACCAGAAGAGGAAAGCTGTCATCAGTCTTACCCAGCTGTGAACTCTTAGGACTAAAAATACCTGGCCTGGCAAGGCATGGCCACTGGTAAAGGTGGCAAGAAGGATGGGTGTAAACAATCACTTTCTGATTGGATTTAAAGCTTGCTTCGCAAGAGAAAAACCATACCTGGTGCCATCATTGGGAACAAGAACCTGTGGCTTGGCAGGTCACAGACTCTGGATGAGAACCTGCTATTATTCTGCTAAGCTGACATAGGATTAAACTGATTGCTAATAACTTATCTTTATACCCGTATATCAATGCATCACTCCATTCTCATCATAGAAGCTTCTATTTGCAGCAGCTGGCAATCAACAGAGAGACCCACAGCCGGTCAAGGAGCAGAGAATAAGAGATTGTGGAAGGCTTTGATTGTCTGTACATACTGGGTACTCTGCCTTGTGGGGTCATTTTGACCCATTTTCACAGCCTTCTCATAGAAGAAGAGTGGACTAATGGACACTGTGGAGAGTGCTCATGGGGCCTTAAGATTTCTCAGTTAGAAAACTGGAAGTTTTGGCTGAAGCAATGACATTCAAGCAGACAAAAACAGGAACTTGCAGGTAAGTTGGTTAAGGCCAGCAACCACCAAGATGACAGACAACTGACTGAGGACTCTCTTTGAGCCTCATTATGCCTTTTTGGCAATATGTTAGCCTAGTGGAATCTCTGTAAGGGGGAAGGGGAGCTACTGTACAAGCAAAGCCCATTTAATTCCTGTGCAAATCAGCAGGCATGCCCTAAAAGTCTCCCCACTTTCCAGAAAAAAACATGAATATTCAAAACTCTTCCCAGAAAAGGCATGAATATTCAAACCCTTCCCCATAAAATGAGACGTCTGCCTTTGCTTTGGGCTGCTCTGTCTTTGGAGTAGCTGTGCTTCTCCAGCGGAGTTTAGTTGGGAACTTTCACTTCTTCCCAGCTGCTCTGTGTCTGATTGCATCTGATTTTTCTCCTGCAGGAGACCAAGGATCCACTCAGCTGGGGGACACTTCTTCCATACAAACCGTGAAAGCTCAAGCAGCTTACCAAAAAGGGTGACATGCTTTGGGTTGAAAGTGGGTTGAACTGGGGAGCCATAGCAAGCGTCGAATAGGCAACCCACTCTGCGAGGATCACAGAGAATATTGTCAGTCCTGATTTTCAAACAGAGGAGAGAGCTCTCCCTCAGAGACAAGTCAGTGACATGTTAAAAACATGGCTGTCCCAGGCCAGCAGGGTAGTTCCACAGCTAAAGGTACCTGCAACCAAGCCCGATAACCTGAGTTTGTTTCCTGTACCCGAAGTGGTGGAGAGAGAGAACCAACCCCAGCAAGTTGTCTTCTGATAGCCATGTGCTGTGGCATGCCCCCCTCTCTCTCCCTCCCTCTCTCTCTCTCTCTCTCTCTCTCTCTCTCTCTCTCTCTCTCTCACACACACACACACACACACACACACACACACACACACACCTGTGTGAGAGAGAAATAATGAAGAAAGAAAGAAAGAAAGAAAGAAAGAAAGAAAGAAAGAAAGAAAGAAAGAAAGAAAGAAAGAAGAAATAAAGAGAAGAAGAAAGGAAGAAGCTATTCAAAAATACAATCGCCCAGGACTGAATCCACCAATAGATGGCTCAGACCCTGCATGGATATTCCTAGAACATGGATAAGGGTAAAGAGAAGGCCTTTTAGGGATGTTAGTTTCAGGACTTAAATTATTTGAATAAGAAGTAAAACCAATTCTCACATTAGATTATAGAACAACCTTTGTTCTAATTTTAATATGGTTGGCACTGATCTCATCTGTTCATTCCCCATGAAATCCATTTTCCCAGCTACAAAATAGGAGTAAAAGAAAGTGATTGTTTTTGCCTCACACTGAATATTAAAAAATAATGTTGTAGGTACACATTCCTGCCTGAGATGTATGCCATGAACATCATCATCTAAACAGGAAAGATAGCTTTTTAAAGCTATTTCGACAAGGAAGCTATGTTCCTGACATCTTACTCAATGGCTGTTGTTTAGTAGAAAATAACCAAAGTGACCACATCTTCTCTTATTTTAACTCTGGAATATTGTGGAGTTGAATAATTGACCTCTGAAAAGAGGAATTAGGGACTGTTCTTACTCATAAGCAGGTTAGACAAAGCTAGATATTTAAAAAAAATAAAATTAGTAAATAAAAATTTTAAAACTGTTCTTACTTATATGCGATGGATTCATAACCATTCTTGTATAAAATTTATAGCTTTAACAATTAAACTTTATGTTCCCAAATACCTAGGCTAGTATAGTAACATAGCTTCTGTTTGCAAATTTCAAAGGCTCCCTATCGTATCAGTCAGCTTTTTGGTACTGTATGTTGGATAATCAACTTACGTAAAGATTGATTTTGGCTTCCTGTTTGAAGGCTTCTGTGTAGGAGTCAGCCTTCACTCTTTTTTAATTTTTTTACTTGGTTACTTTTTGTGCCTGTGTTAGGGCAGCTCATCACGGTGGAACACACGGCGGTGGAAACCTGCTGCTATGGTTCAAATGTGAAATGCCCCTCACAGCCTCTAGTGTTTGAACAGTTGGACCCCCAGAAATGGTTCTGTTCTGGGAGGTTGTGAAGTCTTCAGGTGAGGCCTGGCTATAGAAGTCAGCCAGTCTTGCTTCTTCCCTTTTCCCCTTCAAACAGAGCAACACACCTAAGCTTTCCTTGGCCTATGCTCCTCCTGAGAAATCAATACTTCCCTCTTTCCCTTTTTCCAGGGCTTTGCTCCTCTCCCTTCTAGCCTTCTTCCTTTCTTAGCTGTTTTCAAAAAACATTGGCAGGCGCTTGTCCAGGTGTTTATGATAATAGTGAAATGAAGTACGTTAAAAGGAGACCCAGAATTGAAAAGCAGATGTGAATGAGAGTGAGGTCTGTGCAGTTGGGCTTCCTGGGGACTGACTTTGTTTTCCTTAATGTTTGTTTTGGTGATTTTTTTTCCCTGGAAGTGCCTCAGAGAGAAGACTTCCCAGAGCAGGGGGGTCAAAAGGCACTGTGATCACTTAGCCATGTTGGAGTTAAGCTACCACAGTAACTGGCCTTTGTGAAAGCAGAAATGCCAGCCATTTTATTGCTGACCCTTTCTGCCACCTGCTTCTGAAAAGAAATGGGTGTCACCTTCCTGACATTCAGGTCTCATCACATGGCAACCCAAGAGTGAGCCATGCATTATCTCCAAGTGAGATCCTCCTAGCTGTCCAGGGCTGTGTCTGCCTCTCTTTACCCAGGGTTGCCAAAGCCCTGTGGGAAGGTTTCTAAGACACCCCATCCCCAAACACACACACTCTCTCCCTCCAGGCTTGACACTGTTTCACTCCTGGAGCTTTCTGAAGTTTGCAAATGCTGCAGTTTCTCCATAGCTAAACATTTTCCTTACCCATTTCCGGCATTAACCACTATCCAACATCTATCGTCTATGAACACTCAGGTGGAGAATTCATTTTTTTCTTATCCTTTTTGCCTCTTCTAGCAATAACATTTGCTTGCCATTCCTTTGGTCTCCAGTTCCCCACATCCTTAAAGGTCTTACTTATTTCAGCCTCTTTTGTCATTTATCTTGGATTCTTTTTCTATTTTTGCTTGTCTTACCATTTTTTGTGCTTTATTTTCTTCTGTCAAGCTGAGTCTCTCTTCTTCTTCATGTTTTATACTCTGTTGATATGGATGCTCCTTGTCTCTGACTGATGCCACCGGCCCCCTCCTTTCCTAGCCTGTGCCTTTGATGTCCATTGCCATACATTTATATGACTGACAATTACTTTTCTATGATCCTGCCTTCCATCCCCTTTCTTTATTCCACAGTTGCTGTTGCTATTCTGGGTCATCCACCCAAGACTCTTCTGACCTCTGATGATGTGCTGCTGCCCCAGCCTCAGGCCCAGTTCTGACACAGAAATCAGCCCTATCCTTCTCTTCTCTTTCTCCTTACAGCCACATTAATTCAACTTTCTAGCCACCATGTAAGAAATCACTCTCTAAACATATGGGATAACTTATTGTTGCAAATAAAAATGTCTGGTTGATTCTCAGGAGTGTTCTCTCCTCCAGCACACATTGAACGTTAAAGCCCCGAGAAGTGCATAGTTTCATGAAAGTCTGCTTTCTGTTTCTATGATGTTTTTTCTGCTCATACTTAACCTTTCAGTAACTGTAGAGCAAAGCCTGAATTTTCTTCTTCACCCTTACCTTCTGTGTTTGCTGCTTTCTTTATCAGAGAAGGCAATGTCGAGTTCCCAGTTGAATTTACTTTCCTCAGTTAATGAGACAGAGGAATTTTAGGAAAGAGATGTTGACTTTAATCTCTTCCTTTCATTATGAAAGCTTACTGTGAAATGAAAAGGCCTATTTTGTTGAAGCTGATTGGTCAAGGGCTAGTGTGAATATATATATATACACACCACTTTCTGCACTGTTTACAGAGGCATTTGATATCACTCTAAGTGTCGCCTCTCACATTCAAAGCCAGAGTAGCTGTGGGCGCCATTTGGGATCATGTAGATAACCTCATTTTCTCTCAGAAATACAGGACTTCACTAGCATCAGACGTAGACACTAAGTATACACTGGTAGATTACAAGGTACACAGAGAAACTCTGCAATTCTTAATCTCTCTCTCTCTCTCTCTATCTCTATCTATCTATCTATCTATCTATCTATCTATCTATCTATCTATCTATCTATCTATCCATCCATCTATCCATCCATCATTCCTAAGGCTTTCAGAAGCTAGAAATAAGTCTGGCCACATGTTCATTTTGACCCATTCCATCTCCTCCTAACATGGTAGGGCAGTGTTTCCAATGATGTCATCCACAGTATCTATTAAGTATTTCCTTTGGAAGTAATTCCTTGGACTGTGACTTCCTGTGTAGTAGTGACATCATTCCTTGCTTGGGTAAGGCTGTCACCCAGCATGACCATACTCTAGTTCCATTGTAGTCACTTTAGGTGGTCTAAATCTTCCACCCTTCCTGTCTTTCTCAGTGAGACCACAGAGGGAGACAACATGGCTGCAGGAAGCAGTGAAGAGCAGGAGCAGAGCAAAGATAAGCACTGCTAATTCAGTAGATGAAATTTAACTAATTACGATGGAAATGCAAAATGGCTGGGTAGGTTTCCAATGACTAGTCCTCTGAAAGCTTGATTTTCTGAACTTTGCAGATATAATCCCTAAAATGACCTCTTTCCTCTCTTGATACCTTACACAATGTTTTAGAAAGCAGGATTTGTTTTTTGGTTTTTTGAGAGAGAGAGAGGCAGTCATCACTACCATTTTTTTCCTGTGCTTCACTTGCACATCTTCTAAACTATTGCTGTTATAATAAAGTGATGAATCATCTATTATCTTTACATATTTTTTTTACATATACATAGTTACATATTACTTCAATATGCACAATGCTATGGTGTTTCTTCCAATGCTTAGATTGGCTCAAAAAATGGTACATTTTCAGAACTTTGGGGACATTTCCCCTTTCTACCCACAAGAAAATCACTAAGTAACTTTCTCATGCCTAGTGTGGTCCATGATAAAGATGGTGATGATGATGATGATGATGATGATGATGATGATGATGATGATGATGGTTTTGTTACTGCTGTTACAGGGAATATGCTATATTCCATTTTTAAATATTTACCTGTTATAAAAGTATCTTTAAGGGAATATTTAGATTTAAAGTGAGCCAAGGTTTATCCTGTGTTCTTGCCTGAGAAGATTTTTGTGTCCATGTAAGTGGACTCTCTGATTTTCTGTGAAGTGGGAGAAATAATTACACAGAAGAGAACTTTTGGGGCTCTTCTGCACTTACAGTTTTGTCTCTGTGTTTTTTTTTTTCCTTTTTTTTTTGTCTCCTTCATCTCTGGATCTCAGCTAGTTTTTAAATGACTTTGTTTCCTACTCAAGGCCCTGCTTCTGTAGATTCCTTCATATGGAATTGGCTGAACTGAACTGACTTTAACTGGAGACAAATCTGTAAGCACAGAGTAGAAGTTGTTCCAAGGCTTTGGAGAAACCCTCCAACAACAACAACAAAACCCCAGGGTTCTTTATTTCCATGATCTTTGTACCACCAAGCCCCAACAGTAGCTTCTGTTCCTGCCACTTGTCACAGAACTTCCAGGGAAGAAATGGCTGTCAAGAGATTGCAGCTGAGTTTTGTCTGTTTGCTATTGTCGCTATAATAACCATAGAAAAGTGAGCGTTTACTTATTGTTCACACACCTGTGGCTCAATTGAACTTGCCCTAATATGTTATTGACTTCCGGTCTGCTTCACATGGCTGTTATCACTCTGAGACCTACAGCTCCCTGGAGTTCGCATTTCATGAGAACAGAGACATCTAGGAGTCCACAGTGTGAACCTAATTCCAACTATCCTACTATTCCAGAATATGAAAGCAGATCCCATTGAAAGTCAAGAAGTGGAAAAATGCACTTTTTCTACCAACATGTCTTCATTTTAACCATTTATTGATCATATATTCTAAGGTAGGCATTTCCTTCTTACCCATGGTAAGTGTAGGTTAAAAGTTGCACTGAAAATCTACCACCTTGTAAATTTATATCTATGACAAACCCTGATCAAATGATATCAAAATGGCTGGACATCCTCAAAGGCAGCATTTAGGCTTGCAAAAATACATCCATTGATAAATATAAGGCATTTTAGTAGTAAACTGTAAGATAATACACCAGTTCATGATATTTCAAGTTCCTTCACATTTGGTTTTATTTCCAGGGCTGAGGATTACCTAGGCCCTCAAACATCCCAGGCAAGTGCTCTATAATTGAGCTATATCCCAAGACCTACTTTTACTTTACATTTTGAATCCAATTCTCATTAATTTGTCCAGACTGGCCTTGATCCCTTTCTGTAACACAGGCATGCCTTGAACTTTTGGTTCCCCGACTTAGCCTCTCAAGTAGCCATGATCATAGGTTTGCACCACACAGTCCAGCTTGCATTTAATCTCATTTAGGTTTCAGAACAAATGTGAAATGTGTGTGTGTGTGTGTGTGTGTGTGTGTGTGTGTGTGTGTGTCTTCATTTTAAACATTTATTGACCATGTGTTCTAAGGTAGGCATTATGCTAAGCACTTTCGTGTCCCTGGTCTATTAAATCGACATATCCATTCCTATGAAGATGATCTGCTTCTGAGGCTCAGCTGAGAAAACTAATATAGCTGAACCAAAGACCCTTAACTAGTAAGAAGCAGAGACAAGCCTTCCTCTGGTTGCTTCAGACATCCTTTCCTAAGTATCATGCTATGTACCATTCTCTAAACCTTGGAAATCAGCTGCAGATGTACAGAATAGATACTTCCATTTTGATATCACAAATCACAGATAGGCACAAACAGAAACTAGATACATACAAGTGAAACACAGCATAGGCCCTGGTGAACAGTGGGCTGGATCTCTCTACGGAATCTGGGCGTACCAGCCTCATAGACGACTCTGGGCTGTGTTAGGTGAGCTGCCTGGAGTGGTTTATTTTTAAACCCTTATGCCTTGTTTGTGTGTAGTCCGTTTTTATGTTGCCCCTTACTCTTTGGGTTCTTCAGCGTTCGCTGAGAGCTGGCTGCTTTATGGAGCTCTTGGGAGGATCTTGCTATGATGAAATGGCAATGGCTGTGCTCCTCACCTCTCTGCCAATTTGGGTTTATTTCTGTGCAGACACAGACTTGGCAGGCCCTCCTGTTGACAATTATAGGCTAAATCCATTTCGGGCTGTTCCCCAAGCTGGGCCCACAAAAGGAAATCAAAGGAAAGGATACACAACTGTGTTAGGAAGAACAGTCTACAGGGACCTGGGCTGGGCTTTAACTTGGAGGCTGTCCAGGGGTGGGAATTATTATGGGGGAACAGTGGGGTGGGTTAACGTACTTTCGCAACGATTTATATTATGATAGGAAATGTCTTCTTAGAGCAGTTTTAGATGGAATAAGAGTCATAAGCAGCAGCCTGGTGGGGTGAGTAAATTGGGAGTGTTAGTAGATTGAACTACTTTATTTTGTCCCTTGTCAAACTGTGTATTGTTATCTGAGGTTACTTCGGTTACATAGGCTTCATCTTTTCTTCATGGTGAATGGAGTGTAATGACACATATGTACAAAAATGCTACAGTGAAGCCCATTACTTTGTATTATAACCTAAAAAATTCAATTTAAAAAATGATCATTGAGTCTAAGAGCCTATCTTACTTTGATAAGAATTTGAGCAACTTTGGATGATAAGGTTGGTCAACTGAGCATTTTGTTAAAATCTCCCAGGAAAAGAGACATGGAGCTCTCCTTCACCCTCACCCAGTATTCTTCATACCAATCTATCCATGGTTTTTAACATCAAAAGGGGGAAAAACAGTCTAAGGCTAGGCTCAGGAATAATGTGAGGGACCACTGGTCTCTGTAAGGACCATGACACAAAGACACCATGGCCCCAAACTACTGAATTACAGTAATAAAAAGTTAAAGCAGACACTTAGGTGAACAGTCTTGGATATACTACTGCAATGCTTCATTGCAAAGTTTAGTGTGAATAAAGAACCAAGTGGGAAGGCCTGAAAATATAGCTTGTTATATTCATATTCTGTCAGTGTTTTATGATTTGCTAACATTGGTGTGGTAGCTGGAATAAAATAAGTCTAAAACATATGAAAGAAGATAAACACACACACAATGACCAAAGCTCTGAACTGACAGAGGGAACTCTGGTTATGGTCCTGTTTCCACTATAGGTTAAGGACAAGCTACCGAGCCTCTCTGAACCTTCGCCTTCTCACATGGGCAGAATTACAGCAGAGTCTGTAATTGCCTACCATAGAAAGTTGATCTGAAGATCACATGAGATAAAACATGTAAAGCAGTTTATGAATTGAAAATTACTATCCACATACCAAGATTAATTATTCTTTCTTAATCCTTCTATTTCTCTCCCTCTATGCCGGAAAAAAACAAAAAAAAAGTTGGCACAGGACAATGTTCGGCTTGGAAAGGGGAGTAAGTTGTTGCCTCTGCACCCTTCGCTGCTAATATCCGTCACCCCCACTTTGACAGCTGCTTCGAAGTTTCCAGTTGGAGAAGAACAAAACAAGGTTGGGTCAGCCTCCAATTCCTACTCAACCATGCCCTAAACATTATTAAAAAATTAACATCTCCTCTCTTAGCAGATGCTTGGAAAGATGCCATCAATGAAAGCTCCCAACACTCTTTTTATCCTACTTTTCATATGGTTTGGATTTCTGCCCCCACCCAATGGGAGCAAATTATAAGGCACAAGTCGAACATCAACATAGTTATAAGGTATAACTGGAGCCTCGGCACGAGAAGCTGCTTTTGCAAGCTACTTCTTGTGTATTTCTTGATTTCAACTCATACTAAATTTTGAACTAATCAAAAATGCTTGCTTTCTCAGTGCCCCATCCAAGGACGTTTCCCATTCAATATTATTAATAATAACATATTTTAAAACCTTGGCTTAAAGTTGTAGCAAGTGCCAAGAGGCTGTAGTTGCTATTTTGTCGAAATAATATCAGATTTCCTGTGATGCTTTACATAGTTGTCATCTCTGTGATGTGATACATCCATGATTTATTGACCTACTGAAAGTGCTGTCATTGACTTGTCATAATAAGCTTTTCGTAAAGTATTAAAGTCTAGAATGTTGTGCAATAGTTCAAACTAGAACAGAGGCTTAATCTGCTTATGAGTTTTGACTTGGTGACTTGTACACCTTACACATGAATGTTCTGCCTTGTTCCTATCCCATATCTTATTCCTTTTTCCCTCTTAGTTCCTTGTTACCAAAGAGGCTGACAGAGAGCAGAGGATATCGTGGAAAAACTATGAAGATTGAAACCCGACCTACTGTGTATAAGAAGAATTGCCAGCTTCAGCAGAGCAAAATCCAAACTCAAGATATTCTCCAAACAACCTTGCCTTTGTGAATTCTGTATCCTCTGAGGTCAGGGTGAGCATTAAGGTTGATATGTGAGTGGATGGGTGCTTAGAAAGAGAATCACGTCTAACCACAGAATTTGAGCTTATTTCCATGGATACAGGAGCAAGGAGGAATTCTGAATGGAAGAAGACCTAGGAACATTTTATGTTCAAGAATTGTCTCTTTTTCTCGGACCAATAACTGTTTCTCTTCAAGCTTGTGGTAAAGGAGGCCAGTCCTGGTGACATGATAACTTTTCTCCATTAGCATATCCTGACTTCCACATCTCCAGGTACAGTTGGCTGATCTAACAGATAAGCATGAGACTCATGTAGTTCAGATAGACCTGGACGGGGTGTTTGTTAACCTATTCATTTGCTATGAAGCTGGGCAAGTGGTTAACAGCTCAAGTTCTCAACAAGTGAAATACAGGGGGCTGACCAAAGTTGGGGGACAAGGACACAAGGGAGATGGGAGAGTTGTAAAAGAAAATCAGAAGGAAAGAAAGTACCCATGAAAACTCAACCAATGAACTACAATGTTATATTAGGAAAATAAATGACTCATGTATAGCTGTATACACACACACACACACACACACACACACACACACACACACACACACACTGAAACAAGTATCCATGTACACATATGCGTGGCTCAAACCACAACAGATTAACTACCTTTAAGACCCTAACTTGGAGGCAGATTTAAACATTTTATTATTGTTGCTGATTTAGTTTTTACGAAGATCTTCATATGTAGCCTAGGCTGTCTTTTATTCTGTGATGATCCTTCTGAACCAGCCATTCTCAGCTAAGGTTACAAACATGGACACCTGTGTCTGAAAAGTATTATATGAACTATTATTATTTGTCTTTGTTTCCTTGTTTTGCACAGAAATTTTACCCAAAAGGGAAGTTTGGAATAGATTGTTAAGTCTCTGGAAAGTTTTAAATCTTCATACTAATGACTTTTTAATTGAGGAAGGACAAAATGGAGAGGAAACAAATACACGCCTCTAGTAATAGTTAATATCTTCCACATTTACAGTTCCTGCATCTACAGATTGAACTAATCAAGGATTGGAAATATTCAGAGAAAATAATGGAATGTGTGCAGTTTTTTTCACAAATGTGAATTTTTAAAAACTTGATTAAATTTGTTCTTTGACAACTTCACAATGTATCTGATCCATTCTGATTACCCCCACACTTCACACATGTATATGATCCATTTTGTTTACCCCCCACACCTCACACATGTGTATGATCCTTTCTGTTTACACCACACACCTCACACATGAATATGATCCATTCTCTTTACCCCCAACAAATGCTCTTACCTTCTTCCCACCTTCTCACTTTCTCCTTCCTTCCTAAAAATTCCTTCCCCTACGTACGTCTTTTCTTTTTGTGACCCCTTGATTTAACCCAGGTCTTCCTGTATGAGTCTGGGTTTGGAACTATCCACTGGAGCCTGATGGACTCACCATTGGGTACACAAATGAGGATAATGACTGTCCTTTGGCCAGAATCCATCAGTATTCAATAGTTTATCAGGGAGGGGAGCATCCATGATCTCCCCCTTTATCTGTGATTGGCTGATGACAGGCCCACACTTGTTCAGGCCCAGTGCAACCATAGCTGCTGTGATGGCACCCATGCACTGATTTAGTTGTTATTATTGCCTAATTGCAATATGGTAACTACAAGTATCTAACCTTTGAAGTGGGTTCAGTATTATACGTAATTTATAGATGATTTGAAAGTGCATGGGAACACCAACTCTGATGGCACACACCTTTAATCTCAGGACTCAGGAAACAGCAGCAGGCAGATCTATATGAGTTTGAGGACTCTACATATCAAGTTTTAGGTCAGTTAAGACTACACAAAATGTTATGTATCTTAGGCTGTGCTTGCCCTTGTGGTGATGCCATGAATCAGCTTCCCTTAGATGGCGTTACAAACATGTACACCTATGTCTGAATTAGATCAAGTATTATATGAACTATTCAAGTTTGGTTTCCTTTTTTGCACAGAAATTTTACCCATGAGACCCTGTCTCAATAAATAAATAAACAAATAAATCAACCGAATGGGAGAATCACATAGGTTATATTCAAATACTACAGACTTTTATGTAAGAAGCTTGAACATTCATGGATTTGGGCATCCAGATGGGATACTGGGACTGATCTTTTGTGAATACCAAGCAACAATACTACCTATCTTTGTAGGCTTATTTGATTTTCAGTCACTTTGTCCAATTAGAATCATTCATATCTAAATACATGAAAAAGTGATAATACCCATAATATGATCATGCTTGGTTCTCCTAGAAATGTGAAAGCCAATAAAATGAGTGTGCTTGAAAGAAGATATGCTAAACTAAACTTGCTTTAAGCAAAGTTAAAAATTTTAGGGTAAAAGATACAAATTTTATAATAAGAAAAATATTTACATTTAGTTTCATAATACAAATAAACGAGCTTAAAGAAAATTAATTTCACATTTGTAACATGAGTATGAAAGGAAACAGAAATAAACTGTTCTTATCCAATATGCTATTTTGTGACTAGTGGTTAGTGGTTAGGTGCAAATGTATCAAAACAATTGAGTGTCATTCAATTATTTTCTCTCAGAATATTACATAAAATCACTAAACCTATGTCCAAGAATTACTCAGACAATGACACAGTAAGTAACTGAAAGCTGCTCTACAGGGCTTTCTTTGTTTATAATTGAACATTTTAGTCACCTGTTATTGGAAGTACACTTAACATGGTTAGCTCCTGGCTAGCATGTATGGTCAGCCTCTTGAGAACAGACAGTCATTGTGACAGCTGAATACAAGCACTGTACCAAGCATTGTGAGGACTCTTCCAATAGTCCTTCCCAGGCATCAAATATTATCTTATGACCTCTTATTATCCCCATGATCTGTCAAGTGCAACCCATACTTCAGTAAACAAGCCTTGAGTGTCCTCAGGATATTTTCATTCTAGTCAAAAGGATTGATAAAATACGGAGGACATTTTTTTCAAACTTATGACCACTTAGAAACTGGATTGGAGTGAACAGACACCAACCTGAAGCTGCAAATACAAGATAGTATGTGATAAAATTGTACATTTTCAAGCAAAATCTGAAAGATAGCAAAGAATTTGGAAGGAGTCAGGATGGTTTGGGATGTTGAAAGATGAATGAGGTTGGGAAGAAAGTAAATGAAAGTTTTTGACAAGAGGAGAGTGCCAAGAATGAAGGGTTTCATTTTTTTTTTCTGAATAGGTGTGGTTCAATGCCAAGGGCTTGTTGGGCATACTGTAGACACAGCACCCTTCCCTGGTCTCCTGCAGCTTCCTGCCCTTCTTAATGTTGGATGAATGAGGGAAGCCTGACTCATAGTACACATGAGTAGTGGCAATATTCATGTAGGGAGACATGTCAAGGGGTCCCTTAATTGGCACTTGAAATCAATGCCTTGTAGACAGAACTATTTTTTTAGTGCTTGAATCCTGGCAGTCCCAGGGATCAGAGTGCTGCTCTCCCCAGGAAGCCTGGCAAAGGACACAAGAAACTTGTTCCAGCTTATTCAGAATGGCAGTTGATTGAGTCTCACATAAACCAAACATCAAATTCAAGTCTCTGTATTCTACTGAAGTTGTCTACCTCATGACTGAATTTCAAAGTTTAAAGATGTCTTTTCTCCTTGGGGAAGAATTAGTTGGAAGAGCTATGTAGGAGAATAAATATCTATTCTCTCTTACTTTTTCAATTTTCCCCAAGGCCTTTCACATGATTGAAGGATTTGTAGATCTAAACGGAAACAAGATTAATTTAAAGAAAGCCAGGTAAAATCTCATTGTTTGTTGTTTTGGAAACCAAACAGCAGTCTGATTGCATGATACTAATAGTTTTATTTTAAATTGTTTTTTAAATCTTGTGGCTCAAAACTCACATTTACACAGTCTTAGATTAATACCATAGCCTGCATAATCAATAAGAAAAGATGAAATGCATGAGAAAGTCTGACACTCTTTTTAAAAAGTACATGGACTCTATACAAATAACCACAGAGAAATAAGCTAACCCTTGAAATAAATCAAGGGAAAATGTGAAGGGTAAAATTACAAATTCAACAACATGCCCTGTGATTTCACAAGGAAAAGCATATGTGTCTTTTGAGGGGGTCTAGGGTGTGCCCACAGCACAGCATGAGCCGATGTGCTTGCTGGATATTTTGATATAAAACTGAGCAAGAAAAGCAGTATGGGGGAAATGGTTATTAAAAATGGGGGAGAGATGATGGAATTAAAATGGAGCATAACAAGAAAATAGTCTTTATGGAAGCCCAAATAATAGTAGATATGCTTTCTAGAGCTTTAATTCTTGCCTTTCCTCTAGAGTAGGAAGCAGGCATAATGGCTTGTTTTTGACACATGGAGAATGGGAGGAAATGGCCTTCATCACCTTATTCCCATCCTTAGTTCTCATCTGTAGAAGTGTCACGGTTGTGTGAGGCATTAGGAGGCATTAGAAAATTGTGCAGAGGGTTGAACTCTGTTATTTTTGCAACTTTTCTGTGAAAATTCCGGAAGTGTACTGGTTTTTCCTCTTCTTACCTCTTCTCCATTTATACTCCATGAGTCTGGGACTGACTATGCAGCCAGTGTCCCTGACTAGAGACCAGAGAAGCTGTCTTTTTCTAATTAAGAGCAGACAAGAAGAATGCCTTCGTCTGGAATATTTTTATTTACCTGCCTTTTTCTTAGGTGTCATGGGCCCCTACTTATATTTATAAAAAACACAAGCTTATCTTTATTTGTAAGGTCTAGAGAAAGTAAATTTTAAAAATTATAAATGAAAGCGTAGATTCAAATGACTACCCAGAGGTGGGCCCTCAAGTCAAGCCGAATCAAGAACGCTCCCAATCTTGAAGCTCTGTTACAGATGCCTGAGTACAGTAGCTCAGAGTATGCAGGCAAAGGACAAAGGATAAAAGATGCATTATATTTTCCCAAGGTTTTTCTTTCATTTTATTGCAGGGCCCTGGAGTGGACTCTTGGCGTAAGCTCTGAGTTCACCAATCACTTGCTAATAACTGAAGCTGAAAGAGGGCTCTGCCCTAATGCCATTATGTTCAAGAGCCATGATTGATTGTGTTATAGTATGTTTTTGAAACCTAATTACTGTCTGAGTGAGTATCTGTACTCATTAATCTTTAGTCCTGTAAATAAGTAAAATTGACTAAATAACTGGATTTCTCTAATGATGGCTTAGGTTATCTTTGAACCACTGTCTTGGCCTACCCTCTTCAGAGCAGCAAATTATTTTCTTAATGGTAATTGCTCCCCAGTTTTGAAATCAATTTGTAAAAGTCAGCTTATAAAACAATTTTCCGTGTTTCCCTGTGGTTGCTCAGTCCCTGCTCTATGTTTGTGGTCTAATGAGCACACCCTGCGAAGTGCTCACATCCATTGTGCTCGCAGAGACCTCCGTGGCGGGGAGGGTCACATCACTTAAGGAGAGAAGAGGCCTGAGAGGGGCTACTTTTGCCTTCACTGTACTGAACTCTACTTTATTCTCACCCAAATGGAAAAGGGTCCGTTCAGCACAGCCTGTGCCATCTACTCCAAATGAGGCAGTAATTAACACAAAGACGATTTCCTTTTCTACCTCCTAATAACCAACCCAGGTTAGCAAAGGTGTAGGATTTAATGATACATTTTTCTTTCTTTGTTTCCCACCCCATCTAGTTTCCATTTTATTACCCATTAGAATTTTTCCTTAGCCAGCCAGCTTGAGGAATTGGATTCTGTTATGTTCATATACACCGAGGGACTTCTACTTCCAGCCCAGATCAAGTAAAACTGACCAGATATGCTCTGTTCTCAAAACAGTTAAAATACTAAAAAGTCCAAAAAAATAAATGGTATTTTGACACACTGGACATACCATCAAAGGACAATGATGCTGAGAGACAAGATCAGATGAGCCGAGTTCCATTGCAGTCACAGCCTCTAGAAAATTTCCAGATGGTGATGTGGAGAGAGAAAACCCAGGAATGAGGCGGGATGGAAATAAGGGCAGCTGGAGATCACAGGGCAGGGTACCAGAGAGGGAGCCGATATACAAATAAAATTCTAGCACTCTGTGGAGGGTCTACTTTGAATATCCAGTTCAAAATAAATTAAAACATCTACAAAAAAAACTAATGAGAAAGATGGAAGGTATTTAATGGAACCTGACCATACAGGATGCTGAAACTCATTGTGATGATGTGAATAAGAATGCCTTAAACAAGGTGATCAGAAAGTTTTCTAAGAAATGAGGAATTTTGAGCTAATACGTGAGAGACAAGATAGATCATAGTTGAAAATGAATAAGGAGAATAACTGAGCAACTGTCAAGCATAGGGTCTTAAGGTGGGTCAGAACGGAGACATTTGTAGACCAATTTAGGAACCCACGTGATAAGAGTACAGTAAGAGAAGGAAGCTAGGGCAGACGATGCAGAGAGGGATGAAAGTCACACAAATGGGGTCTCGAGGCTGGTCAGGAATCCGGCTGCCTTCTAAGCACAGTGGGAAAACGTTGGAGAGTTTTCAGGCAGTGCTTGAGACGACCCAGCTTCCTTGAAAACACAGAGGCCATCTTGTTCTGGTGTGTAGAATGGAAGGTTAGGAGCAAGCAGGGAGACAGGGTAATTTGCCGTGAGATGAGCAGCGACAAGATGAGGAACGAGAAACAGCTGGATTGGGCCTATGGTTCAGGAGAACTGATAGGACTTGATGTCAAATCTGGACACAAGAAAGACCTAGTAAACAATGAAGATGGGCTATGTCCCAGTTTTGCCCGAGTCCAAGTTTCTTTGCATTTAGTGTTGTCATTCACATGCTTGAACAACTACTATGGATGGCATATATCACCAGTGGTGAGAACATCAGAAAGTGCACAACCATAGACTCTGTTGTCAAGGACACTGGCAGTGAATATAGAAGAAGAAGGCCAGGAATGAAGTGAGCTTGAACCAAGTATTACATAGTTAGAGGAATGCTATTTGGCAAAGAAGGAGATAGTATTGTCTCAGGGGACTGGCTTCAAAGGCCTGGGAGTGGGGGGTTCCCATAGTTTTCAGGGAATAATGAAAAAAATCAGGATGGATTACATAAATAAACTATGCAGAGAGAATTATTTGAAAATGTAGCTATGGGTAGAGCTGAACAGCTAGATAAACTGTGTGTAGTATAAAACTTTTAAATGGCAACTATCAGATAGACCAATTTATCCTCATCATGGAGCTATTGATTCAGAGTAGAGAACTGATGTCATATACTACATGCTTCATATAATCATTTTAAGTAAAAGTTAGAAATAGCAAGGATTCATCAGTACAGTATAGACATAGCCTGGCACAAATAGTAAAAGCAGAATTTTAAGATTTTGTGTGATGTTTTTCCTATCACTTCACATCATGGAAGGCACTTTCTTATTCTCTATCGTCTTTTCTTCAACTCTCCTTTTTATATTGGACTCTAAGTAAAAATACACTAAGTGTCCTGACTGTGGGGATTCCTCTGCAATGTGTGATCCCTGGGACTTTCCTGAGACTTATGGGAATGTACAGATTTTGCAAACAATAATTTCCTTAGCCCTTAGTAATATTAGTAATATTCTGTAGGCAACTCCCTGCACCAAAAGGAAACACAAGTGAGGAACTCAAATGGGTCCTGTAGAGCCAAGCCCCCACTTTTCCAGCCCTGTGGAGAGAGGGAGAGTCCACTGGGGAAATCTGTTGGAATCTCTGTGGTTGGTTCTGTATCCTAAGGGTGTCACTGCCAATCTTGGATCCTAACCTCAGGATTGGATGTCTGATAAGCAGTCTTTGAGCTCAGTTGCAAATTGCTTCCAACCGAACCCTATATACCAAAGAATTTATCTCTGAGCTCCCAGCTGTGCAGTGAAAGGAAATGAGTCATTTCTGAACTATATCAACTGAATCAAGCCCTGCTGCTTTTTTCCCCAGCTCTGACACTAAGCTGTATTCAAATGAAGGACAACCGGCGCCAGCAGACTCTACGCTCACCTTCGCTTACAGCATTCCCCTGGTAGTCTGAGCTTGTCTAGGTTCTAAATTACTCTTTTCCTTATGCATCATGGGTCCATTGTGCCGTGAATCACACTCTACCTGTGTACACACACACACACACACACACACACACACACATTGTACGCACATATGTACACACACATTGTACGCACATATGTACACACACACATTGTACGCACATATGTACACACACACATTGTACGCACATATGTGCACACACACATTGTATGCACATATGTACACACACACATTGTACGCACATATGTGCACACACACATTGTATGCACATATGTACACAGACACACACATTGTATGCACATATGTACACACACATTGTATGCACATAGGTACACACACATTGTATGCACATGTGTACACAGACACACATTGTATGCACATATGTACATACACATTGTATGCACATATGTACACACACATTGTATGCACATAGGTACACACACATTGTATGCACATAGATACACACACATTGTATGCACATATGTACACACACATTGTATGCACATAGATACACACACATTGTATGCACATATGTACACACACACACACACATACACATACTTATTTCTCAATTCTTGGACAAAATGCTCAATCCAGTCAAAGAATTCCTACTCTGAGGAAAAAAGTCAGAACATTTATTTAGAAAGATCCATAGACTGAAAATTAGGTTTCGTTTTGATCCCCATGAGCAATATTACAAGTTCTATATAAAATACTTGAACACATGAGTAAAAAGAATGTCTTACCACAGATTTTGGTCGATTCCATATGCAACAGTTCCATTTCCCTATAAGGGATCTGTAGCATGAATCTTAAAAGTTCTTATTAATAAAATCCAACCTGAGCCAGGTATTGGGGTCAATGCTGGAAGGTCAGAGTACCAGAACAAGCCACAGCTATCTCACCTTGCCAATTCCTCAGCTGGTCCTGTTTCCTCAGACTGGAAGCTTTTGTGTCCTCATCCCAATGGCTCTCAGATGAACTGCTGCTAGAAGCCTGAATGCTTAACCAGGCCAAAATGCTTAACCAGGCCAAATGCTTCTAGTTTCTGGTCCTCACGCCTTATAAACCTTTCTGCTTTCTACCACCACTCCCTGGAATTAAAGGCTGCTTTCTGGGATTAAAGGCGTGAGTCACCATGCCTGGCTGTTTCCAATGCGGCCTTGAACTCACAGAGATCCAGAGGGATTTCTGTCTCTGGAATGCTAGGATTAAAGACGTGTACTAACATTTTCTAGCCTAAGTATCTTATGGCTTTTCTGTTTTCTGACCCCAGATAAGTTTATTAAGGTACACAGTGTTTTGGGGAACACAATACCACCACAGGGATCTATTCTTTAGGTTTCTATCTTGCCAGTGACAGTATTCACATCTCTGACAATTGATTCAGACCATGGCTCAGGAAGGCCGGTATACAATTAGTCTATTATATAATACAAACTGCTATTGTTTGGAGAAGAATTGTTTACTGATCATTGTTAAGCCTCCTCCAAAACCTTCTTAAAAAACAATACAAAACAGTAACTAAAATCAGGACAAAGTCAGTCTGGGAACCAGGTAGCCCAAATCACTTAAACTAAGGTTTTCCTACCTCTGCACATTGCTGACCCAACTTCATTATTTAGGATCTTCTGGCTTTCTCTACTGGTTCCTGTTCCTTCTACATAGCCTTGCCAGTTCTTCTGCAAAGGTCCTTAACTATACTGACCTAACCTGCTGGCTTCCTTTTTTGAGGTCACTCCTTTGGTTCTTTGCTGCTTCAGATTACTAACTATACTGTCACTCATCTGTCCAACCTTTCAAATAGATTTAGGTAGGCAACTAACTATCCAAGATGTTGAGGCAGATGATCATCTACCCCAGTACCCCCAGTCTTCTAGCTCCTAACTGGGAGTTCCTTGTTCATTTTTCCATGTCTGTTAACCTTTGTCCTTTTTTTCCTTTAGAAAAGCAGCAGTAGTAAGCTCCTCTCTACGACTATGACTCTCAGAAGCATGAGCTTTTGACCAGGCTTTCAGAACCAGGCCTGGATTTTTACCTGTAGATCAGACTCAAATCCAGACAGAAAGCAGTTGGCTGCACCCATAACCTTGTGCCACTATTGTACTCATGGGCACCTTTTGCCTGGCTCGTTGGTATCATGGTGTACAGGGCTGACTTCAGGGATACCATTGGTGTCTTTTCTTTCTGAGAAGAGGTCTGCATATCACTTTCCAGCACTATGAAAGCTAGTCAACAGGGTGAAAGTTTTAGGTAATTGCCAACTTTATTTCTCTATGTCCTGAAACTGAAGTATGTTGTGTTTTCAGAATAAGATTTTACCATTTGATTCTGATACCAAGAGCAATGGCAGTAGTCATGTTGCTTTGAGGGGTCTTGGGGTATCTCTGACCAATAACTGATAGGGAATTATTCCATTCCTTGTGCTGAGAGATTTTCATTTAATTACTCATATCTTCTAGGGGAATCATTTTCTACCCATGCAGGGTATCTGTGTTTGAACTCTGTCTATGGTTTTAATTATATTTTCAGTTATCTTACAGAGAGTGGCTTTCCATAGAGGTTTTTCATATATTCTTAGTTTTGATTAACCAGCCTCATCACCTTCTGTTAACTGTTGAGGGAAACTATCTATCTATTTTCATTAATCATTAAGTATTCATTGACTATCTACTAGATGCCAGACTCTACCCTAGGCACTAGAGGTACAGTAGTGCACAGGACAGCATTTGTCCACTCTCTCAAGGAGCACACAATTCTAGTAGATACTCAAAGTCAACAAATAAGCAATCAGGATATTTAGAACATGAGAAGGTAGGATAAAAATTGAAAAGAATTGGGGGAGGGACAGAGTGGGAGAGCAATGAAAGAGATACATTGATAGAGGGAGAAATCATGGGGATAGGGAGAGACCTGGTGCTAGGGAAGTTCCCAGGAATCCACAAGGATGACCCCAGCTTAGACTACTAGCAACAGTGGAGAGGGTGCTTGAGGTGGCTTACCTAGGAAATCAGATCAGTGAACACCCTAACTGTCATCATAGAGTCTTCATCCAGTAACTGATGGAAGCAGATGCAGAGATATACAGCCAAGCACCAGGCAGAGCTCCAGGAGTCCAGTCGAAGAGAGGGAAGAGGGCTTCTATGAGCAAGGGGCATCAAAATTATGATGGAGAAACCTACAGAGACAACCAAACCAAGCTAGTGGGAACTCATGAACTTTACAAACAGCTGTGGAACCTGCATGGGACTGGACTAGGCCCTCTGAATAAGTGAGACAGTTGTGTAACTTGATCTGCTTAAGCAGCCCCTGGTAGTAGGATCAGGATCCATCCCTGGTGCATGAACAGGCTTTTTGGAGCCCAGTGCCTATGGTGGGACACCTTGCACAGCCTTGATGCAGGGGGAGGGGTTTGGACCTGCCTTAACTGAATGTACCAGGTTGTGCTGACTCCCCATGGGAGGCCTTATCTTTTTGGAGGAGGGAATAGAGGATGATTTAGGGGGAGGCAAGACTGGGAGTGGTGGAAGGAGGGAAGAAAGGGGGATCTATCATTGGTATATAAAATAAATTTTAAAAATTCTTAATAAAAATTGAGAAGAATTTTAAATAGGGCAACAGACTACAGAGAGATGGTAGTATAAGAACATTGGCAAGGATTTTTAGCAAGGAGGGTCAGAAAGCCTCTCGGGTGGTAGCATTTGAGCTCAGATCCACTTATAACAATTTCAGGGAATCTCAGAGAGAAGTTCTGTATGCAGGATGAGAGGGCTGATCACTATGTGCTCAGCGCATTACAAGAGAAAGATACCAAGTCTAAAGTGGAGTCTACAGAAGGAATGGGGCAAAAGAAATGAAACATGAGTCTTGAGGTAGAAGACATGGCCCAGAATATGAATGGCTATTGGCCTTTGCTTTAGCTTTTTCTTTTTTTTGGGGAGGGGGAATCCATAAAGCACACAAATATTAATTGTTAATTTATATAAACAAATATATCTTCCTAAAATGCAAAAGGGTTCTGATTTCTTCTCCTCTTTACGAACACTTGCTTCTATAATTCCTTTAATTCTATCCATTCTGATAGACATACATGGGTTTCACTATGGAGATACTTTTTTTGGGGTGGATTTTTTTTTTTTTTGAGACAGGGTTTTTCTGCGTAGCTTTGCGCCTTTCCTGGAACTCACTTGGTAGCCCAGGCTGGCCTCGAACTCACAGAGATTCGCCTGGCTCTGCCTCCCAAGTGTGGGGGGGTGGATTTTTAAATATACTATTTCTAGAGCATTCCTACACCTTAATACTTGGCATATTGTATTCTCATAGATATTTATCAATATGTTATATATATGCATGCATATGTAAACACACACATCTATCACCTGGATTCATATAATGCCAGCACACCCTAGAAGTCTTTCTCATCTTCTGCCAGGTGTGATTAGTTCTTGGCACTTGCCTTTCCTTCTCCACATAGAACTTCTCTCCTAGATTGTATGTGATTGTCATCTGACGACCTCAGCTCAAATACCACCTCCTGAGAAGCTTTCAGGCCACCCTAGAAAAAAACTGTTCTCAACTATCATGTCCCGATAGACTAGTTTTATTTTCTTTTGAACAAAATATAAGTGAGCACAGTGTGCATTCCTTTGGGTTAAGAAGTGTGACTATTTCATAGTTTGTCTTACTCTTGATAGATTTTGCATTGTGTCCAATCTCAGGCTATTATAAATAAAGCTGTTATAAACATCCTTGTTCACACCTTTGATAGATGTGTACTCAGTTTGAGCATATCTGTTTATTTAACAGATGGCACAAAACAGTTTTTTAGAGTGATGGTATCAACTTATACTCTTCCTAAAATATTCCCTTCTTTACACTTTCTTTTTTTTTTTTTTTTTTTGGTTTTTCGAGACAGGGTTTCTCTGTGTAGCTTTGCGCCTTTCCTGGAACTCACTTGGTAGTCCAGGCTGGCCTTGAACTCACAGAGATCCGCCTGGCTCTGCCTCCCGAGTGCTGGGATTAAAGGCGTGCGCCACCACCGCCCGGCTCTTTACACTTTCTATTGTCCTTATTTTTAACTCCAGTCATATATGGGTATAATTTTCATTGTGGAGATTTTTTAGGGAATGGGAAATACTTTAATACATTTTTATATCATAAGTACTTGATATATTGTCTTCTCATAGATTTTACCATTATGTTATTGATTACGTAGTTTGAGTTCAAAATTTTAGATTTCAGGCTTCCTGGCTTCCATTCCTTAATTCCAATACTATGTTATTTTTCCCATTGTAATAATTCCAACAGCAGCGTAAGAACTCCAGCATGTTGACATGACATCATAAGTTCACTGTCTTTTGAGACTACAATATTTTATCTTTTATAGGGGATCCTATTCCAGTATAGAAAGGAAAATAGAAACCAGGACTTAGAACTTGAAAGAGAAAATTTGAAGGAGCCTCCAGTTTAATGCCGTTTCCATTCTTGGAGCCAAAGGGCTGTGTAGTCAGTACACAAAGGGAGTTGCCAGCGGGAGTGGGGGTGGGGACTGTTGCTTTCATTACATGCTCATTACACCACTGCATCAGGGTGTCTCCGATTTTTGCCCTCATGATGAAATTAAGAGTGTTATCCTTCATTTCCTGTTTTGGAAAATAGTTTGACTTAAGAAAAAAAGGTTAATTGCATATTGTTTTTGTGAATTGGGTTGATAATTTTTCATATCATAATTAAGCTAATTAGAATTCTATTATTTTCCGACAGCTTTAATGAGGTCTTCTACTTGGCAAGGAACCTGTGAGACCAAAAACCACTGCCATTTGTTAAAAGATGGAGAAACCCTGACGACAAGCGGGTCTTTAGTTGCACTTCAGTTAATAAGATTTATTCGTTAAGCTAATTATATTTTGTTGCCTCAAGTTTGACAAACTTTTAAAGTTGTCCACGTTTCTCCGATGTCTCTGTTGCTCTCTCTGCTCCCTCCTCTGTCCCCTCCTTAGAGAATTCGTGGCGTCTGAGTTAAAATAGGTGGAAACAGTCTCTGTTTCCAGCCGCGGCTCCCCAGCTTGGTTGGAATGCTCATCTGGTTGTGATAGAGGCCGCATTTCAGCCAGCAGTTCTTAAAATAGCTCCTTGGCTTATGAAGCAAAAAAGTAGACATTTGGGCAGCTCAGGATTTGCTCTCTGGATGCTTCTGGCAACTTGCTTTGGGGGGCACTGTTGCTCCAGTTTGGGAGCTCTAGCCGGGCTCTAGTGAATGATGGCTCTCTCCTGCACAATCTTGTATCTGTACCTCCTGTCAAGTAATCATTACAAATGTTTCATGTAGGAGCAAGCTGGCTCTAAGCAAAGGTCTGCCTTTCAGAAGAAGCAAGGGCCTGAGGGGTGGGGACCACTGTGTCCTGTCCATGGTAACATTTTCCCTTTTGACAGTGTAATTAAGTGCTAATTAACTAAATGAGTGTAAATGTTGAAGGTTGAGATAAATATCCACATCTTCTTAATCTATTTTCCTCTCCGAGATTTGATAAAGGAAATCTGGATTTAATGGAGGATATTTGTCAATTATTTTTTTTAAGACCGCAAATCTGTTTAGAAGGAACTCAGATACACCAGTTTTAATTTCTACAGGAAAAGTTAACAGCATATAAATATAGGAGAGGTACAATAAAACGCGGATGTGATACTGCAATAATTATGGTAAGGAGGCTTAGTAAAACTACCTTTTTGAAACATCTGGTTTCTGTTTTTTTTCATATCCTGCAGATGTTGCTGAACTGATGAAAAATACTGACAGGAGAATACATTAGCCCATGAAGTCACTTCAATGAATAAAGCAAAGACTAGACTCTTAACTTTCTAAAAAATCTAGTTAGAAAAGAACTCTGCTTTCAGAGGAGGCAGAGATTAGGCCAATAATTGAGAGGGGCCCAGGGCCTTCTAGAAGTGTCAATAGTGATCTGTTCTTGCCAAAGGGGAAAAGAGATGCTTTGCGAGGAGCAGTCTGGGTAATAAATGGGAATCTTTGTAATTCAGGCACTTTCCCATTACCTTCCATGGTGAGTGATTAGAAATGAGGCCGAGGAACAGGCATGGGAAGCCCACTCCTGTGCCTGGCAGTAGAGCAAAAAGGCTGCCGAGTCTCACTCCAACCACTCAGCCTGTCTTGCTAGCGTCTAGGGCTGAAGTGAGACCCAGAGTCAGATAGACAGCTCTTGGGTTGGAGCAAGAATCTTGGAAACGGGGTGCCATTTGGTCCAGGATAGTCAACACCCTTCCCAGGCAGGAAGTGGCAGGATAGGCACAAGTATGCTGAACCTCCTGGAAAGCAAGGGATGGAGCCTGGGAAACTAGAATGTATTTAATGGGGTTTAGTTGCATATGAGATTAAAACCCCAAAATAAATGCAAAAGAAATACTTTGGCCTATACCCTATTTGGCAGGAGGATTGGGAGCCTGAAATAGTCCTCTGGCTGCCTGGGAACGCTGAATCGCTCTGAAGTGGTTATTGATATCATCACTTCGGGTCACAGCATCATGTATTCAGAAGGCCCCAATTAAAATACATGACAAGTGTTTTTCTAGTAACCACTCTGGCAGACAAGAAGGACATACTCATATAAATGAACTCGTAAAAACCAAAATGACAACCAACATAGAAACAGCACGTCTCTGGTTCTTCTCTGAGTTGTTGACTTCGATGGCTCACTGCTGAACTGTAGCATCCTTTTTCGTTCTGAGGCGAAAGGACAAATCTGTGCCATGCCTCAGAAAAGACCTTTTATTGTCTGTTTTGTGAGGCCTGGAGGTCCCCGGAGAGGGAGTCCCTCCTGGCCACACAATCCTTCCACTTCAGCCACAAATGTGTGAGGATACCACCAGCCTACCTGCTCTACCGTTTGGCCCGGCCTTTATTTGTGGCTTATTTCTTCCTGGCATTATATATGCCTCATCTTTCCTCCCACCCAACCCTTCTTTTCTTTGCACCTGGCTAATTTCTGATGGTGATTTATCAGCTGTATTTCCCAATGCCAGATTGTCAGGTTAAACTCAATATGACCAGTTCTTGTTCCTTTGGGGGAATTTTGGTGCTAACGCAGAGTGCTATTTAAAGGATATTTAGCATCATTGGCAATGTCATCATAACTTTTAACATTTATGCCTCTTTGAATATGAGTGACATAGTGTCCCAGCTTTTTTATTCACTGATCATTTCTTCTCTGCCTTTGGCTAAAAGCAAATGTCAAATCTGCTGATCCTGGTATAGATGAGTGATAATGGTATAGGTGAATACCAAAGTCAGATGTTGAGGTTTAGATGAAGAAATTGATGCTCACAGAAACTAAAGCAGTTTATTCAAGATCACACAGCCAAGGGAACTAGGATTCAACTTGTTTTAGAATCTTTGCTCAGGACTTTTAGTACTGGGCATAGCAAGCAAGCCCTTGTTACCACTATAACATCATAACAACCTAACAAAGATAAGCCATACAATGGAAATGTCCTTGTAAGATTCTGTAGATGTGCCAAGAATGGGAAAAATTAAGGACAGCAAAACTATGCAAGGAGGAAAGATCTAGACAAAACTGGGGAGATTTAAGTTTGGAACTGTTTTCCCCTAAAACGTGTTTTGTAAAATGTCAATAGATATTTTGTTAGGAAATGGGTGGCGTGGCTGCATAAGCTCGATAAATATTTAAACAAAGTTATACATTTTTGATTCAAGTATTATCAGAGCATTTGCCACACAGTATCAATTCCTAAGACAGAAATCAGATATTCTGTAATCATTTTGCAAACTTTAGGCATAGAGCCAGTTCTTTTTTTTATCCTGGGGTTCAAACACTGGCCCTTGTTCACGTTAGGCAAATGCTCTACCACAGAGTCACTCCTGACCAAAAGCATTCTGTGTGGACACAATCAGCAGACAAGCCCAAGAGGGTTGATAGGTCCCAGAGGAGACAGCTGAGAACTGTTCGGATTTCAGGGAGAGATTTAGAGGTCACGTTTATTCTACCATGCTCTTATTGAATCCAAGAATTTGATCATGCAATCCATTAGGCTTTAAGGTTCTATAGGAGGTAAAAGGATATGTCAGTTTTCTATATGCAAGATGAGATGGAGCAAGGTGATAGAGAGTGCTGGGGAGGAGGGGGGAGGGTAGGCTTCCACCTCCAACTAACTAGCCATAGCTGTGTGACATGGATCAAGTCACCATACCATCTGTGTTTTCTTTCCTTCAGCTACAAAACAAATAGAATGGATTACATTTTTTCTTATAGGTCGAAATTTAATTGTTCTGTAAACGAAAGTTGTAAGTTATAGAAAGAAATAGTTGGTGTTGAATGTGGAGAGGGTTTTCTTTGAGAATTTATTTATTTGGCACAGAATGCGCTGTTAGTTAAATATCACCAGAGAGGAAGGTGAGAAACCACAAGAACTGTAACCGGTTTACCTTGTGGATACCAGCATGACAAGGGGCATTTCATATTACTTGCTACACAGTGTCTAATTATTCAAGGAGGAAACAGCCATTTCTTGGAATGTCCCATAGCAAACTGTTTACTGGTTTGACCACCTCAATTTGTTTCTGAGAATTGCCAGTATTAAGCTGAAAAATGAATTAACCAACCCAACCAATGGGATGCTTCTAAATAATTTGGATCCTTTGCAAAACATGACAAACATCTATTCAGTTGATCTTACTGTCTGATAGAAAACTGAAGCTTCTAGCCCCAGGTGTGTCTGCATTCCTATGAGAATGACATGAAATGGGTGAGAGCCATCATCCACAAGAGACAGGCGAAAGTTCAGATCTGTCTCACCTTGAAATTATAAATCTGTCCTCTGGCAAAGCTTAGTTTTTCCTTCCTGTCTCTAACGTCTAATTTCTGATGACTCAAGAAAAGTGTGCTGGTGCAAAAATGGTCAATGCCAGGCTCCTCCAAACTCTTCTAACTTATCAAGAAGCCATGAGACCCTGACTTCCTGCTCTGTGGGATCCAGCTGCTCCCTAACTGGACATGGTTTCCCCCTTCTCCCTGGAGATTTTCCTACTCCTTGTGACTTGTCCCTCCAGAAGGACCGAATCCAATCCTACTTCTTTCTTTTATTTACTTAATTTTTATTTTGCGTATATGAGTTCTACATGTACGTCTGTGTATCATGTGTGCACCTGATGCCCATGGAGGACAGAAGAGGTTATTGGAACCTCTGGAACTGGAGTTACAGATGATCGTGAGCCACTATGTGGAGGCTGGGAATTAAACCCAGGTCTCTGGAAGAGCAGCCCGTGCTCTTAACTGCTGAGCCATCTCTCCAGCTCCCAAACCCCATTTACTGTTCTCCCATACTTTCTAACTGGATGTTTTATAGAAACTGATGAAGTTATTGATAATAGTTAAGCAAAAGCAAAACAACAGAAGTGACTTCTAGCTGTTCCCAGCTGTTATTTCTCTTATCTGTCACTTCTATTTCAGCTCCTCAAAGTTCCCAGTGTCAACTGGCTGAGGAATCACCGTGCCTCGGTTTCTCTCTTTCTTTTTGTTTCTTGAGGTACATCTGTCTCTGTAAAACTTACCCTTTATGACCATTCTTGGAAATCACATATAAAAGCAATAAACAGAGCTGGGTGTGATGGTGTACACCTATAAACCCAGAACTCAGGATGCTTTGGGGAAAGATTGTTGTGAGTTCAAGGCCAGGATGGACTTACACAGTGAAAACCTATTGTTAAAAACAAACAAATGAAAGAACCCCCCCCACACACACACACAAAAGGAAAAAAGTAACAGCTGGTTCTGTTCTGACAGTCAGGGTCCCTTGATGTAACCTCTGCTGCTTCCTCTGTCCCCTGCACTACCATTCTAACCTCATGTGACCACCAGGATACCTGGTCTTGTCTTAGTGACATGATGTAGATTCACAGAAAAGATGATTTATCAGAGGAAAAAGTGACTCAAAGTTTCATACATCTTACTATTATAAAAGAATGGCTGAGAAAATGATGGACTGTGGGCCAAAGTGCTTAAATAATTGTTTTGTTACAAACATGAAGTTTTATGGAAATATAGTCATCCATACTTAAGTATTCTCTGCCTTCAAGTGACAGTGGCAAGCTGAAGTATTATGACAGACAGTGTCCAGCCCTTGAAGTAGAAGGCCTGACCTTTGATAGGAATCATTTACTGATCAATATCTTAGAAGATGCCACCATGAGAGAACATCCCCACTGCAGAAGAAACAAACAAACAAAAGTAACAACTACTGCTCTGTTTCTGTCCTTATTGGAAATTCCCACAAGAACAGTAGCTGCTCTCTCCCAAAGTAAAACAGGTTTTGGTCTCACAACTTCCTACTGAATGCAAGGTCCCCGACTCCTGTCTTCTCACGAGATCTTTCTCTCCAGCTACCGTCTCTAACCCTGCTCACACCAACGTTTAGCTCTTCCCACTGTTGACGACCTGAGGGCAGGTCTGGGATTTGAACCTGTAGACCTGCTGCTATCTTCCTCAGGAGGGTGTAAGGAAGAGGGGGCTGCAGGAAATCCTATACTCTGTGGTCGTCTCACAGCAATCCACCTGTTACATCTGTATCAGCCCATCCCTGAGTGGAGGCTTGCACCCGAGTTAACCCCTGTTTTCCTCAGTCTTTACGTGTTCTGAGTCCAGAACACTCCTTGACCTTCCTTTGTTCTGTTCTGATTTGTTTTAAACGGGTTTTCTCTTTGCTCCTCTAGTCATCTTACAAGCCATTCCGTAGCCCAGGCTGGCCTCCAACTCACACAGATCCACCTGCTTCTGCCGGAGTGCTGAGATTAAAGGCGTCCATACCAGTCTCAGGCAGGAAGTTTCTTTCTCATCTTTTCTGAGGGACACTCATCTTAGGGCTTCTGCCTCCTGTCCTCTCGGGGAGTCGTAATCTCCTCAGGACCTTTCTCTTTTCTATTACCATTTACCATGCATTTTCTAGTAGAGTTGAAGTCACTCTCAAGAGGATCCTGACTCATAATACTTTGAGAGCAAAAATCAGATGATCAGGGTCTAGAATAGTTGACATTTAGATATCTTTTCATCTTTAAGGTGTTTGAACTGATGAATTTTTTTTGACAATAGAAACAAGACCTCACTTTTAAGTAAAGCTGGAGGTAATAATTTATGACTGTGTTTCCTTTTTAAACACACTTGTTAAACAAAATGTGGTACATATACACAATGGAATACTACTCAGCAGAGAAAAACAATGACATCATGAGGTTTGCAGACAAATGGATGGATCTAGAAAAAATCATCCTGAGTGAGGTATCCCAGACTCAGAAAGACAAACATGGTATGTACTCACTCATAACAGGATACTAGATGTGGAACAAGGATGACTGGACTGCTACTCACATCACCAGGCAGGCTACCTGGAAAACAGGACCCCAAGAAAGACACAGGGATCGCCCAATGACAGAGAAATGGAATGAGATCTACATGAACAGCCTGGACATGAGTGGGGGTAGTGAAGGGCAAGGGTCGAGGGAAAGAGAGCTTGGGTGAGTGGGAGATCCCAGCTGGATCAACAACAGAGAGGGAGAACAAGGAATAGGAGACCATGGTAAATGAAGACCACATGAGAATAGGAAGAAACAAAGTGCTACAGAGGCCCACAGAAATCCACAAAGATACCCCCACAACAGACTGCGGGCAATGGTCGAGAGACAGTCCGAACTGACCTACTCTGGTGATGGGATGGCCAAACACCCTAATTGTCGTGCTAGAAACCTCATCCAATTACTGAGGGATCTGGATGCAGAGAGCCATGACTAGGCCCCAGGTGGATCTCTGGGAGTCCAATTAGCGAGAATGAGGAGGGTTTATATGAGCGAGAATTGTTGAGACCAAGGTCGGATAAAGCACAGAGACAAATAGCCAAACAAACGGAAACACATGAAATATGAACCAATGGCTGAGGGGTCACCAACTGGATCAGGCCCTCTGAGTGGGTGAGACAGTTGATTGGCCTGATCTGTTTGGGAGGCATCCAGGCAGTGGCACCGGGTCCTGTGCTCATTGCATGAGTCGGCTGTTTGAAACCTGGGGCCTATGCAGGGTCCCTTGGCTCGGCCTGGGAGGAGGGGACTGGACCTACCTGGACTGAGTCCACCAGGTTGATCTCAGTCTGTGGGGAAGGCTTTGCCCTGGAGGAGATTGGAATGGGGGGCGGGCTGGGGGGAAGGTGAGGGGGGCGGGAGGGGGGAGAACAAGGGAATCTGTGCCTGTATGTAGAACTTAATTGTATTGCAAAATAAAAATTAAAAAAAAAAGCCCATGAAGGGTTCCCTGTTGCTTATAGGTTAATATATATATATATATATATATATATATATATATATATATATATATATATATATATATACACAGTTGGACTTTCTCCTTTTAGCAGATTATTGGCAGGTATTGTTATTATAATTCTCTTTTTGTTAAACAGAAGAAACATGTAAGTGGAAAAATTAGATGTGTAAATAAAAAACTTAGAAAAGTCAAAAAAAAAAAAAAACACACTTGTATTTCCTTCCGAGTTATCAGAGAAGACACTGAGTGATGTTGAGTGGAAACACTTATGTGGTGTTAAATGAGAGTAAGTTACTTACAATAGAGGTACAAAAGAAACAGGGAAGGAGAGGAGAAAAGAAGAAACCTATGGGATGATCCTGAGAAAGTTGATCTTAATTTGAGATATGAAATGTTTCCCCAAATTGAATGAGTATCAGATGAATCAGTAAAGGTGGAGGAGCCCTGAAAAGTAGATTATGCCCCTCCAGATATGCCTGATTATTTAACTTCCTGGTGATTTTTGTTTTGTCTTTAATTTACTCCCTTACAAAAGCTAATGTTCCTTGGCTGCAACACCTGAATTTTTCCTTGCTTCTGTCCTAATCTTCTTTATGGACCTCCTCCAAATGGAAGGATTATTATCAGCTGAATGTATAACAGACCAAGTGGTATAAGGAAGATTGGGCCAACAGCAGCCCAATAAGCATCGTAAACAGGGGTTGATTCTGCACCTTAATTGACCCAGGTGAAGGCCTTACATCATATAAGGCAACATGATACACCCAAACAGAGGCCCCTGATGCCAAATTAGGCCTTTGGCCTCGTGTTGCTACAATTATGTTGTTGATTAGTTTCAGTCAACTTCACAGATCATCTCTTTGAGGGGAGAAGGTCCAGAAGGAAGAATGAAACAGAAGAGAGGGGATCTTCAGGTGCTATAGCACAGGGGCACTAACTTCCTCAAGGAAGTAAATTAAAAGACAAAATGCAAGTGATCAAGTCTGTTAATATTCAGATTATTGAGGACTTGTTGGAGCATATGAAGAACAAGTTCGGGGATGGCAGGACAGCTCAGCAGATAAAGGGGCTTGCTGCCAAGCCTGATGACCTGGGTTCAATCACTGGAACTCACATGGTAGGAGAGAACTGACTCTCTGATATCCACATACAGTGCCATGGAATGTGACCAATCCCCCTCCCCCTTGCTAAATAAATAAGTGCACAAATAAATGTAAATTTAAACTTTTTTTTTAAAGTAACAAGTTTAGGAAGTAGTTTTATTTGGATTGTCACTCAAAGGAAATATCGGGCTGGGCTTTCTGCCTGCTTATCAATTTATCCTGTGATGGATAGCTTTGCTTGCTTTTACTGTACATATAAAGCAAGGAGGCAATTCTAATTTGCTCAGCAATATGTAACACAATTCTTTTTAGAAAAGTCAGCAGTGGTGGAGAAATAGCTTTGAATACTGTTTTTGTATTATTGTAGATTTTTGAAAAATGATAAGGAGATTGTTTGCAGAGAAAACACTAGCCCAGGAAGAGAGCCCCAGTTTGGGCCAGTTTTGTTTTGAAAGTGGCTTTCAGCTCAGCCTGACTAGCAAGATAACCAGGCAAATGATTCATCAGGCTTGTAGCTCAGCAGGTGCATGGCTGTGCACCCAGCCAAGGAGCCTTCCACAGCTCACTTCAAGCTGTGATTTTCTCTGTGTGGCAGGACTAGGGGAGGAAGGCTAGGCACTCAGTCTGCCTCTTACTGGTGCATCCCACATCCCTCACTCAGTTCTGCTCAGGACATCTTTATTAGATGCTCATGTGTGGCTAACAAATGGTCCTGGCTGCCGGTGGGAGTGCAGGTAGGTAAAGAAAAGGATGAATGGAGAAAAGAAAGATTGCTCTTGACTGAAGGAATTTGATAGGATTAGAAAATCAGTTTTGTCTCATGAGAAAAAAACCAAAAAGTTCAACTAAAAAACGTATCTAAAATCAAAGACACAGGATATAACAGTAAATTAAAAGAAATAAAACAATTCTCTGAATTGGAATGGTATTCAATAATTATGTAGACATGAGTGTATATATAAAACTGACATGTACACTCACAAATTAAAAATCTGCATACTCAAATGTCAATTCTAGCTAGTTTTGAATATGGAATTATAGGTAAGCTTTTTATTTATAAAATTTTGCCTCTTATCTCTCTCACAATGAACAAAGTTTACTTTTGATGACAGGAAAAGAAATATTTCAAAATTCAAAAGGAATGGGGGCGCCAGTGGTGTCTATAGACCCAGCTCTCTCCGGGGGAGAAACTTGACTCCTACGCTGAGGTTTCCCATACTTCCAGGGTGTAAACCAACACTTCGATCGCTCCTGGCCCCTGCGTAATGCTTTCTATTAGCTTGAAACTACTACAGAAAAGGCAAAGAGAAACTTGGTTGTTTTTTCCACGGCTTGGACCAACTGCAAATAAATGCACTTTTCCTTTTATCAATTTGTTTCCTAATGTATCTAAAGATGCGACTAGCTAGCGAGTTTTAGTGCCCCTAGTAACAACTTTGGCACACCAGGCAGGACGTAAATGACTTCTGATTGCTGTAGTTAAATGCAAGGTAATCCACAGGTTTGAGGAGCGTTTCCCTGGTTCTCTTACCCTTGGGCATCAGCTGCCGATCAACCCTTACAGGCAGCTGCCGATCGATCCTCACTGGCAAAGGGCCTTTTTTGGATTGTGACCTGGCATTACCTGTAAAGAACACTCTACTCATTCACTTATGTCATTTGGAGAGTGTCTGATAAAAGAACTCGTGGTCTGAAGTGTGGTTTGTTTTGTGCTCTTTGTGAAAATTTGTGAAGGAGGTGCATTCAAAACACCTGCCATGTGAGGGCTGCGTCGAGCCATTTGCTGAGCTGTTGTTTGGTTATGTGACATTGAAGTTCAGATTTTGTTTAGCACAATGCTCACTTACTTCCCTTTTTTTGCATAGCCTGTTTTTTGATTTTTGATTTTGGTTTCATCTTTATTTCCATGCTTGGAATGTGAAAGCTGTTTGGATTCATCTTGAGTCACATTGAAATACCAGCTAAAATGAGATAAATGATCTCTCCTATTTCAAGCGTCAATACTTGTTTGGGTGGCATATTTATTGCAGAATAAAGATTAAGATTCTTAGAAAACTTGAGTATTTTGAGAAGTCTTCATTATATTTTGTGTACACATGAGAGATGGTTTTATGAAATATATTTATTAGATACAAATATATCATGTTATAAACATGAACATTTAAGCAACCCCAATACACTATGCAATCTCAGTGGCTATTCAGGAGACAAATCCATATACTATCTAAGAGTGTACCCAGAATTAATGAAATTATTTTTATGTGTGCCATTTTGTGTGTTTGTCTCTGTTTATGATGATTAGCTCAAGGCTGAAATTTTGATGGCTAAAGCAATAAGCAATTCAATGCAATAAAATTATTCTAAATGGTAGGAACACACATGCACAACCACTTTCAGACAATTCACAGCCCAAACCAGTGCCTGGTTTAGAACCATAGCCAGAGCCAAAGCCAAATCTGAAGTAGGAGCCAGAACTAGATTAAGAGAAATTGCCAGAGCCAGAGCCAGTCCAAGTGGCAGATCTGGAATCGTCTTCAGAATCAGAGAAGACAGGAAGGGGATCATGAACCACAGAGGAACTTCCAAACCAAGGCAGCTTTCTAGGAGCTGGGATAGGAATATTAGAGACAACAGAAGGAACCCCCAAATAAGGGGCATACCCCTAGATAGTGTACAATGTTATAGACATTTATTTTCAAGGGAGTTCTGAGACTATAACTTGATACCCTGAATAACCAGCCTAATAGAGGAAAATGATACCTCAATCATATAACCTAGTCTTTCTAGAACATTACAAATGATCCTACTGAAAGAAAGATGACCCAACAAATAAATAAATAAACAAACAGATAAACAGATAAATAAATAAATAATAAAGGAAGGAAGGAAGAACCCTACAACAATAGAATTCCTGATACACAAATTCCAGTGGAAACAGGTAACACACACACACACACACACACACACACACACACACACATACACACACACACACACACACTTTAACAACTTGTCTTCACCAAAAATTCCAACTCCAGAATAATAACTTCAAATAAGAAAGATCTAGGCAAAATTTCAGACAAAGATTTCAAAAGAGCAATTATAAGTATATTTAAAGGAATGGATGGGAATATGAGTAAACATCTGCATGAAATTAGTCAGTCAATATAAGGTGTAAAAATGGGCTTAGAAATGCTGAAGAAAACACAACCTGACATGTTAAAGGTTAAAAGTTAAATAAATCAAATAAGATGAAATAAAAGCCTTAGTAAAAATGGAATACCTGGCAGGACACATATCAGGGGTGAAAGACAAGGTAGAATTTACATATTTAATTAAGCACAATGACAAATATTTTAAGATATATATTTTTCTCATTTCCACTATATATATATATAAAAATGAAAACTCTTTGTGATAATGTTAAAACATCAAATATATGAATTATGTTCATAGAACTCCTTACTAAAAGCATATAAAATATTTTCAGTGCAACCACAGCAAATAAGTACAGAGAAAAACAGGTCTTTCCCAGTACAAGAGGCATATGGAATATATAGGCAGGACTAGAAAAGGCACTTCTCATATCATTTTATATTTAGAATACTAAATATACTGAATAAAGTGTATGAAAAGCTTCTAGAGAGAAATAATAAGTCACATATATAGGCAGACACATAAAAATAGCATCTAACAAATTAAAAGAAAATTTAAACAGAAGAAGGGCTTGCAATGATGTATTTCAATTTCTGAAGGTCTTTGACTATGAATCTAGACTAGTATACCCAGCAAAACCATGTGCTGTGATTGAGGGAGAAAGGAAAACATTCCATGATAAAAGCAGACTGGAGAAATTTATGACCGTGATCATTATACTACCTCTACAGATGATAATGAAAGGAATTCTTCAGACTGAAGAGAATAGTAAATTCGTACAATAGACTATAGGTAAAATATTACAGATGGTAGACATCAGGTACTGTATATGATGATCATATACAGTAAAGTCAACAAAATGATGGGAAATAATAATAAACTTCTCTCTAACAGCTTCACATGTACACTGTAATACATGTGTTGCATGCATGCACATAAATAAATAAATAAATAAATAAATAAATAAATAAATAAATAAATAAATAAATAAATATATTTTTTAAAGGATCTGGGCCATAAAGATAGCTGGCCGCATAAAGCACTTGCTGTGTAAGCCTGATGACCTAAGTTTGATTGATCCCTGGAATCCACATAAAGTTAGAAGGAAAGAACCATCTCTAAGAAGTTGTTCTCTGACATCCATATGCATGCTGTGACAAACCCTAACCACTACTGCCACACATTGCATGTGCATAAAACGTATATACATACATGCATACACTTAGTTAATAAGAAAAATAAGATCCATAAATTTGCTAACTCCAAGAATCACATTTTTTCATAAAATGTAGACATTAGCTTATGGTGAAAGTTTGAAAAAAATGTATTCAAGTCAAATAGAAGTAAGAAACAAGTCTTCTCGACAAAATAGATCTCAAACAAAAATCAATCCAAAGAGACATTACATTCTGATTCCAAAGAAGGCCATTTCATTCTGATTAAGGGATAAATCCAACAAGCACAGTAGAAAATTTAAATACATATTCACCAAACATGGGTGTACCCAATTTAATAAAACACACACTTTGGACATAAAGACACAGATAAACCTCAAGAAAATTGTAGTAGATGACTTCAATACCCCACTCCCACCAGTTGGTACGCCATTGTATCAAAAATAAACAAACACTGAGATGAAATTATATCACAGATCAAACGGCCTTAAATAGCTATAGAACATTCTACCCAAAACTACAAAATACACCTTCTTCTCAGGAGCATGGAACTCATGGAGACGAAACAGCATGGTACTGAATCATAAATGCGCCATTGGAGATATAATGTGAGAAACAAAAAAAATCCTGGAATAATTATGGTTCTAAATGTCTGCATTAATGAATCTAAGAGATCTCAAACATATAATTTAATGATACACCAGAGGATCTTGGACAAACAAAAGCAGCCATTGTTGAATTACAGAGACTGTATTGTGGAGGCCAATTTAATAAGTTCATTTAAAATGAATATCCATTCTATTAGTTCTGTTCTTCTGGAGAACTCTAACTAATACAGAAAATTAATACTGAGAAGTGGTAAGCCCGGCCATGTGGCACTTAGGCTACTGGGATTGGTTCATGGGAGGAATGTGGAAAAGTTCAGAACTTTGGAGTTAAAGAGCATTTGAAGCTGTAAGCAAAGCTTAACACAAGTAATTCTTATGGGATTTTTGAGACAAATTTGGAATTTATAGGCCTGGTTCATGAAAAAATTACATTGAGTGAATTAACCCAGGCACAGAAAAGCAAATGCTGGCATGTTCTTCTTCACGTGTGAATGATTGTTGCTTCCAAACTCTAATTTTGTTCATTTAACATGGAGTACCTGTAGATGAAAGGAAATAAGAAGGAGACAACTGGGAGGAACATGCCTTAAGGGATAGGAGAATGTGAGCAACATGAAAGGAGAGAAGGGAGACACTGGGGGTAGAAAGGTTTAAGAAACAAAAGTCTGGGAAGATAGGAGAAATTAGGGCATGGGGAGGAGTTAATGAAAACAAAGAGGTTATAAAAAAGACCATATGGAAACTTACTATCTTTTAACGAAGCTAAGCATAATTTATTTAAAAATAGTTTGAGAGGGATGGAAAAATGTGTCAATGGTTAAGAGCATTTGTTGCTCTTATAGAGGACCTGGGATCAATTCCCAGCATCCACATGGTACCTTACAACCATCTGTAACTCTAGTTCCAGAGGACTAAATGCTTTCTCTTGATGCCTGTGGGTGCCAGGCACACATGTGGTGGTGGTGCCCATACATACTTGCATGCAAAACACTCATATATAAAAAATAAAACAAGTAAATAAATGTAAAAAACTAAAATGATCTGAAGGTAAATACCATGCATAGATTGAAAAAAAAAAAAGCTGTTCCTAGCGGCCATGAATTACAAACAAAAACCCCAGTGCCAGAGTGGGATACCTCATATCAAGTTGTTGGTCAGGGAGGTCCCAGATGCACTGCCAACTCAATAAGACAAGTTCCTGACAGTCCTCTTGGTTGCCCACCAGAACTAGATGATAAGACACTCTTGCTGAAGGCATCATACACCTGGTTTGCATGATCTAGAGAACTAAGCTGGAGGTGCTCTGGAAGATTAGTCCTTCCTTGCTAGCTAACTTTCATAGTCCCCGTTCAGGCTGCTGGGGGAGAGAATTCACTAATGGCCTTATTCAGCTGTGTTTCCTATGAACTTTAAGACCAACTTATAAGGAAAAATGTGCACTTTTGTGCAAAAGTGGCACTAAGTTATGGAGGTAACTCACTGCTCTTGGTTAGATTTGAGGTCTTCTTCACAGGAGGTAACCATGCTTGTTAAATAAACCTGATCAGAAATCCATGACAATGGGGACTGGGGAGCTCATAGACCCTAGCAGGGAACTGAACGTTGCTGTTTAGGCAAATTAACAAAATGTTAAACTACCTTCTAGTTATTTATTTATAGCCACAGACTAATATTTCTCTCAGACTTAACAGAGAACACTTTCCAGTGGACAGCAGTGAATGTAGAGACTCGTGGTGGCAGAAATAACAAGAAGAAGTGACACGTTGTTCGGACTCTAAAATGGTCTTTATAATTAAAAAAAAAATCCGGTACCAGGTGCTGGGGTAAATGATGAAAGATCAGAGGACAGAACAAGCCACGGGATTAAACATAGAGGCCAGGCAGTGGTAGCACACACCTTTAATCCTAGCACTCGGGAGACAGAGATCTGTCTGGATCTCTGTAAGTTCAAAGCCACCCTGGACTGCATGAGATTGACTCAGTCTAGGAGAGAAAACAGAGCCAGGCAGAGGTGGCACACACCTTTAATCCCAGTACTGGGAAGCACACATGCCTTTAATCCCAGGAAGTGATGGCTGGGCGAAGAAAGGTATACAAGGCGTGAGGAGACAGGATCTAAAGGCTCTTCGGCAGAAGCATCCCTTTCAGCTAGAGGCTTTTTCAGCTGAAGCTTTTTCGGCTTGTTACTTTGTCTCTCTGATCTTTCAGCATTTACTCCAGTATCTGTCACTGGGTTTTTATTAAAAAAGACCTTTTAGAATTCGTACAACAACATGTGAGTTCCAAACACCAAACAAGGTATTTATATTATACCCTTTAAGGCTGTTGGGGACATTGCTGAATTGGGATCTGAAAGGACGTAAGAGCTACAAGATAACAAAATGCCCATCTTCTGGGCAAGATGTAACCATTGCAAACAACCACTGAAAGCAGCTGCAGATGTCTGCACCAGGTCTGTACAAGAATGGGTCCATCAACAATTGGGCATGGGTGGAGGAGGGGCTCACTGGGCCTCATCCCTCGATGCTAAGCTTTTTGATATTCATAGAACCAGAGAGCTGTGGAGTCGTTGTCCTCAATTATATCCTCACTCATGACCACACAAGGCTCCACCTACAGCTCTAAATCAATTGTCATACAACAAAATTAACCAGTTTAAAAAGACTCTCTCCTTCCATCCTCCTTCTACCTGATCCCTCCTGTTCCCATCAAATTTTGGTAATGTTATAATGGCTTTCTTGGTGGTTGTTGTTGTCTGAGACAGGGTTTCTCTGTGTAGCCCTGGCTGTCTAGAACTCCCTGAAGTTGGGGAAGGATGGAGGGAGAGAGTACCAGGAGAGACAACTGGAATCTGAGGGCATCTCTGGGATGAACTAGAAACCTAGTGCAACGGAAACTCCCAGGAATCTATGAGGGGGACCCTAGCTAATACCTGGAGGATATGGAGGCTGAACCAGACATCTCCTGTAACCAGGCAAGACTTCCAGTGGAGGGATTAGGATACCAACCCAGTCACAAAAACCTTGACCTACAATTTGTCCTACATATAAGATATGTTGGGGTAAAGGTGGGGCAGAAATTGTGGGAGTGGCCAACCAATGACTGGTTCAGCTTGAGATCCATGCCATGAGAGGGAGTGTAACACAAATTGCTAAACAGTTTTATTAATAAAAAAAAAACCTGGAGGCAGATATTGAGGTAAAAACTGAGAGATCAGAGAAACAGAACAAGCCAGCCAACCTCACCTTGCCAACTCCTCAGCTGATCCTGTTTCCATGAATCCTCAGACTGAAAGCCTCTGAGTTCTCACCCCTGAGGTTCTCAGTTCAACTGCTGCTAAAAAGCTTAAAAGCTTAAAAGCCTCTAGCTCCTGGTTCTCATGCCTTATACATCTTTCTGCTCCCTGCCATCTTATTTCCTGTAATTAAAGGTATGTGAGCTTTCCAGTACTAGGATTAAAGTTGTGTGCCACCACTGTCTGCCTCTGTTACCAGTGTGGCCTTGAACTCCGGAATGCTAGGATTAAGGGTGTGTGCTACCACTGCCTGACCTCTATGTTTAACATAGTGGGCTGGCTTTTTCCTCTGATCTCCATGCAAGCTTTATTTATTAGAGCACAAATAAAATATCACCACATTTCCTCTTTTTTTGTCTAAAAAAAAAAATTATAACTAATGTAAGAAAAACTATATACAATAAGTACAATAACTTTAAACAATATAAACAGGCAATAAATATATCAACAATGTCTAGTTCATTTGCATTTGACAGATTCAGAGAAAATATTCCATTATCTATCTTATCTTTGTGAATCCAAAGGATTGCATCTAATTTACCTTCTATCCTAATTTGCATTACCAACCCAAAACTATTTTTTGATATCTTTCAAATTTATACATTTTACACCTCTTAGTGAGTTTCTTTTCTGAAATTGTTAACAAGGAAAACTATAATGCTAACTACCTGATCTTCAACTCCCTCAGAGAGCTGAGAAGGAAATGATATTACCTAGTGAAACAGGAAGTGCAAAAAAGCAACTTCCAAAAATATGTGGGGGCCGGGCGGTGGTGGTGCACGCCTTTAATCCCAGCACTCGGGAGGCAGAGCCAGGCGGATCTCTGTGAGTTCGAGGCCGGCCTGGGCTACCAAGTGAGTTCCAGGAAAGGCGCAAAGCTACACAGAGAAACCCTGTCTCGAAAAAAAAAAAATATGTGGGTTATGACAGAAACAGCTAGCTGCCTGGACAGTCACCTGAGGTTCCTTTGCAATATTGAGGCATCCATTCTTTGGCCTACAGGCTTAGTATATCTGACAGACTCATCTGTGAAGCAGGATTTTTTGAAGGGCTGTCCTGCCTTGTTTGGCAAGGATCAGCAATCCTTTGTTTTGTGTCCTGCTTGTCCTTTTTGGACAGCATACAGTCAGCAGTCAATGCAAGGGCATTTTCTTGCTCAGTGGCTAACTCCATATGGAGTTTCTTCAATTCCCATCATCTTCTCTGAAGTAGATTTGTGTGACCAGGAGCAGACATGTCTCATTGTCATTAAAAAAAAAAAGAAAAAAATCTATGTTATTAAAACATCTTAAATGCCATATTCTGTAGATCTCTGAAGTGTTTGAAGATGACCTGTCTATCTAAAATATATCTCTGCTTGACCTTGAAAACATACCTAATATGACTACAAGTTCAATTGTAATGACTAACTTTCATTTCTTTATATCCTAATTAGTTGATAATATAACTTTCAAGGATTAGAAAATTGCATTACATTGTTAAGTGAACTGTATAGGTACAATACCTTGAATACGAGTAGAAATATATATACAGCATTTTCTAACAAAATCAGTCTCAAATTTGTATCAATATATAATTTGTATACAATATAAAAATCCAATCCAATGTAAAATATTTAAAACTAGTAGTTGCCTTCTAAAAGTAGATTCAATAATCTACCTTTTTATCTTATCATATCTATATAAATCAATCTCAAATTTGTATCGATAAGGGAGCCCACCCCTGACACTGCTTGGAGGGCCAGGACCCAGAGGCTGGATAGCCCAGAGACCTAGGATAGAACCTAACATAACTAACAAAAAAAGGTCAATGAAATAATTTCTAATAATATTCTGTTATACTAAGAGATTACTGCCTAGCCCAACTGTCATCAGAGAGGCTTCACTCAGCAACTGATGGAAACAGATGCAGAGACCCACAGCCAAACATTAAACAAACCTCTGAGGGTCTTGTGGAAGAGGGGGAGAAGGATTGTATGAGCTAGAGGGGCTGAAGACACCACAAGAACATCACAGAATCAACTAACCTGGGCTCATAGGGGCTCACAGAGACTGAACTGACAGCCAGAGAGCCTGCATGGGACACACTTAGGCCCTCTGCATATATGTGACAGTTGTGCAGCTTGGTCTTCTTGTGGGACTCCTAACAGTGGGAACAGGGGCTGTCTCTGTTTCTATTACCTGCTTTTGGAACCGTTTCCTCCTGGTGGATTGCCTTGTCCAGAATTAATAGGAGAAGTGGTACCTAGTTTCACTGCAATGTGATATGCCATGTTTGGTTGATATTCATGGGAGGCCTGCCCTTTTCTGAAGAGAAACAGAGGAGGAGTGGATGTTGGGGCCAGGGGTGACTGAGAGGAGAGGAGGGAGAGGAAACTGTCTTTGGGGTGTAGAAACAATAAGCAAATACAAAAAAAGGCGATGCATCTGGGAATCAAGTTAATAATGAGTAGAGCTATGATGGTTGAAATGTCCCAGCTGGGACTGGGTGTATCTCATGTTAACTGGGAATGACAACTAATCACAGCGATAAGACCTGTACAATCTGTTCTCAGCATTGATCATCCTGCTGGAGGGATTTGGCACACTTGGATCTCATGAAGCATGGATCACCCTGATGCAGGGATGTGGTGCACTTGGATCTCACTAAGCATGAATCACTGCTGGAGGTGTGTGGTACACTTGGATCTCACTAAGCAAGGATTACTCTGCTGCAGGGTGTGATACACTTGGATCTCATGAAGCATGGATCACCATGATGCAGGGATGTGGTACCCTTGGATCTCACTAAGGATGATCACTCTGCTGCAGGGATGTGGTACACTTGGATTTCACTAAGAATGGATAACCTGCTGGAGGGATGTGGTCCACTTGGATCTCACTAAACATGGATCACCCTGCTGGAGGTCTGTGGTCCACTTGAATCTCACTAAGCAAGGATCACCCTGCTAGAAGGATGTGATTGAGGGTGCCAAATAATCCACAGCCCAGCTGGGAAGCTGCAAGGCTTAGCTGTGCCCCTTTTGACTTTCTTTTTTCTGAAGTCCTCACTTCTATTTCTGGGCACCCTTCAAATGTCCTGTCACACCTCTTGTGGGTTTCAAAAGCTATTCCATTCTTTTATTAATTAAAGTGATTTATTATATTTATTTTTTATTTGTTGGGGTGGAGCCCAAGCATCATGATGCACAGGAGGATGTCAGGTTCTCTCCTATTCTGAAGGTCAAACTCACACAAGCAGACTTAGTGGCACACACCTTTACCAGCTGAGTCATCTCACTGGCCATCTTTCTTTCTTATTACATATATTATTCTTATCCTGATTCTTCTCCTTTACATGGTTCCATAGAAGTAGCTTCTAGTCCACCATCTTACCTAGAAATTCAAAATAATCTATCTTAAAAACCTAGTCATCCATATGTAGTCACTGGTAAATAAACAATAGGTATCATCCTAGTTAGGGCGATGCCTATCATCATTCCTGTGGTGACAACTAGTGATACATTCTGCCATGACAATCACCTTCCCAAGTCTCTCCGTCTTTGAAGAAATCCAATACTACACCAATAAAGTAAAAAATATTAGACTTTGGTTTTTTTTTGTCTCTTTCAAGCTTTCTGGAATTATCTTAGCCTTCAGATATCTGCTTATCTTGCAAAAACTAATCCAGAACAATATTGTCATAATAAAATGGGGGACTAATACATGCCCATTAAGCACATACACAAACTCAGGCAAAACATACACACACAAAATAAAATAAATAAATCATTTTTTAAATAGAGGACTAACATCCAGTCCTTGTCTCACTTTTTAAAGTAATAGTTTTAATGAAATTTTAAGAAGTATGAACTAAATCAGCAAATATATTTTACTTTTTTATAAATAAAAACTTCTGTGACCAGCTATAAATAAATTAACCTCTCAGAAAAGGAAAGGATGTTCTGGTGAGTTAGACTGGGTGGCTACCTGCTAGGAATGATGGACATGCCCTTCTCACTTTGTGGCTAGCTGGGGAGCTAAATGGCTGTTCAACTTGAAGATTCTAGGGTATGCTTAATAAAAGCTTATACTTTAACATTTTTATTCCACCTGACTCAAAGCAGAACATCTTTTCAAGAGCATGCATTTATCAAATGTTAATTTAAGGTTAAAGAATAGTAAGGAGGAGGTGTGATTATCTAATCATTTAAACTTAAAGCTGTGACAGAGGCTTAAAGATCCTCTTAGAAAAGCCATATTTGATCTATTTGATACTTTACATCACTATGAATAAATTTACCTTGATCCTTTATGAAACACATGAATGACATTTTTCAATAGTGGGATTTACATAGGATAGGGGTTTCATTTTATGGATATAGAGAGATGACCAAGTTTCTTTTTTTTTTAATCCCCATAGTACAGCTTTAGAAGGTCTCTGGTATGTACTGATAGCCATGTTTCAGGAGTGTGTGTAGTTTTTCTTGGATTTGAAGTTTTAATTTTCACTTCATCAGTCATTTCAAAAATTACAGAAAAGTTATAACTGAAATGAAGAAAAAAAAAGCATTGACCTAGGAGAAAACAAGTGGAGTCCAGTCCTATTATTAGCATGAGCAGCTGTTTCTCCTCCAGTGAATGCCTTGGTGACCCTGGGCTTGCACTCCTCTTCTCCCGAACAAAATAGTAGACAACTTGAGAGATTTCCCATGTTGCCTTATAGTCCAGGACTTGAAAGTAATTCTTTTGTGGCAAAGTTTTGACAAGCACTGAATCTTCTTACTTGGGTCTCCAAGGAGATGCTGGTCTTCTAGGATGAGTGTTTGGTTTAGCTCAGTCCATCACCATTTGGGTTACTTTTAGAACTATGAGTTAGAGCCACAGAAGATGTGTTGCTCTTCTGGGAAATACAACGGCTGAATATATTTGTATTATTTTTGTGGGCTGGACTAGTGAGATCAAGACACAGAGTTTTAAACATAGAAACATGTGCTTTTTGTTGAATTCCCATATAGGAAGGATAAATATTTCTTTCTCTTCAAGCACTATTTATGTACTTCACCAGAAACATGATTGATCACACACAAGCTGGGAGGCAATGATACACTTATGTGAGACCTACACAAAGTAACCCTCATGGAGAAACACCCTATCACAACTATTAAGAATGACTTCATCAGAGTGTTCTTTTTCCTCCAAGGAAAAATATATCTTTTAATAACTGAATAATTCATCTATTTTGATTTTTCAGACTAGATTATGATGTGAAGTTACTGCAGTAGTACAGGAAATCAAGTTTGATTTTGTAATATAGTCAAATGAGTACTTTAGAGTGCCATGTCTGCAATCAATAAGGAAGCTGTAACTACATTTACTGTCAGATGATGATATTGATGTAAAAACATAATGGTCGAAATTATAAAATCAATTTCAATAATTTAATCAGAAATGTTTATTGATACTGTTAAAGTTGAATTCAATAGCTTCTAGTATGTAGTTAATTTCCTACCTGTCAGAAAAATGTATTGAAATGCTCTTTCTTGAAAATGGAGTTAATTCAGTAGAGAAAGCAGCAAACTTTCATGCTAGGAGAGAGAAGAAATCGTTCTCCAGGTCTTGGTGGAGGCAAATGCTGGAAGCTTTCTCATATGTATATGAGAACACACTATGGCCCCAAAACGTAGGGATAACTGCCCCTGTAATGGCTGAAGAGAGGAGTTTTATGCTCACTGCGATACTGCAGAGATGAGCAATCAACACATGTGTAGAGATGTGTGGATGCTGTGTAGGTCTTTATGGAATGATATTAGTTTTAAAAATTAATGGAAAGATTAAGCTCTAAGGATTGCAATTTTTGATGTTGTAACTTTTCCACAAGCTATTAGTTATGATCTTTTCCATAATATGTTTTAACATATTATGGAAACTGTCTTAATTGAAGCAAAAGTTACTTAAGGGAATGTCTATGGGTGTGATGTCTATGTTTCAAGTAAAGTTTTTGTGTATTTTGAGAGTCTGTCCTCTTTATAAGAGATAAAGATCAAATTTTGATGGCTTAGCAATTGATTGACTGTCTGTGTGTTATGGTAAGTAACCTAAATATTAAGTTCTGTATGATTATTCAGAAATTATTAATTTTCCCATTGTATAGTGAATGGAGTGGCACTTTCTTATAACAGCATTCAAAGGGTTTCACTAGCTGGCTAAACCATTTTCTGGGTCATTTGCTTGCTATCCTACTGCACTCTTCACTTTGGAAGTCAAACTTGCATTTGAACTACCCTTCAAGTGGTCCATGCTCTTTATTTTTCCACCATCAAATTCTCCATCATATTATCAACCTGGTACTTTTAGCATTGACTCATGTCATATTCTGCCTTTTACTTGCATGCTCTTTTTGGCATGTTTTGTTTCCCAAGCTAAACTATTTGGTCCACCAAAGGCTGATACTGAGTAAAATATACTCCAGAACATTACGTGACTAGGCAATTGTATATCACATTATGGCTATTCAGTATCTGACCAACTGAGTGTTTCAATTAGATTAGAATTCTAGATGCATAATTTGGAATGTAAACATATTGGGCATTGAGGTATGTTTTTTTCAATTAAATATTAATTGGAATCACAGAATTTCTGGAAATGTTTTCATTGTACAAAAGGAATCAAAGTTCAGATAATGCTTAGCATCATAGACTTTATTGAACTCCTGGACTCTTGACACATGCCCATTTCTCTTTTTACTATACCATGATGATTCCTAAGAAACTAATTTGTATCTGATAAAGATAAGAAAGGGGAGTCAAGTTGCTTTAAAAACTGACAAAGTCCTTTGAGAAGAAGAGGATGTCCCCAAAGTTCTGAGAATTGATGTTATACTATATGGAAGACTTTATTTAAGCCTCTAACCATTGATTTTTAGAACTTTAGGTAAGTCTCCTTGCTAAAATAAATGAACTCAGCCTCCCAACTACTTGAAAAGATATACTGCTTCTAGCTGGAAATGGAATTTTAGATATAGGTTTTACCCCTAAACTTGGGTGGATTTGCTTTCACAACTTCCTCCCCTGGTCAGTTGGGGTGCTCAATGACCTCCCCAGGTGATCTGCTGCCTGACATTTGTCATTTCTGCTATTTTGATTATACAGTTAATGTTAAAGGCTCATGCCAAGTACTCAAATCCAAGTTTCTTTGCATCAACTGTGTTTATAGAAGGAAAATGACATATGTAAGGTTGAAAATATCAATACATAAGGAAACACAAGCAAACATCTAAAGCTAGTATGACTCTACCTATAGAACCCAAATGACTAAAATACAAATCCCATTTTCTCACTAGCCTTCTGATATGTGCCTGCAAAAATAAATGTCAAATCACATGGCTTAAGATGACCAAATCCATATGATAGATCACTGATTCACACATGTAGTACTGTGCAAGAAATAAAGACCATCACAGCATGTTTGTAGATAATATCGACTATTTATAGATAATATCCACTATTTACTTAATGATTATCATGTGTTAGACTCGTGATAAGTACTTTACATATAATACTTAATCATTGCAATAACCTTGTAGCATCCGTATTATCACCCTCACAAAAATAAGTTTTACAAAATGCTCTTTGAAAATAGAGATACTTAAATGTAACTCTCATTTCCTCTGCTAATGAACAACGATGTCTTAAATTACTTTATCATTCTAAACTTCAGTAGTTTTACATTAAAACTGTTTTATAGTGTGTCTGTGTCTGTGCACATGAACTTGTTCCGTGCAGATACGTGGAAGTCAAGGATAATTTATTCCTTTTATCATTTGGGTTCTGGGATCAAACTTGGGTTCTCAGGATTGGCAGCAGAAATCTTTACCCACTAAGCCGTCTTGCTGTCCCCCTAAACTTCAGTCTTGTTAGGCATGGAAAAAGAGAAACTTAGGACTGGTGATAGGGCTTAATGGGTAAAGGGGCTTATCATGAAAGCTTGGCAACCTGAGTTCTATACCCCAAACATACATAAAGGTGGAAGGAGAAAACTAACTCACAAAGCTGACCTTTGACCTCCATGCTCATGCTTGTTGCTTGGGTGCTCTCTCTCTCTCTCTCTCTCTCTCTCTCTCTCTCTCTCTCTCTCTCTCCTGTTACAAAAATAGTAAATAATTTTTATAAGGAGGAAAATAAAAATTATGGCATGCATCTCATAGCTTTAATCCCAGCACTCGGGAGGCAGAGCCAGGTGGATCTCTGTGAGTTCGAGGCCAGCCTGATCTAGAGCAAGATCCAGGACAGACACCAAAACTTCACAGAGAACCTTGTCTGGAAAATCCAAAAACAAAAACAAAAAACAATTATTGTATGAAAACAGAGGATGCTTACAGAGTGCTTAGTGGAGTCATGGCTGTTGGCATTATTTTTACTCTGAACAGATAAGAAAGCATAATTTAGTAAAGTTAAATAACTTTCTTCAGTTCATAGATAAATAAATGGAAGAATGCTAATTCAAACTCACATCTCTTCGATTTCAGTATCTGCTGGAATATTGCATGGGCTTATGGTGCTACTGGCCAGTGAACCAGGGCAGGACAAATTAGAATAGAAATGGAAGAATATATGTGTATGATGTAGGCTGTGAAGAGAAAAGACCACTGACATGCTATAACAAAAGGGAGAACGGCCCCATTACTCCAGGTTGTAAGCCTACGGTAGTGGAAAGTGGTGCTTGGAATGAAATCTGCTCCCACCTCAGCTGTCTCCACAGTATCTGGGCTGGATGAGAGGCTACACACGCTGGAGGCCGGTGCTCCCTTACCCCTAAGCTGCCTGGCTTAGCAGCTGCTGTTCTAAGCCATCAGACACAGTCAACACCAGCAGCGCTCCCTCTGCCTCTCCTCCGAGCTTCCATCAACTTCTCCAAATGTATATAACAAGAAGCTGTGGCAAAAATGCCTGAAAAATGGAATTTGTAGGCATATGCCCCAGAAGTCCAGGGTGCACACATGTCAGGGGATGAGGCTGAGAGAGAAACAGCCAGCAGAGGCGGAGATTCTATGGAAGTGAGAACTTTGAGGAAGAGGAAATGGTTTGCCGTTTGGATAAGGGATAAGATATATGGAAGGATAAACGCCTCTGCTCTCAGAAATCCACTCAACTAGGATCCATTATTTGTCTAAATAAACCTATAAAAGTTAATTAAATTTCATTATCTATGACTACGTCTTAACGTAAGGGAGAAGCTTGCTAACTGAAGGAAAACATATGTACAAACACAGCAATGGAGCTCTTACGTATTGCTCCTCTCATTGGTGCTTAGCAGGATTGTGTTTTCTCTCCTCTGTAGAACCTTTTATAGCCAAGGAGACTGTAACGATGAGGGTCTGTGGGCACATCGACTATAATTCTGCTGTTTTCTTTGTTATGATTTACATACAGCATCCCTAGAAAGCAGAATACTGATGCTTTGGGATGACTCTTCTTAAGCAACCACAATGTGTCTAAACAGGTAGCAAGCTCTCAACTAAATTTGCCTTGAAGAAAGCGTGGGAGACTCATAATTCTGTTAGAGTGTTTCTTTCTCTCTGGGTCAACTCCTAACTTTACTTACCTCCTCCACCTTCTTTCTTTTTATACAGTTAAAATCGAAAGCACTTGTTGTGAGACGTTCAGTTGTAAAAAGGAATCTCATAAAACAAACAACTGCACCTACTGCTATGGCTTGAATGTGAAAGGCCCTCATAGATTCATGTGTTTGAGCTCTTGGCGGTATTGTTTTGGGAGTTTGTTAAACCTTTTGGAAACAGCCAGAGGAAGTGGGTCACTGGGAGATAAGCTTAGAGGGTGGGACCACTGGCTGTGGTCTAGCTTCCCCTTTCCTGGAGATATGGCTAACCCACTTCGCACTCCCCCACCACCATAATGCCATGCCTTCCCCCAGAGTGAAACTGTGAGATAAAATGAGTCTGTCTCAAGTTGCTTCTTGTCAGGTCACCATGACAAGGAAAGTGACTAACACACAGATCAAATTTTCACTGGTTTTGTCTAGAGACAAAAAAAATTGTTTTTTATATCTTCATCAAATGCTATTTTTACATGATGACTAAAGCCATTTTCCACTGCCTGCATTTTAAACTATTAAAAAAAATAATGGATGTCTTTACTGTAATTATGAAACTACCATAGACTACTTACATAGTAGAGGGTGTCTACTAATTGCTAATATTCACTTAGATATCGTGGCAAGTTGATATCTTCATTAACATTAAGTACTATGCTAAAATAACTAATAATGAACACTTCATTAAGCATTTGGCACACAACACAAAGAGAAACAAGCTAGTTTTTACCATCTGTCTACTTTCCTAAATTGTTCCCCTCAATCCCCAGAAAAGTAAGATGACTGTCTACAGTAACCATGATGGCGGCATAGTTCATGCTGCCACCTGCAGCAGCCTGAAGAGTTCCCCTCGTCAATTAGGGATCACAAGTCAACCATCCTTGTGGCAGAACAGAATTTCAGGATAAGTCAGTATACAATAAAACTGGAGTTTATTAAGAAATTTTTATAGAAAAGTATTCATTTCATAACCTCATTTTTGACTTTTAGTGCTTAATATTTTCTCTTTTATAAAATGTGTGTGTGTGTGTGTGTGTGTGTGAGAGAGAGAGAGAGAGAGAGGGAGAGAGGGAGAGAGGGAGAGAGAGAGAGAGAGAGAGAGAGAGAGAGAGAGAGAGAGAGAGAGAGAGAGAGTATTTTGTCTGCATGTATGTATGTGGACCATATGGGTGCAGTACCTGTGAAGGACAGAAGAAGGCATCAGATCCCCCCGAAAATGAAGTTACAGATGGTTGTGAATGGCCGTGTGGGGGTGCTGGGTACTGAACTCAGGTCCTTTGCAGGAGCAATAAGTGATCTTAGCCCCTGGAGAATCCATCCCTCCAGCTCCTTGCTTGTGTTTTCAATTCTTTGTATAGCCTAGATATCAATCTACAAATGTCTAGCTAGCAGTGTTTTCCCCACTCTGTAGGCTTTTGATGGACTCAATGAGCACATTCTTTTTGCCGTGCTGAAGGTTTTCAATCTCATGAGGTCATATTTGTCAATTGTTGTGATAATCAAAACTTTTAGTGACCTTCCCTTCTTTCATTTTCATTATACATATTTTTGTATTCACAGGATCAAAATGGCTTGGAGCATACAAATTTTTTTTTTTTTATCCCTGCTTCTGTTGTCTGATTCTTCACATGCTTGGAAACTTTGGTCACTCCCCACATCTCTCTTATTCTTGATGTTTTGTTTTGAGACAGGGACTCATGTTGCCAAAGCTGACTCCAAATCTACTGTGAACTCCAGATCCTCTTGCTTCTACTTCTCAAGTGCTAACCATGGCTGGGTACTACTTTCATGGATGTTCTTTATCTCCTTTGAAGATTTTCCTGACTATCCCAAATCAGAGTGATCCCTGAAGCCTTTTGAAAATTTTACAAAAACACTGTAGGTTTTAGGTCACTATAGTTAAGATTGAACAAAGAAGGTGTTACTACCCTTACTTAACAGTGTTACAGCATGGGGATCAAGCCCTAGGCTTTGCTTATGCCAGGCAAACCCTCTTCCACTTAGGTATGTCCCTCTTTGTCCAAGAAAGCAGGGGGTGATATTGAACACTTATCAGAAGCCCAAATATATTTCAAATGCTTAACTGATGTTAGCAAACTTTCTTTTCTATTCATACAGAGGATAGTGACTCGGAGATTTTAAATAATTTGCCAAAATCTATACAGCAAGTGCATTAAATATTTCAAATTTAAACCTATGTCTCTTTAAGTTTCAGTGTCTGAGAGGATTTTTCAGGGAGCCTATAAAGCTATTGAGGGGTGAAGTGGGTCTTTATTCATCACTTGCCAGCTTTTTAATAAGCTTCCTGTAAGTCTCTCCTAAAGCCATAGGTCACTTGGTTCATATCTTGGATTTGGATGTTCAAAATTCTCAGTGCCCATCTCATAAATATACTCACAGTGATGAGGACATATCCTAACTGTGCTCACCAACCTCTGCCATATCTTCCTGGGCGCATTCTTGGACTTCAGTGAACCCAGTGGAACCATGAGACAGGTTCTGAAGTATAAACAGACTCCTGCCTTTCAAAATCTCTGCTCTCTTGCTTTCCAGTTTTCTGGGAGGAGCTAGAAATCAGAACTGTTTAGCAGTCACAGCCTAATTCTCTAAGCAGAAATGGCTGACCTACTCCAGCAAGAAATTAACTATGGGTAGGTTAAGGAGTGAGATATTATCATCATCTCATCCCTGGCAGCCTAATTATCTAACTAGTGCACACTTTTGAAAGGACATCCATTTGCCAAAGTTTAAACTGAAGCTTGAAGTAGATGAAGTAGGAGTTGGAGATATCCCTCAGTTATCGGAGTGTTTTCCTAGCATGCATTCAGTCATGGCATTATTCTCATCACCACATGAATGGGCATGTCAGTACATGCATGTGATTCCAGTGATGGGGATGTACATGTAGCAGGAGCAGGAGTTCAATGTCATTTCTGGCTATATAACAAGTAGAGGCCAGTTTGAGCTGTATGAAACCCTGTTTTCACCACCAACAAGTGATGATGATGACAAAATTAAGTAGTTTTCTCAGAACCTCATAGCTAGTGTGGGACAAGCCTCATAAAGACAAATCAGTTTAGCCTCAGAGCTTATGCTGCTAACCAGTCACACCTTGATTGCCATTGAGAGCATACAGCACCATACCTAGAGATACTGTACATCAGTTAGGAAAGTCCTCTCTTTTACTGAAGAGCAAAGTAGCCTGAGATACACATGACAGGTATTTGATGGGGGAGAAAAAGCAAGTGTCATCTTTCATCTTTCATTAAAGAGTATCAATACATCTTTATCATGACCATGAACACTCAGGCTAGAACATCAAGTGCTGCCTCTCACGCAGCAATGAAATGAACGGAACCTCAGTGGGTATGTGAGAACAACCTGGGGCCAGTTGTTAAGCTGAAGGTAGTTGACAGGGTCAGCCTTGAGCCAGCTTCAGGAACCTCCCATTTTAGGAATATTGAAATTGAGAATCAATTTTGCATGTATAGCTAAGGAACTTGTCTTTTTGTGTGTGTGTGAGATGAAGGGAACTTAAAGAGACAGTGTGGGTTTTTCATCTGTTCTTCAAACATCAATTACTTAAGCCTCTGAGTTAAACTGACAGAAGAGTGAAACCCAACAAAATTGGTCATTATCTGTAGCTCATTGCCACCATGGTTACTTTTGATAAGTAACATCCTGCTTTCAGCGTCTAGTTCCACATCTCTATTGTCCAATTCTTCTCTGTCTCTTAAACTGGCCAAGGATTCAAGGACCACTTTGGGTTATTACATGTATTGTGTGTGTGTGTGTGTGTGTGTGTGTGTGTGTGTGTGTGTGTGTGCCAGAGTGTGCTTGTGGAGGTCAGAGAACAACCCCAGGTGTTGGTCCCCACCCGGTTTGACATAGGATGCTTTGGCTGGCCTGCAAGCCTCTGTGGAGCCTCCTACCTCCTCTATCTCCCCACAGGAGCACAGGGATCACATGCCCAGTTTTACGTGGGGTCCAGAAATTTGAGTTCAGGTCCTCACATTTGCTTTTACCTATGGAGCCATCTCCCTAGGCCTGCTTTGGTTCCTTTCAGTTTCAGCTGTTCACTCAACATGAAAATGTTCTTGGCTTCTGAATTTTGGAAGAAAATTCTCTAGACAGGATCTATGGTATCGCACTCTCTCCCCTGATATTCTATCCCCATTTTAGCTTGAGATGAAAGATGGGGTAAAGAATTATATCCTACATGCCGTGTTTTGCACACAGCACTAGCCTTAGGAAATCTTTTGCCTTACAGGTTCCCCTTAAGCTCGGCCTTCCCTTCCAGAAGCTACAGTGCTCCTCACAAACAGAACAAATGACTGCATTTTCCAGATTCCATTAACAATGTGAAAAGGGCTTACAGAGGCTAGCGCCTTTATCCTCACCCTCCTAAGTTGAGCTCACTCTTTGCTGATGGTGATATTTGGAACTTGATGGGACACCAGATGTGCCGGCAGCCTTTCCTTAATGTGGAACTCCTATGATCAGAAAGCTGAGTGGCTGTATTTGCATATGAAACTGTTCTCTACGGCAGTGCTGGGAATATTAAGTGGTTAGGTTCCAGGGAGCGCTGGAGACTCGAGTCCTTAGCAATGATTTAAGAAGACCTGTTGCTAACAACTCCAGTTAAATTAGCAATCTGTGCAGTGGATGGCCTTGATATGGGCCTTAAGAGTGTCTCACATCCAGCCAGAACTTATGGCCCTGCATTTCTGTGAGTGCTCTGGGGATGGATAAAAAGAGGATGAAGATTCTACCCAAAGGGAACTTACACTCCAGTTATACCAGACACACACATAAGAACATTATAAGGTGACATATGAGTAAGGTGAGAGTGTGAGCACACTGTTGTATAAGCACTGAAGGGAACAAGTGAGAATAAAATAATGTTGTTGCCTTTCTGTGTATTAAATATCTCTCAATTGAATACAGCACAGACATCATTATTTGTTATAAATAAGCTAGTCATAATTTTCAAAACTGGAAATAAGCCAAAGGTTATGCTTATAATAGCAGTCTATTAACATACAAAAATGGAAATCAACTATGCTACTTCTTTGCTGGGGAATTGGAGTGTTTCTTTTTTATGTAAGCCCCTCTGAATGCTCTGTGTCTGCTTTAGTTCATAGTTTTGGACAGTTTCTAAGTGATTAGTGACGTGATTTGTTTTGTCTTCCACATCTACCAGCTACCATATTCTCATTAGGGCCCTTTATTTTTGAAGGCTAATCTAAAGTGATTTCAAGAAATATTCAGATGGAATGTTTGTGGTCTACCCAGTCAGCTTTACAAATATCAGACAGTCTGACACTTTCAGCTCTCATGAATCCTCTAGCTTTAGGTTATTGTGCTATACTCTAGAATTGTCTCATTCACAAGCACGAATGCTCTACTAAGACACAAAAACACAAGCATCATAAAAAAATATAGACAAAAAATGAGTTGCAAAGAAAAGCACGGGTCTGACTCAACAGCCAGCCAGAGTTCCTTGGGAAGATTTTGAGACGGTAGATAACAAGTCATGCAAGCTGCAGGAATGTCAAGCCGAAGCCTTGGCTAGAGAATCTGAGTCTAAAGAGATGACAGTGGGTTACTTTATTCTTTTTTAAGACCCTGATTAGAACACCGTGGTGAATGAAGCCCAATTTGGCACTTGCTTCACAAGATTACAGTAGTAACTGAGAGGCAGCAAAGAGAGAAATAAAGTTGAAACAGAACTGAAAAAAAAATGAATAGGACTGTGAAGACAGGCTTAATCTTTTAAAGATATTTTCCAGGTGGATTGGTTGAGCTGTGCAACATTTCCAAACCCTTAGATAAATCTCCTGGTCAATCCTGGTGTCACCAATGACCCTTAAGATTGGCCCTCCACCTCTGTCATGAAAACATTTCACGGATGCTTTATTCTCTCTTGAGAAGGAGACACGCCTAGGTTTTGGAATTTGGGCTTTCTCATTCCAGGCTCAGAGTGAAGTGTGCTGGGTTTGGATAAAACCTTTACTCTGTGGATGTTTAAGAATACAACTACAGAGTCTTTTTATTAAATTTAAAATCATGGGTTGCATGCTGACTGTCCTTCATTCTGTCTGTCCCATTGTTTAAATTCATCAACTAGTCACCCTGGAATTATTTCCAACAATTGGGATGACTTCATTTGTGTTTGTTTCCCTTTTCTATTAATACATGACAAACTGTGAAATCTGCCATTTGACCATAACCAGGCCATGAAATTTGTCATCTCTCTCTGTAATTTACATGGAGCCTTGGCTCTAGATACATTTCAGACAGGATGATTGCTTTCTGTCTGGTGCAGAGAACAGAACAAAGGAGGAATGCACACAGCACAGAACACCAGCAATTCGGGACAGACACCAGGAGGAATTTCCATGCCTCCGCCCCCTTTAAGGCTGCAAACCCCTGCACTGCAGCGACTACTTCCCAAGGAAGAGGATGATGGGACAAACCAAGGCCCTGCTGCTCATGCCAAGACACAGTGGAAGAACATTCTGGGAGAGATTACTTAAAAGCAGAGTTGTTCTGACAAATGGGAATGGGTTGGAGGGATGAGGTAGGAAATGTATTGCACAATGTGTGGAGTCATTTGGAAGTAGAGTTTCAGAGGCAAGGCACAAGAACAGTACAAGAGCTTAAAGCTTGTTCACAAGCTATTGTTCAAAGAACCATGAACTTTCCCTTCTCTTTCCACCCTCTGTTCTTTAAAATTGAATTCAAATTAGATTCTTCTACTTGAGATTCACACCAAAAAATGTCTTCCTAACAATATGTGGTTAAAGTTAGACTAAATACTTTTCAGGAAAGATTCTGCATCTGTTTCCAATGACCTTCTTGGTTATAAAGAGGAGGGAAAAATTCCCAGCCATGTGCTCCTACCTGAACTGTGTCCCAAAGCTGAACCTCCCTACACTGTGCTGTGGTGATATACTGTGTATCAAATAAAGCTTGCCAGAGGATCAGAGGACAGAGCCAGCTACTAGATTATACATAGAGGCCAGGCAGTGGTGGCACAAACCTTTAATCCTAGCACTCAGGAGGCAGAGATCCATCTGGATCTCTCTGATTTCAAAGCCACCCTGAACTACATGAGAATGATCCAGTCTTGGAGAAAAACAGAGCCAGGAAGTGGTGGCACACACCTTCATTCCCAGTACTTGGAGGTCACATGCCTTTAATCCCAGACTTGAGGTCTCATGCCTTTGCTACCAGTATTTGGGAAGCACACACGCCTTTAATCCCAGCACTAAGAAGGAAGTGATATGGCTGGGCAGAGAAAGGCGTATAAGGTGTGAGGAGACAGGAACTGAGGTCTTTTGGAGATAGGATCTTGCCTTCCATTTGGCCTGAGGATTCGGTGGTGGTAAGACGTTTCTCTAGTAGCTTGTTCCTTTGTCTCTCTGATCTTTCGGCATTTACCCCAATATCTGGCTCTGGGTTTTCATTATAATACCATTTAGGATTTGGCAACACTGTGCTCCCGCAGCAGATCCTCCTAGCACTGTGCTCCCACAGCAGAGCCTCCCTGAGCTGTGCTCCCACAGTAGAGCCTCCCTGAGCTGTGCTCCCACAGTAGAGCCTCCCTGAGCTGTGCTCCCACAGCAGAGCCTCCCTGAGTTGTGCTCCCACAGCAGAACCTCCCTGAGCTGTGCTCCCACAGCAGAGCCTCCCTGAGCTGTGCTCCCACAGTAGAGCCTCCCTGAGCTGTGCTCCCACAGTAGAGCCTCCCTGAGCTGTGCTCCCACAGCAGAGCCTCCCTGAGCTGTGCTCCCACAGTAGAGCCTCCCTGAGTTGTGCTCCCACAGCAGAACCTCCCTGAGTTGTGCTCCCACAGCAGAGCCTCCCAGCACTGTGCTCCCACAGCGGAGCCTCCCTGAGCTGTGCTCCCACAGCGGAGCCTCCCTGAGCTGTGCTCCCACAGCAGAGCCTCCCTGCCAAGAACTCCATCCCCCTGTGACTGATTTGCCAAATATCTGTGGACTGTGGATTCTGAGAAGTTAAAATTGTGGCGATAGCTGACCACACACTACAGAGGAGGGCCGCTGAACTAGTACACTCTCCCTCATTTCTCCGTGGATGCAGCTTTGTGTTGTGATTTTTCTTTGAAGGAGAAGTATAGCAGTGTTTGGAGCAGGCATGAGGCTGCAAGGGAAGGTGATGGGGAGAAGGAGATGCTCAAGCTACTGTAGCTCTCTCCCCAGTGTTCCTGTTTCTTCCTGAGCAAAAGGGAAGAAGGAGAGCCGGTAGGTGTCACATGACTGCTTGGGCTCCTGGAGGCTCAGAAGGGTGATGTAGGATCTGTTACAGTGGATTCATCATTTACCTCACCTGAGAGGCCTCTGGTTTTCTAGGTGCAGAACGACAGACTGAAAGTGAACTTTCAGTTCTGTGGTGGACAACTAGTGGGAGCTGGTTGAAGAGAGTGGAGCTGGGCCTGTTGCCTCGGGAACTCATGGCTGTCTTCCCCTATAGTGAGTAAAGTTCTCACGGACAGCAGGAAACCTCAAAGACACATCTCATAATCATTTAATGGCCCCTTTCACCCTGATTTCCTCATAAAAAGTAGATTTTGATTTTCTCAAGTCAGTCATTACTACATAAACCTCCTGCTTCTGGTGCATTTTAATCTCTATCTCATCTTGCAAAACCTTACTTAAGAAAATAGTTGTTTTTTATAATTATGTAGAAAATAGAGAAAAAAAAAAGAGCACCCTCCAATGTTTTCATTCTGTACCAGTCACTGTTCAAACACAGACTGCTTGCTCTTCCAGCCTTTTCCCATCCACGGTTTCTACTTGTTGTTACTGCTTTTGTTAACACATTGTTTGTTTGTTTCCTGCCACTGTTGCTGTTTTGTTTCCTTGTATTTTATTTTATTTTTGAGACAGAATCTTTCTATATAGCTTGGATGGCCTGGAACTCCACTGTGCAGTCCAGGCTGACCTTAAACTCTTCTTTTTCTGATGTTTTTACATTCATTCCTCTCTCTTTGTCTCTCTGTCTCTGTCTCTCTCTGTCTCTCTCTGTCTCTCTCTGTCTCTCTCTGTCTCTCTCTGTCTCTCTCTCTCTCTCTCTCTGTGTGTGTGTGTGTGTGTGTGTGTGTGTGTGTGTGTGTGTGTGTGTGTGTGTTGGGGGCACATGAATGTCATGACACATATGTGGATGTCATAAGACAACTTGAGTCCTTTTTCTCCTTCATCATGTCAGTTCTGGAGATCAAATTCAGGTCCTCAGGCTCTGCAGTAGGAGCCTTTAACTGCTGAGTTATCTTGCTCTCTAGCCCTAACTTTGAACTCTTAATCTTCCTGCCTCAGTTAAGATTATATGTATGTGCCACAATGCCCAGAAATGTCTTTTGCTTCAAATATTTTAATAGACGCAATAATTGTGAGGACCTATGGACTACAATGTGGCCATGAATGTTATAATAATCACATTTGTTTGAATGTTTTGTGGACATTTCTGACCATTTTGTAGAAAAAATTCCACCACAGTTAGTCATTAGTTAGTGAGCTGGGCCTTAGTGGTGTGGCTTTGGCATAGACTGGGTAATGGATTTTAGAGTGTTCTTGGAATCCTCAGGCAGTGATTCGTGGCTTGTCACTGCTGCCACCATACACAGAAAAGGACAGAGGGTGATTGACAACTAAAGAAGCACCTGAGTTCAGCTTTGCCGACCCTCACAACAGTGCACCATATCCCAATGCAGCACGGAGGGGGCTCCTTTTGGTTGTAGTTATCAAAGTTAGTCAAGTGAAGATGAACTCATAAAATAATAGTATGCTTTGACCTAAAAACTCCTTGATTAAGAAATTATTGTACAAAATAGCCTAAGAAATTGTCAGAAAGCCATACAGGGCTTACGTCATGACAGTTTTTATTTATTCATTTCATTTGTTAAATTCTGTTCCAAAATCCTCTACAGTCCTGAAGAGGCTGAGAGCTCTGCCTGCTGTTCTTCAGGTCTGGAAGAAAATAAATACCTATTGGTTCAGCTTTAAGTAGCCCAGGTCATAGTAATTTATTATGGTCACCCAGGATGCTAACAGTCTTGAAAAAGTATCCCAATTTTAATCCTTGAATTTTGGCTAAGCAAGTTTTTTATTTGTTAACTATAGAACCTCTCAGTATATGGCCAGCTTATATGCATTTTAACTATTAATTGATTCATTTTGGGATTGAGTTTTGTGCAGCCAGCATGAAAAATAGTATCTGGTTTCATTCTTCTACATGTAGTGATCCAGTTTATACCACATCATTTATTGCAGATACTGGCCTTAATCAAATATACATTTTTGTACCTTTGTCAAAATCAGGTAACTGTAGTTTTGTGGACTTATATCTGTGTCCTCAGTTTCATTCACTAGACTCTATGCCTGTTTTGGTGCTGGCACATACTGTGTTTATTACTATGATTCTGTGGTGTAATTTTACATTAGGTGTGGTGATGCCTCCCACGAGGATTCCTTTTGTTTAGGATTGCTTTGGCTTTCTTGGGCTTTTGTTGATCCACCTATATTTTTGGATTAATTTTTGCATCTGTGAAGAATGACCTTAGACATTTGATTGAGGTTACACCGAATCTGTACATTGTTTTTGGTAGGGTAACTGTTTTCACAAGATTAATTCTTTACATCCATTAGCATGGAAGGCCTTTCCATCTTCCAGTATCTTCATCTACTTCTTTCTCCAGTGCCTTAAAGAATTCATTGTTGAGGTCTTTTATTTCTTTGGTTAAGTCTATTCCCAGGCATTTTATTATATGTGTGTGTGTGTGTGTGTGTGTGTGTGTGTGTGTGTGTGTGTGTCTGTCTCTCTCTCTCTCTCTCTGTCTCTCTGACTCTCTCTCTGTCTCTCTGTCGCTCTCTCTCTCTGTCTCTCTCTCTCAATGGGATTACTTCCTTGATTTCTTTTTTCAGCCGTTGGGATATAGGAAAACTACCAATATTTGTGAATTTTGTATCCTCCCACTTTGTTGAAAATGTTCAACTCTAACAGTTTTTCAGTGGAGTCTTTAGGGTCCCTTGTATAGAATCATATCATCTATATTAAGGAATACCTTGCTTATTTTCCTATTTGTAACCCCTTTATTTTCTGCTCTGTTTTCTTGCTCTAGGATCTATAGTCCTTCAATAGATTAGGAGTGGAGTGGACACTCTTGTCTTGTTCCTGATCTGAATGAGAATGCTGTGAGGTTTTTCTCCAGACAGTATGATGTTGACTGTGGGTTTTCTGTATTTTATATTGAGGTATGGTCCCTCCTTCCCTAGCCTCTCCATGGCTTTTACGGTGAAGCAATGTTGGATTTAGTATAACCCTTGAAGACACCTAAGTATGTGGTGTCTTTAGCAATATATTTTTACCACGGTGAGTAACTTAGTGCAATGAAAAGATCCTGTACCGTTATGGAGACCCCTGGGGCCTCCCTGACCAATAACTCTAGGGAGATATCCTGTCCTGACACTGTGGCATTCATTTAACAATGTACATCTTCTAAGACTAGCACTGACTGTCCGTGAAGGGGTTTTGATCCAAACTCCTTTTAAAGACTATACTTTGAATCTAATTTATCAAATAATGGGATTTTATAAGGTTGCTTCATATATCCTTAGTTTTGATTTATTTTTATAATTTTATTTCAGTCCTTAACCTTGAGCTTTGCAGATGATAACATTGCCCTGCCATGTCATATCAAGCAAACACATGTCTGCTGTCACTATTGGTACCCAGGACATCCAGCATTATATTCCAAGCAAGGATAGCCAAATTAGCATCCTCTAATCCCATTTTCCTGTATCTCAACAACCCTGAATTTTGAGGCTAGTAAATGCTTTGTCTTGCCCTGAAGGTAAGACTGCCCTCTTCACTTCATTCCTCTGTAGACTATTCCTTCTTTTGTTTCTTTTGAATAGCTTTATTGTGTATATTAGTGTCATACAAAATGGTGTCTGGGGAATATATAGATAATAAAGGTTAGTATAGAAGCAAATTCATACCTCCACCATCATTTCTTGTGATCTAGTTTATTTTTATTTGTGTATATGTGTATGCGTACATGCATGCTTGAAAGTACCTGCATGCAGTGATACCTGGATTCCAGAAGAAAATGTCAGCTCTCCTGGAGCTAGAGTTACAGAGACTTGAGCCACCCAATGTGGTTTCTGGGAACTGAACTCTGGTCCTCTGCAAGAGCAGCAAGCACTCTTAACTACCGAACTAATTTTCCAGGCTGTCATCTTTTTGTTCCTTAAACATATCAACCTCCCCTCTTATGCAGGGGTTTTGACCTACTGTCTTCTGTGCCTGGAATATTCTCTCTAACTTGCATACTTACTGCTTTACCTCAAGTTATTTACACTGAGATGTCACCTGCTTAGGGAGTGCTCACTGGATGATTGTCTTGGAAGTGTAGTCCACCCATGTTACCTACTTTGTTACCATTTTCTTCCTAACACTATCAGCAGCTGGCATTATAAGCATATATGGTATATGTGCATCTCTGTAAATTCCATCAAAGTAGGAAACTCATGTGTCTTATTTTCTATGTAAAGATGCCTAAAATGATTCTGACTAGAACAGACACCTCCTGATTCTAGCAGATTTCCTAGTAGAATACTTAGTGAATGAATCTCAGAATGGCAGGCTGTATTGAGTCTGTAGCCAGGTGAGTCCTGGGTCCTTTCCTCCTGAGTCCTCTGATGCCTGGAGGTTTTCCACAGAGTTCAAGCATTTCATCATCAGTGCCCCATCTCTTCTGAGCTGCAACGTCTGACTGATTCTTCTATCTAGTCACATTGTTCTCCTTTGCATTAGGCTCAACTTTCCATTACCTACATTTGTTCAAAGTCTTCTTTCTAGTTTGCACATCCTTATTTTAAAGATCTGATGAAATCCAGGACCTTCTGCTTTGATTCCCAGTAATGGATCACAGCAGATTAACTCAGTAGGCCTTGTCTTCCCACTTGCATTTAAAACAACAAATCAAGAAAACAAATAAACAACAACAAATCTTTCCCCCTAAGCATTTTCCTGAGTTTCACTTCTTTATGACCCATTTTATTATTTCAGAAAACAAGCTCCATATAGCTTATGTGGTCAGAGCGGAGTAACAGATGTTTATCAATTGGGTGATAAGCACTCAACCTTCCAAGTTTTCAGAAAATGGAATGAATCTGTAGAATCCATAAAGCTGGATAAAGAATAATTTGAATTATGTGATGTGAACAGCTGGCTGTGCAGGCTTTAATGATAATATCTTTCTGTCACAAGAGGAAATATGCACCCAGAGCTGTACCTGAGTGTGTACCATGTTAGAAACCTACCCCTCTCCTAGCTGCCTATTTTCATTTTCCTTCTGGGATAAGGCTGAATATAATTGTATGTGTTTTTAGTTTAAAAAACTTAGACATATATTAAACAAATACACATAAGCTCCTCCAGCCTCCACTTTCTCAGCACTAGAATTACAAATGTGCTACAGTTCTATCTGAATACTCTGTCTTACTATGATAAGGCTGTCAACAAAATTATTCAAAGGTTTCAGAAGAAGGACTTTTGCAGAATATTTGAATATGCCAAATGATACCATTGGTTTTGGCAGTGTCTCGGTGTGCTCAAAATCATCAATTTTGTGCAATATTTAACACTGAGTGATTTATTAAATCATACTACAAACTGTTATAATACTTTCTGATAAATGATATTTTAATGGGCCTCGAATAATATTTTAAGTAGAAAGTTAATTAAGTTTATTATCAAAGTTAGATATTGACTTTATTATTCATGCAGCTATTTTATTCAGACATCAAAATAAGTATTTTTCATTACAGATAATGAGGTATAAATATTTATATAAGTTATAAATCACTCTACTTCCAAGAAGTATGTAAAACTAAGGCAATATCCTTAATATTTTGTTTGGAAATAAGAGCTAGCAGATGGCACCTATCAAATGTCCCATAATGTGAGTGGCCTGTGCTGGGATGGAGTGTAATGTCTCATGGGCACAGTGGAAGCTGCTGTCCTCAATAGAGATGGAAGTTGGTTTTTTTGTTGTTTGTTGTTTGTTTTTGTATAGTTATATCAGCTTTTGGCAAATTCTGCCTCAAATTGGTAAAATAACCCAGCAACTTAGTTTTTATTTTTACTTCTGAAAACTGATACTATCTTAGAGAGTCCCCCATTTAGATAATGCCGTGTGTGTGTGTGTGTGTGTGTGTGTGTGTGTGTGTGTGTGTGTGTGTTTGTGCCCGTGTACATGAGGCGAGTGCCATTGTTAGACTGGTGATGGCATACTGGAGTCAGAAGTGAAGTTACAGTAACTTTGTGCAACAAGGAAGAGCATAACCTTGATGATTAAAAAAAAATGCCTGCTCCTCGGTGCCCATCCTTATGCTGTTTATCTACAGAGAACCAGCAACAGCCACCAATGTATCTTCTGATCTTGAGTCAGTGCTGAAAGATATTGTGAATCACAGGACTATGGTTCAGATGTCCACACTGAGCATGTCCCTTTTTGGCCTGATGTTCAGATAAATAGGCTGGAGGGGAGACTCTCAATATGTAAGTTTGGCAGCTGTTGGAGAAAAAGATACTTATAATGAGTGGTTAAAAACGGTGAATAAAACATGTCTTTCTGAGCACAATGAAAATCAGCTAAGATCATGCCTACAATTTCAAGTAATCAAATAAAAATTTTCAATACTGTAGTCAATATGCAAATAGCTTGGATCTATCATCCTAAAATGTAAGCTTTAAAAACATTCTATTACTATATATTAATTGTACATGGTGTGCTTCATTATGATATTTTCACCTATGTATATAATGCATTTTGATTACATTTACTGTCCATTACCCTACCATGCCCTCTCCCACTCCCATTGATCCCTTTCCTTACCTCAACTGGTTCTCCTAAGGCATCTTTGCTTACTTGTTCAGTTTTGGTGACCCTATGGCATTAGGATTGCTCTCAGTAGCTCAGCAAGGGGTTGTTTGCAGGAGCACAGGTACCTTATCAGTATAGTACCAGAGTTAATGTCTCTCCTTCTCCAAGCATCATTAACACCTGGTTAGGTGTGAAGAAGTATCCAGGTGATTTTGATTGTTGTGGGAAGACCTATCCTGATTGTGGGCTGCACATTCTGGTAGCAGCCCAGATGGAAAGGGTGTAGCAGAAGGAAGATCAACTCATCTTTTGCTGGCTTGGTTTCCGTCTTGCCTCTAAGTTGATCTATCCTGTCACTGCTGCTCATTCCTTCATTGATATCAGAACCAGTGTTTCCAGGCTTCCAGCATGGACTAGAGACCAGTGGCTCTCCACTAACCCTTCAGATTTCTGGTGTTAGACTGGAACTGCTGAGACACCCAGCCTCTTGGCCTGAACTACCTGTCAGACCCTTCTCCAGTAGAGACAGCCAGGGTGACACTATTTAGATCACCAAGGCACTCAAGTCTCAGGGACTGAGTCTCTACTGGATTCTCAGCTCTCAGGTGTGATTCTGATGTTGTTACTATTTTAAAGTAGACTCAGTCAATTCATATGTTCATGTTTATATACATATTATGTCTTCATTTATATGCATGTGTGTTCTGTTCCTGTAGAGAATCCTGAGAATATGAGAAGAAACATGAACTTGTCATGTGTGTTCTTTATTATAATTGCATTTGGTTACCTTTGTTGAGTTATTAGTAAATACAACCATCTTATACACGAAGTTTGCTCTACTAACTGTGGGAGAACTAAGAGTGGAGCAGCATAAGGGTTGCTAAGACTAAGTAGCAGATCATTTAAGATGGGCCAGTATGGAGGACTTCACTGGCTTCAGCTTTCCCAGGTTCATCGTTTCATGTCTCAGGCTGCAGGAAATACACCTCAGAAACACTTAAAACGTAACATCTGACTTCCTGTGATGCTGGTTCACACTGAAAATCAGTGTGTGTTCTGTTTCATGCTAGAGACTCTCAACGAGAATAGCTTGACTCTTCAGTAGTTCATGCTCTTAGTAGATAGCCTTTGCTAACAGAGTTCAGGTTTCATGTCACACAATCAAGGACACTTGGAACCATAGCTTCCCAAGTCACAAGGGAATCTTTGGTAAAAATCTTTGGCTTTAAGCAACTTCTTAATTGAACATTTTACTGCTGAGTTTCCCAGTTTTTCCTCTCCTTGTTTTGACAATGGAACTCACTTTCCAATTCGGCTTGCATGCCACCTTTAACTATTTGATTCCCTTCCACGTCCAGCCTTGTTTATTTTTCAGTGTATGGATTAGTTTCTTTGCCTGGGGCTTTGGTTTGTAAGTAAAGGTTTCAGAACCTTTGCACAATTGTTTTTCTGACCTCAGTAGAGCCCTAAGAATATTCTGTCTAGCTGGAAAACTCAGGATATCATAAGTGTCACATAGTCGGTTTCTGCTTGTGGGCTTAGCCTTCAGTTCTAGGTGTGGAAAACCAATTAATACCTAAAGCCAATTTTATGCTAAACAGGTTGAAATGGATTTTCCAGTCTACTTTAAAAACAAACAAAATTTTCAGTCTGCCACAAGAGTCGAGTTATGTAAGGTAATCAGTATAATATATTTTTATGCACAGTGTGATTCATAGATAACCAGTATGATTTGCTACTGTTTTGAGTTTGCATAAAGGTGAACTACAAATAATTATGACTATGAGGGCTTCACCTGATGCTTTACTATGCTTGACTGACTTGTAAATCCTACACTCAAAAGACAATTGTCAACTTACTCCTTCTATGGATATGGGTTCTACAGTCAGAGTGAGAAAAGCATTCACTGCACTGACCTGCTGAAATCTTTATTTTCAATCTGTAAACTACAATATGATCAAGAATAATTAACCACACAAGAGTGTGGTCAAGTGTCAATGTTTTATAGAGAATACCATAGAGAATCAGTATTACCAGTGTTATCAAAGTCAGTCTTTTGTCTCTGTCTCTGTCTTTCTCTGTTCCTCCTTTTCTTTCTCTCTCCCTCCCTTTCTCCATCTCTCATTCTAATCCTGGGAACTTTAATAACTGTTAAAAAAATCCCTTTACAGACTCACTGTTTTTATTGTTGCTGCTGCTTTACAAATTAACCCAAGAGATCTTCATAATGGAAATCCTTTGCCTTGGGGTTCAAAAATTATTTAAGGCATCTTTCAATAAAAAATTATCTCCCATAGACCTCTTCTTTGTTTGTATTCTTTGTGTTGTAGATCAATTATTATTAATTGACTGGAAGAATGAATAGAATTAATGTCACAAGCTCATCAAGGGTCAATTTTGCTGGCTGACATGGACTGTGAGAGGTGCAGTATGTATGTACTAGGGACATGAGATGCTTGGCACAATGATATAGCTGTTGTTATTTGTGGAAAGCTTTATAATTTTTGTTAGGTCAAGAAGCTTCCAATTCTTCAGACAATCTTCAGACCCTATTTTCATGCAGCAAGCCACAAAAGGAGCTGTGTTGAACTTTGCTGTGTGCAAGTTGGAAAGTAATAACTTTCCCCATCTCTCCTGTAAGTGACTTGTACTATGGGACAGATGCAGACCCTTCATTCACAAGGGTATTCTGATATTATACAGCTATATCGAATAAGGTTAGAACCTTTAAAATGTAGCATTTAGTAATATCCTGGAAATAGCTTCTTCCTGATTCTTTTAAAGGTCACTGCATTTGCTTTCCAGACCTCATGTTAAGCTCAAGCCTCTACTGGTTGAAACTAAGAACACACTTGGCTTCATGCCTTCAGTTTTCCCAAAGCTTAAGAGTAAAATGGCAGTCTTTCGTGAAAAGCAAGTGGTGTGTGTGTGTGTGTGTGTGTGTGTGTGTGTGTGTGTGTGTGCGTGTGCATATGCTCTGGTGAGTTTAGATATATAAATTTAGATATATAAATAAGCATCTTAATGGTGCTTATAAATATGCACACTAATTTTCCAATCGATGGTAGAGAAAGACATCTGCTCAAATCAGTCCATTAGCTAAGCTTAGGAAAGTGAAATGGGACAGTAACAACGGGAAGAAAATCTGTAGAGGAAGCGCTGAATTATCTGTGCTCTACCCCTCTGTGCACCTTATCCAACTAAAGCATGTCCTGAGACTCCAGTCATGCCTGATTAACATCAGTTTATAGCTATGCTGATGTTTCACTAAAGGAACAAATTTATTAAGCCATTGAAGTAACACAAGAAAAAAGTCACCATGGTACTTCCATTAGAATTAGTATTGGTTCGGTGTACTGAAATTAGAAGATAATTCTCACTGACTGATACAGATGAAGTCCAGGATAGTAGAGTAAAAAAGTATAAAAACTCTTCTTTCAGGGCTGGGGAGATAGCTCAGCAGTTAAGAGCACTTGCTGCAATTGCAATGGACCCACATTCAGTCCCCAGCGTCACACTGAGTGACTCACAACCACCTGTGTCTTATCTAGGGTTTCTATTGCTGTGAAAAGATACCATGACCATGGCAACTGTTTTGATTGAAAACACATAATGGAGGTGGTGGCTTACAGTTTCACAAGTTCCGTCCATTATCCTCATGGTGGAACATGGCGGTGTGCAGGCAGATGTAGTGCTGGAGGAATAGCTGAGAGTCCTACATCTTGCAGGCAACAGGAAGTTGACTGAGACACTGGGAGGTATCCTGAGCATAGGAAACCTCAAAGCCCACCCACACAGTGACACACTTCTTTCAATAAGGCTACACACATCCAACAAAGCCATGCCTCCTAAGAATGCCACTCTCTATGAGATTAGGGGGTCAATTACATTCAAACTACCACAACCTGTTACTTCAGCATCTGGGAACTGACCCCCTTCTGGCCTCTGCAGAGATCTACACTGCATAAATGTGATGAAAATACATATGCTCAGGCCTACACACATACACATTAAAATAGTGATTAAATAAATCACTTTAAATGGTTTCTTTCACAATTGTTACCTCAAAAGACTAACACAAGTTGGATTGTTTGGGAATGAAAAATATTCTTGCTACTTCAGTACACAGAAAGTTGAATCCACATAGCCACCATGAAAACTAGAAAAAAAAAAGCCTTGATCCTCTTTCAATACTCATTATTCACGATTATTACAACAAGAATTAGGCATGACTAGTCACTGAATACATCTGTCACATTGACCCACTTAGAAAAAAATGATTTTTATTATAAATCTGCACAGAGAGGTTTGGTAACCTGAAACTTTTTCTCTTACTTAAAACTATATCAAATCATTATACTATAGTTCTATCTAACATGTATATTGTATTGCTACACATAGAAGATGCTTTCAACAAAGACTTCTTCTATAAAACATATTTCATTTATAGTGAAGTCTTCACTGTCACATGTCAGCAGTGCTTGTGTGCTCCTCATACCTGTTGTCATCATTAGCACAGCCACTAATGTCATCTTCATGTTTATTGCCAGCTGTTGTGATTCTTAGAAGTACACCCGAGTGAACTGAATGCTGATGTCTACCTATAACTCCTCTGTTGAAACTCTAATCCCAAAGATGATGTCATGAAATGGGTACCTGAGAAGAGACTAGGTGGTGAGGTAGATGTAGATGAGGGTAAAGTACTCATCCACTCCATTAGGGTAGAGTATTCATCTGTGGCTTGTTAAGGAATAGTCTTTTTATACATTGTAGAGATGTGTCTTTGCCAAGGTGCCTTCTGATTGGTTTAATAAAAGACCTGACTGGTCGATAGCCAGGCGGGGTATAGGTGAGACAACCAAACACAGAGGATGCTAGGAAGAAGGGCAGAGTCTGGGGAGTTGCAAGAGACACAGAGAGAAGCAAGATGAATGTACCATGTTGAAACAAGGTACTGCCACATGGCAGAGGGTAGATAAGAAATATGGGTTAATTTAAAATGTAACAAGCCTAAGCTATCAGCCAATTATTTACAATTAATAATAAGTCTCTAAACGGTTATTGGGAGGGGCTGCCAGGACACAGAGAAACTTCACCTACAGTGTCACTAGATGGTAGAATAATTGTCTGCAGCTCTAGTTGCTTGTAAAGGATGCCCCAGAAACTGTGTTTGTTCCTTCTACAATGTGAGAACTCAGCAAGAAAAAAACATTTGTGAACAACAACAACTGGACCCTTATCAGACCATTAATCTGCTGATACCTTGATCTTGGATCTCCCAGGCTCAAGATCTGTGAAAAAACAGATCTCTGTTGCTTCTAGTCTCCAGTTTAAAGTGCTTCTTATTAGTATTCTAAATGAACCAAGTCATAGAGATATTAAAGTGAGCCGTATCTGACAATAGGTAACACCTTGTCTACCAAAAACTCTACCTAGGCCTAGAAGCCTGAGTTCTAATGTCTTTTCCTCTGAGCACAGCTTTTCTTCTTGTTTCTCCACAGTATCTGCTGTCTTATTAATATTTCGTGTGCAGTCATAATTTTGAGTTTTAGTCATCTTTTCAAATATGCGTACTTTGTTATTTAAACTATAGTAGTTAATGGTTTGTTTGTTTGTTTGTTTGTTTCGAAACAGGGTTTCTTTGTGTCGTTTTGGTGCCTGTCCTGGACCTCGCTCTGTAGACCAGGCTGGCCTTGAACTCACAGAGATCCACCTGGCTCTGCCTCCCGAGTGCTGGGATTAAAGGCGTGAACCACCACTGCCTGGCCTTATAGTAGTGGTTTCAAAGGCAAATATTGGTTTGTAAATATCATATTGATTATGTAGTGCCATGTGCTGTTATTATGTAGTACTTTATAAATGTTCAACTAACATTTATCAATAGATTTCAATTTCGTAGTAAGTTGGAGAATTGACTCCTGTGTGATGTTGATTTAGCCACGATCAACTTGTATGCAGAGACCATATCATACTTACTTGAGTATCTGGAGATGAGATTGTTAGCAACTATGTTAGAATTTGTAATACGGAGAGAGGATTTTTTAAAGAAAAAAAAATGAGACATGATCTAATTTGCAGTGTTATCCACAACTCACATGTAGGTTTATTTACTCTATTAAGAGTTGGGGAGAAATGCTATTAGACGAATGTAAAAGTGGACAAATTTGAACTCTCTGTAAATCACTAATGTAGCAAGGGAGTGAGTGTGCTGTAGGGAAACTGATGGTACTCATGAGCAGCATTGAAGATTAGAGTTAAGAGTTTGCATCATATCTGCACAGCCATGGCAAAGATGAGAAAGAGAAAGATACTACAAAGCAGAGTGATGCATAGAGAGCTTCTTTTGAGACCATTTCAGTCTGCGTTGTTCATGCAAATCCCAGGAGTGTGAGATAAAGTGTGTTGACCAAGAAAAGCAAAGCCAGAGTCAGAAAGACGTAGATGTACTTCCCCTCATGCATAAACTTCAGATTTGTGTGTATGTGAGTGTGTGTTTGTGTGAGTGTGTGTGTGTGTGTGTGCGCGCGCGCGTGTGATGAAATTAGAAGGGACATCACTGAGAAGGGAAGGAGAGCTCTGAAGGTGTGGGAGAGGTTATGAAGTACAAGAGCTATGGAAGAAGAACAAGTGCTTTTGTTGAGGGGGGCAGCAGGAGAGAGGCAGGGCTTGGGTGGACAGTTGGGTAATGGAACTGATAGGAATAAATACGTAATGAAGATTCAGTAATGCAGACAATTGTTTTGGTTACAATAATGCAAACGTATATCTAGAATCCTTGCCAATGACAGAACACTGCCTGTACTTGTGAACCAATGCCCAGGCACCTTTCTTGGTTTAAACTGAAAAAGTGAACTTGTATTAGGTTGAAAAACATGCCTTGCCACATCAATGCACTTCACTTGAGTGGTTTCCTTGTTAAAAGTTTGTGATAACCTGGCACAACTTAGAACTCCCAAAGCATGTTTGAATACATGTGTATAAAAAATGGGGAAATATATAATACATCTTCTTGACTTATGGCTCAAAATGCCATCAGTACCTGGATCTGATGATGTTTCTAGATTCAGATCCCACAAGGATAGAGCCACCAACATCTAGACTTTAATAATTCTATCAGGCACATCTAGTTTCAGCAGAAACCTTGTATACAAGAGCAGTTCTCAGGTTAAGAGACAATTTAAAGAATTGTGAGTAAAATGTAATATTTGGGTATCATTTGCATTCTAATTCAAACAACAAATTTTAACACATTTAAAATTTATGACATTTACAAGATAATTGCTCATGTGAAACAGGACTATAGATTAGATTATTATTTATTGAACATTATTAATTTTTAAGATGTGATAACTTTAAGCTATGTTTTTATGATTCATTATGTTTCAGGAATATGTAGTAAAATGCTTACATATGAAATGACAGAATGTGTAATTTGATTAAAAATATGTGAGGAAGGCGTGACTAAAACCAGAATGGTTTGTGAGTAAACTGAGTGCGGGGTGTTTGGTAATTCACTATGCTACTCTGTGCTTAAAAATGCTTGGACCTGCCTCAACTGAATATACCAGGCTCTGCTGACTCCCCATGGGAAACCTTGCCTTGGAGGAGGTGGGAATGGAGGGTGGGTTGAGGGGAAGGCTGGGGGATGGTAGGAGGGAGGACAGGGGAATCTGTGGTTGATATGTAAAATGAATAGAAAAATCTCTTAATAAAAAAAATCTGTACTATGTGAGGAAAAATGTTAAATGAAATATATGTGTACTAAGCATTTCATATGCTCCAGGGAGGAAGTACAGCTGCAATCTGGACAGAGACCACCCTGCTTTGAGTGCAGAAGACTTTCAGTTAAGTCCTAAGGTCTAAAGCAATTTCCAAAGTAAATACACAGGGAGGTCAAACTTGAGTGCTTTTATTTGTAAACAGTTTAGCCACTAGAAGGCCAAGCAGTGACTGAAACAGTGGTAAGATGGCTCCTATCTATTGGAAGCTGGCAATTTACTTCAAGAAATCTTGGCGTAAAAATCTAATTTCAACCCATTTTTCTCAGAGGCTAAATTTTATTCCATTTCCTATTCACAAGGCTCTATCATTAGCATATTAAGCTAATGAGTGAATCAATTATTTAAAACTGGCAATATTTTTATTATGCCTAATTAAGTGTTTAATCAGAACATTGTGGCCTGTGAGCCTTTGTAAACAGCGTTCTCCAGAAGACAATTGAAATGGCTGCCTTGATCTTTCCTAACCGTATCTTACAGTGAGGTAACTAAAGAGGAAACTGCAAGCCTGACATGCATGAGAACAAGCCACAAAGAGTACAGAAACTGGCAACAAGCCTGGCCCACTGTAGAGGGTGAAAACAGTGTGTGTCCCTTGATAGACAGTGGGCCACATGGAAGGGTAACCTCCATCCCAGCTAGGGGACATTGTTCCTGGGGTCTCTAATGAGCAATGAAATAGAGATTTAGCAGGTTAAATACTACTTAATTTTTTTCTAGATTCTTCTAAAGTATCTAGCCATATAATTGAAGCTTCAAATCACCAGTTACATCAATATTTATAAAATACTTCAAAGATTACCTGAAAAATTAAATAATAATTATGCTATGATTTAAAGGCAAGTTGTTGATGACAGAAGTACATAATAAGCATATTTACACTTATTTGATGTGTACCAAGTTCATTTCTCTTATGCTGTCACAAGGCTAAACCATCCCAATGCTCAGCCAGACTAAAACTGAGTTGATGTAAGTCAATCAGTCACAGGAAACATCCAAGAGCCATTCAAAGAAACATAAAGCAAACAAGGAAGAGGTTAAATTAGGTATTTGTTTATGAATTCAGTGAATATTTAATTCACTTAGCCATCAGAAACCATTCTAATCATCACTGAGGATATAGAGAATAATGAGATATGCATGAGCCTTCCTCTCTCAAAACTAGGAATGGACAAATTGGAAACTTCAATGTTGTGTGGTAAACACTAAAATGAAAATACTTTTTAATATTTAATAACAACATACAGGAAAGCAGGGGCTAGGGAAGTTTCTAAGAAGAAATTTTATACAAACACATATACACATAGGCAGAGTGTTTTGTCGGGACTACCAGCTCCCCAATGCACAAAGACTTAATATTAATTATAAATACTTGGCTGATGGCTTAGGCTTGTTGCTTACTAACCCTTAAAACTTAAACAAACCAATACTTCTTATATATGCTCTACCATGTGTTGATAGCTTTTTTCATGTTTATCTTTCTTCTCTCCCCATCTCCTGGTGACTCCCCATAACGCTGCTCTTCTTTCCCCCCTTGTCCTTTCAGTTTGGCTCTTCCACCTAACTTCTTCCTGCCTAGCTATTGGCCATTCAACTCTTTTATTAAACCAGTCAGTAGGTGCCTTGGCAAAGATACATCTTCACAGTGTACAAAAAGATGAAACAAAGCAAAAAACAGAGCATACCAGAAGATAGGAATGACATTTCCCTGCAGAAAGGTGGATAAAACATCCAAGTGGCCTACTCATCTCACTGGAAATAAGAGATATTGAATAGGATGTTTTTAAAATTCTGATTTTAAAAAAATGTATTTCAGTGAAGAAACCAGTTAAGCCTCAAACTAAATAAAACAGAAGCTCAAAAACAGAAACAGAGCACCAAAGGCATCTTTTCCCTGAAATGCTGAACACCAAGCTTCACCTGAATGACAATCACAGGATTTACCGTGGGTCCCAGAGTCTCCCTACAAGTGCACTAAAAATAAACATTCATCATCTCTGTGACTTTCCTTCAAGAGACTGTAAGGAAAGAATCTTAGCTCTAAATAGAACACAAAGGTCACCCAGAGAAATAATTTAATGCAAAACCCCCAAACCTTAGGAACCCGAATGGACACAACTTACACGATCCAAAACAAAACCAAATTCCAAAGATATAATGTTATCTTAAGGGAGCTTCAGGTTACTGTGCTTTCAGGCTTCTAGCAAGGGCAAGCACAGTATCCTCTGGGGAGCTTGCCTTTACCATAGGATATAATATAGGAAGACATACGGAACCACAAGTGAACCCTGAAAGAAATGAAATTCAGCTTAAACAGGTAACAAAAGCTTCCTACATCAGGATTATTTAAAGCCATAGGTATTATTTAAGCACAACAAAACTTTGTGATGTATTTGGAGCACAGAAAATTAAAAAAAAAAAAACTTAATTATTTGAAATATAAAACTTTCCAGCAATTAATAATAAACCATCAAAATTACAGTCTTAACTGGATGGCTCTTTAAACAAGCTAACTCTTTAAAATGTGCCAAAAAATGTGTTTGGAATGAAGCACAGAAAAAACAAACAAAGATGTAGAAAACTGGAAGACTAAGAGAAGAGGATACATTGAAATACTGTACACACCCAGAAAAAGACAGAGAAATCACCAGGCACTTAAAATCCCAGAGCTCCCTTATCAGAGACTGTTTCTACTCGCACTGGTTAATAGAGTGGCACGTCACTGGATTACAGTCAGTGGGCATAAAGATTAAGCATACCCTGACTGCGACCCATTCAAAAGCCATGTGTGTTCGTCCACACTCTTTGCTCACGAAGGCTAGTTTGCAGGAGATAACTTTAGAAAGCTGTGTCCCACCAACTTGTTTTCTTTCTCTTTAAAATTTTATGTCTTATGAATTATGAAACTTAACACACAAAGAAATGAGTTTCATGATGGCATTTCCACACACGTGTGTCAATTCCACCTGCTCTAATTCACGTTTTCCCCACTGTCCTTCCCTGTGCCACGTCTATCTCTGCCTGGTTTTCTGCCTACACTATTTCATTTCTTTCTCCTTTTCCCATGTCACTTAACGTATCTTCTGTCATTCTCATGATACCATTTCTATTTCATGACTTATACACACACACACACACACACACACACACACACACACACCACATACACAATTTTAAAAGTAGGTTCCTCAAATAAAAGAAAAATGTAGTATTCATCTTTCTGAGGTTGGCTTCATTACATAACAATAATTTCCATTTATTTTTTTTTGAAAATCCTTTTATGATTTTATTTTTCTTTACAGATGAATAAAATTTTATTGTGTATCATATTTTCTTTATCCATTCATTTGCTGGTTGACACAGGCTTATTCCATTTCCTGGTCATGAATAAATGCAGTAATAAACAGAATTTTAAGTGTTTCTGTGGCATGTTGACTTAGAACCCTTAGCATATATATGTATTTATATATGCTATATATACATATATACATATTATATAGGCATAAATCCCATAGCACACACACACACACACACGTGTGTGTGTGTGTGTGTGTGTGTGTGTGTGTGTGTGTGTGTGTGTGTGTGAATACATGTACAAATACAACCTTTTGTGTCCATTTCTTGCTCATATATATTCTGGTGGCACGCATTTCCCTGATGGGTAAGGACTTGAATATTTTTTCAAGTACTTATTGGCCACCGATTTTTCTTTTGAGAATTGCCTGTTCAATAAATTAGCCCTGTTACTCACTGGACTATTTCTTTTCTGGTGTTTACTTTTGCAGTTCCGTGTGTATATTTTGTGTCTTAGTCTCCTGTCTGATGTGTAGGGGGACAAGATTTTTTTTTTCCCATTCTGTATGCTATCTCTCCCCTCTGGTGAGAGATGCCTTTACTGTAAAGAAGCTTTTCAATTTTGCATAATCCCAGTTGCCAACTCCCCAGATTATTTCCTGTGCTATTATAATTCTTTTCAGAAATTCCTTGTTTAAGTCTGCATCTTTGTTGTTGTTGTTGTTCTTGTTATTGTGGGGTTTTTTTGTTGTTGTTGCTTTTTGTTTGTTTGTTCTTTTGAGACAGTTTCTCTGTGTAGCCCTGGCTGTCCTTGAACTCACTCTGTAGACCTCGAACACAGAGTCCTGCCTGCTGCTGCTTCCCAAGTGCTGGGATTAAAGGTGTGCACCACTGCCGCCCCAGCAGATTTCATTTTTTATATCACAGGCTTTGTTCCATTTTCAATTGATTTTTGTGTAGGGTGATAGATACATATCTAGCTTCATTCCTCAACATGTAGAAACCAAGTCTTTTCCAGCACCATTAATTAAAGATGCTGTTCTTTTCTCAATGTGTGCTTTTAACATCTTTGTCCAAATTAGATGCCTGTAGCTGTGTGGATTTGTTTCTGGGTCTTCTATTATAGTCCATTGTTTTATATATTTGTCTTAATTTTCCTATATTCACTGAGACTTTCTTTGTGTCTCAATGTTTTGGACAGTTTTGGAGGAAGTTACATGAGGTGCTGAGAAGACTGTATGGCGTTGGTGTTTGGGTGGAATATGCTTTCAATTCTGCTGTTTCTCCTTGACTTATGGTGTCCTCAGCTCCAATGTTGTTTAGTTCTTGCCCAGGTGACCTGTCTATTGGTAAGTGTTGGGTATTAGTTACTTACTAGCACTGTTTGGGGGATTAATCTGTTGTGTCACATAGTAAATATTTTAATGAAATTTGGAATGTCATATGAGTATAATTTTAGATTTATAATATACTTCCAGTGTATTGTTTTGTTGAGGAGTATGAAATGAACTTCCTCATTGTTTTTGACTAGTTTGGTTTGAAGTCCCTTTTGGCAAATATTTAAATAGCTATACCTGCTTGATTTTTAGCCCTTGGTTTGGAGTACCTTTTGTTATCCTTTTACCCTAAGTTAGTGCCTATTACTAATAGTAAGATACCGTTCTTGGAAGCAGAAAAAGGTGAATCTTGTTTTCTGATTCAATCTGCTAGTCTGTCTTTTTGTTTGAGAAATAGAGATTATTAATATTTGGAGTTATTAAAAATGTGTTAGTTCCTGTCATTTGTTAATTCTTTTTTAGGGGGAGGGGCTTCGAGACAAGGTTTCTCTGTGTATCTCTGACTGCCCTGGAATGAACTCTGTAGACCAGGCTGTCCTCGAACTCACAGAGATCTGTCTGCCTCTCCCTCCCTGAGTGCTGGGGTTAAAAGCAGCGTTCTCCACCATCGCCTGGCCTTTTGTTGATTCTGTGTTGTTATATTTGACCTCTTTTGATGGATTTTGCTGGAATTGTTCATATATTCCCTGTGAATTGTTGGCTTTGTTTGTGCTTCTCTTAAAAGTGTTCCTTCCAGTGTATTGTGTAGAGCTGGCTTGGTGATCTTAAACTCCAATCTGCTTTATTTCTCCCCCCCTTCTAACAGATAGCTTTGTTGGGTATAATGGTCTTGCTTGACAGTTGTGATCTTTCACAACTTGGAATACACCTTTCCAGGCCCTTCAGCCTCCAAAAGTTTCTGAATGATCAGGTGTTATTCTAATGGGCTTGCCTTTATATGTAACGACCTTTCTTTCTTGTAGAATTCAATGCCCTCTCTTTATTCTGTGTTTTTAATGTCTTAACTATAAGATGCTGTAGAAAGTTACTTTTCTGGAGTCCTATATGCCTCTTGTACTTACATGGGAATCTCTTTATCTACATATAAAAACAGATCTTCTCTGATATTGAAAATATTGTCTCTGCTTTTACTATGGCATCCTTCTTCTTCTGTGTCCATATTAAAATGTTAGGTCTTTTCATGGTGTTCCAGAGTTCTTCCATGTTCTGATCGTGGAGTTTTGTAAATTTATTCTTGACCTACTGAGTGAACCAATACCTCTACCTTCTCTTCCAGCCACAATACTGTTTCCCAAATAATCTATTCTGTTCATGAGGCTTTCTGGTGAGAGGTGAGACTTTTTTTTTTAATTTGATAAAGTGCTATATTTACTTTCTGTTCTTTGAAAATTTCACATATAAATACAATATATTGTGATCTTATCTCTCCTCCCATTACCCCCGCCTTTCTTTCTGGGCCCCTTTTTCTTCCCAACCAGTCCTCTAGTAGCTATAATTTTGAAGACTATGACATCCTACCTCCTAGAATTCCCTAGCCACAGGAGCTCTCCAGGAAGTGGTAGGTCTCCAGTTTACCTCTGCCATCCACAATGGGAAGCTGAAAGGCATCAATGTTTAGCATTCATAATTTCAATAGCCATACTATTTCTGATGGTAGTGTTTGAGGGACCTTGGTAGGGTTTAGGTAATGAAATCAGTGTTAGTTTAGAGAGAAGTGCTCAACAACAGTCAGATGTTTTTAGCACTTTGACCAGATATGCATCTCTGCGTTAACTTTTGCCCTTTGCAAAGCAGAACATCTCTAGCTTGCCGGTAAGCCACGAGCCACGTGGCAAGGTATAGATTTATAGAAATGGGTTAATTTAAGATATAAGAACAGTTAGCAAGAAGCCTGCCATGGCCATACAGTTTGTAAGCAATATAAGTCTCTGTGTTTACTTGGTTGGGTCTGAGTGGCTGTGGGACTGGCAGGTGAGAGAGATTTGTCCTGACTGTGGGCCAGGCAGGAAAACTCCAGCTACAAGGCAGGATATGCCCACTGATACAATAGTGGGATGGCCATTTGAGGGGAAATCAAGTACTTTGCAATTGGATCAGAAGCATACTCAACAGTAAGAAATACAAATCTAGTAACTATAAACATAGCGAAAAGACTATGGCAGAGTTGATTGGGAAATGGGAGAACTAAGTATGTTGTCTTCCTAAATGAACACTGAATTTCTTCTTAATTATTTATGTTTATACTCATCAACAACTGTAGCTCTCAGAGAGGTGAGATTTTTATTTGGCTTATTTAGGGTTTAATTTCCAGTCTTATTTCAGTTTGGCTTATCTTTAGCAAATCTATCTCTTTATTGAATTCCATTTTCTTATCTTATATTGACTTCCTTATTTCATTCATTGCTTTGTTTTTTGTCTTCTTCACTTGAACATATTTATAATCCTTTTCTTAGATACTTACTTTATTTTCATATGTGTGTGTGTGTGTGTGTGTGTGTGTGTGTGTGTGTGTGTGTGCGCGCGCGCACGTGCACATGCTAGCAGAAGCCTGCTGATGTCAGAAGAGAGGCACTGAGTCCCATGAAAGTTATAGATAGCTTTTAGTTGTCATGTGGGTGCTGGGAACCAAACCCAGGTCCTCTGAAAAACTAGGAAATGATGGCAAACTCTGAGCCACCTCACCAGTTATATACTCCTTATTTTGAATTCTGTGTCTGGAAGATTTTCAAGATTGTTCTCATTGGGTTCTTTTATTATGGAATTCATCAAGTTTAGAGGAGACATGTTGTCTTGGAGTTTCTTTGTTTCTGTGGTGAGATTTTCATATTTGAAGTTAGTTCGATTAGAAATGTGGATCTGGGGGTGATGGTCTAGGCACTGCTTACCTGTCAGTTTCAGGAGCTAGGGAAGCTATAGAAGTGTGAACAGAAGCTTCAGGGTTGGAAACCTCTTACTGGTCAACACCAGCAGCTTGGCAGAGAGGGGAAGTATGGTATAACATGAATCTTAAAAGGTCTTATTAATTAAAAAAAAAACCCAGAGCCAGATATTGGGGTGAAAGCTGAAAGATCAGAGAAACAGAACTCTCCAGTCACATTCTTACCTCTATGAAATCCTCAGCCTCAAAAGAGTGAGTTCCTATTTACTCATGCCTTATATACCTTTCTCTGCCCAGACAGCACTTCCTGGGATTAAAGGCATGCATGCTTCCCAGTACTGGGATTAAAGGTGTGTGCCACCACTGCCTGGCTGTTTCCAGTGTGGCCTTGAACTCACAGAGATCCAGACAGATTTCTGCCTCCTGAGTGATAGGATTAAGGGTATATGCCACCACTGTCTGGCCTCTATGTCTAATCTAGTGACTGGCTCTGTCCTCTGATCCCTAGGCAAGTTTATTAGGGTCCACAATATATCACTACAGTATGGGACAAGTGGTTGATACCTCATTGACAGATATTTCACAGCATGCAGGTGGCATATAAGCCTGTGAATAGTCATTTCACCTCATTTGAATGACACATAAATATGTGAACAAGAATTTTGTAACTGTGGTTAATAAACAAACAAACAATTGAGTAACCAGGAAAGACAGAAGTCCAAGTCATGGAGAAAGGGAAGGAACAGCTAGCTTTATGCATTCAGGATGAGAGAAGCCTAAGGCTGGAGGTCCACTAAATGGCTGCAGGCTTGGGTGTTTTATAGGGCCTCTGAGTTTAGTTGGCTGTTTTATTGGGTATTTTATAGGGCCTCTTGAGTCCTCTCCTTTTACACATTAGTACTGTTTAGATACTCTATTGTAGGGAACAGGTGAAGTCCTGAGTAAATGTGTGTTATTCTAGGAACCACGCAGAGCACTGCACCCTAGTGATGAAGTCCAGGCCAATGAAAGACCCTGCCTCAAAAGAAAGAATGAAGGCATCTGAGAACTGACATCACAGTTTGTCCTCTAATCACCATGCCTGCGCTCCATTTAGGCATGGGCACCCACATGTGCACCGACATGCATGAATGCCCCCACACAAGCATATACAAACGAAGGAGTGTAAACAAATGGAAAGAGAGCATGCAAATGGATTTTTGTGATCTTTTAAACTAACAAATGGATTTATGGACAGCCTCCTTGAACTCACCTAGTAATGAGTACAAGATACTTCCCATAGCTGAACTTCTGGCGTCCTGTACCCACTACAGGAATTTTATAGCATGGGATAAACAATGGTAACTCTTTTGGAAATTGTTTACTTTGTAGCTGTTCTCAAAGACACACTGTGGTCTTAGTCTTGGGATGTTGGCTGTTCTCTTTCTGTCCTGTCACAGAGTTGGGAGGACCGTCATCTTCATGGATGGGAGACTTTGGGGAGGACTTGAACATGCTGGAGCCTGGGCTGGGAAGGCCTGCCTTGCTCCAAGAGTGTGCATCTAACAAGCTTAAACAGCAGGGGACAACTTGACAGTATACTGTACATTACTTTAGTTTATATCCTGACTATAGAAAATAATATTTTATAAGGCAAATGGCAGTAGATAAAATTCCTAACACCCATGAAGCACTTATCCTGAACCCATTTGCTGTTTTATAATGTACAGCCAGGCTAGCTGACCTGTTCTTAATAAGAAAATGGTAGAAAAGTCCCTGATGGAAATCCCTTACAGTATGCCACACAGGCCATTTGATAAGTGATACATTTTGTTAGAAACAGTGTACCCTGTGCCACAGTGACTTCTGTCGACTATGCCCACACTCAAGAACTGCTTCTTAGTTTCTGATTCACTTTGTCATTTGGGGGTGATGTATGTTGTCAATACAGAACAAGCATAACCACTGTTGGTAGGTATTTGAGTACTATAATATTTTGAGAAAATCTCTCCACTAATGAAAATTATTTGCTTCTGTTACTACTCTCTGGGCCAGTTGGAACTGAGGCTCTGTAGAAATGACAGGACTTACTTGCATGTGCAAGCTGGCATGCTCGCTTGAGATGTAATTGAAGACACATTTCTCCATGGACTAAAGTGTTTTGTTTAGAAATGTATTTCCCATTATATTTTTCTTGCACATTTAATTTACTCTTCAGAAATAGTTCCTTTCATGGTTTCTTTTTCTTTTTTTTTTTTTTGAAAAAAAATTTATAGTGTGAGAAAAGGTCTGATGTGGTTTGGGTGTGGCTAAGTCAGTTTTGGCCCTCCAAGTATTCATGGGCTGGAATAATCATATCCTCTTGTACTGGAAACCATTTAGTTTTCCTTCAAAGATTCAGAAGAGCTTGAGTCTTCCATTTTCCCTAAATCTGGAGTATGAGTCTCAGTGAACTCTAAGCAGATGGGTGCATGCTTTTGAGGAGCTCCATCCGTGAGGAGGTGATTCGGCCAAAGGGCGCTGCCACCACATCTATTTTCTTGTGTGACAGGCACGTGTGCTAGAGAATGGCAAGCTCGAGATGTGTCCTAGAAAGGAAAGCCACTCAGCCAGGGGATGTCTGGCTTTATCGTTCAGCCCTCCTCTGGTCAACAGTGCTTCGCGTTGCTGGTGCAAATTCAAGCGTGAAGCCAATTTTTATGCTCTAGATGGCAAAAAATGCAGGCAACTCTGAAGGGTTTCTCTCTCTTCCCTTGGCAGCTGGTATGTTTACACAGTGGGGATGAAAGGCCCGACATCTGTGTTTATATTTCTACATTGCAGGGTCCCCCCAAACCCACAGTTAGGACTCATTTATAGCAAAGCACCTCTGCCCCAGAATTACAGCAGCCAAGGCTTTCAACTTCTCCTCTGTGAAGACTTTGATCTCCTTGTGCAGAAGGCTCTTTGATGAGTTGTGATTGGAGAAGGAGAACTGGAGGCTTTATACTTTCACAGCTTCTTTCTCTCCCTCCAACCATAAAGGAACTTGACCCAGACCTTCGAATATCGAAACAGCTTTCTATAAAACCCATTGTGTCATCAGAACAAAAGTTAGACCCTGGCCTGAACAAAGCAACTGGTCTCAAAAGAATTTGTTGGTTAATAAACTCACAAGTTAACTCTGATAGGTAATTTCAGGTAGGTTAGAATGTGCTGGATTTCTTATTTTATTATTAGATGAGAAAATTCCAGAATTTGATGCAAATCTAAAGGGAGAACCCAGGAACCTGTTTTTCACAAAATTCACCTTGGACATAGAATTATTTAAGAATATAAACTAAGGCTGAGAAGTGGCTCAGTTGTTTTCCCCACAAGTATAAGGACTATAGTTCAGATCTCCAGGACCCACATAAGAAGTGAGTTATAGCTGCGTGTGTATTTAATTCCACTACTGGGAAGTATAGATGGGAGGATCCTGGGGGCCTTGGGGCTTTTGTTCAGCCACTCTAGTCAAAGGTGAGCTCTGGGTTCAGTAACTGAGAGATTCCATACCAAAAAATAAGGTGAAGTGATTGAGAAAGACACCTTATGTGGACCTCTTGTCTCCAGATGCACATCCATGCACATACACCTACATACATGTGTGGACACAGAGAGAATTAAGGGCCTTTTGAGTCCTAAGTTAGAATGTACAGTGTGTTTCAAGACATCACTGCATTCTAAGCATCCTCTAACTCTTTCAGAGAAGTAGGGGTGGTCTTCTCAACTCTTAACCACCATTATGGTGATATAAGATGACATCATCTTCTTTGGATAGTTGAATAACCTTCTGAGAATTTCCTTACCACATTACATTACTTTATACTTATAAACCTTTGGCTTATAAAATGTGGCAAAGTAGTTCAGCAGATTAAAAAATATTGGTAGGACCTAAAGCTTTTGAAACATGACTTTGGAGCTGTCAAGGTTTCATTACCAACTTTATACCCTGGCAATTGCCATGATGCTTTACATCTCTACTTTTTGTAGAAATTTATTGAAATAATTACAGTTTCACATGGAGTCATAAGAAACAATACAGTAGCTGGGCAGTGGTGGCGCACGCCTTTAATCCCAGCACTAGATAGGCAGAGGTGGGTGGATCTCTGTGAGTTTGAGGCCAGCCTGGTCTACAGAGTGAGTTCCAGGACAGCCAAAGCTACACAGAGGAACCCTGTCTTGGAAAATAAAAAAAGAAAAGAAACAATACAGTGATGTGGTTTTGACCCTTTGGTTTACCAATGGTAACAAATTATTAAACAGTCATACAGTATGCCAACCAAAAAACAGACATTGCTGCAATCCACACATTTGGGAAGGTTTCTCAAGTTTTGCTTATACGCTTATGTGTTTGGATGGTTGTGCTTAATCCTATACTAGGTTCGAGGATGCACCACCACAGGCAAGATGCCGAACAAACAGTTCCAGTGACACAAAAGGCTCTTGGACGCTGTTATAACCACACCCTTGTCTTTCCTTTCAGTTATCCAAAGCCTTGGCAACCACTAATTCAGTCCTTGTTTCTTTTTATTTTTCCTCTTATTTAAAATAGGTTGGTTTTTTTTGTTTGTTTCTCACATAATATATCCTGATTATTGTTTCCTCTCCCTCTTCTCCTGGGTCCTCCTTACCTCCCCTCCTATTCAGATCCACTCCCTTTCTGTTTCTCATTTAAAAAAAAACAGACTTCCAAGTGATAATAATAAAATAAAATAAGATAAAACAAAACCTAATTGTCCAATTCCACATTGGAATTGGACAAAACAGAAACAGAAGGAAAAGAGCCCACAAGGAGGCATAAGAAATAGAGATCTACTCATCCATACACTCAGGAGTCCTATAAAAACGCCAAACTAGAAGTCATAATATATGAACAAAGGACCTGGGATAGACCTGTGAGGGCCCTGTGCATGCTGCCTCAGTCTCTGTGAGTGCATATGAACTTGGATCATGTTGATTCAGAAGGTCTTGTTTTCTTGGTGTCTTCCACTGCCTCTAGCTCTTACACTCTTTCTATCTCCTCTTACACAGGGTTCCCTGAGCCCTGAGGAGAGGAGTTTGAAGGGGACATCCTGTAAGGGCTAGGTGTTCCAAGGTCTCTCAGTCCCAGGATGATGTCTGACTGTGCGTCTCTGTACCTGTTTGCATCTGCTGCAGGAGGAAACTTCTCTGATGATGGTTGAGCAAGGCTCTGCTTTATGAATATAGCAGAATGTTGTTAGGAGTCATTTTATTGTTTTTGTTTGTCTGTTTCTGTTTTTAGAACAATAGTAATTTGCTTTACCCTATGTCCTTTGGCTATCTAGTGTCAGTTTCTTGGTCACCCAAGAAGTGTCAGATGTGGGTGACATCTCGTGGAGTGGGCTTTAAGTGAAATCAGATATTAGTTGGTTACTGTCACAAGCTTTGTGCAACTATTACTCCAGCAAATCTTTCAGGTAGGACAGCATTGCAGATCAAAGGATGTTTGGCTAGGTTGGTGTTTACATTTCTCTTTTGGTAGCCTTCAGAGTACCTTCCTATAAAAAGAAGCTAGAATATAGGTGTGAAATCCCTATATAGGCACCAGCTAGACTCCATATTCAATAAGTCGTGTAGATGTTGTCTTCAGCAATGGGGCCTTGCAGTCGGTTTCTGGAGAGCAACCTAGAGTCTGGAAAAAGCTTGGATTGTTTGGGGATTCCCATGGGATTCCCTTTGGCCAACGACTCAGTTAGATGTGAAGCAAACCCAGGACCAGGAGCTTCATTTAGTGATAAGAGATGCCCAGCTGGGGCTCTCTCTCCCTATTATTTGATTTCATTTATATCTCCTCAAATGTGTATATTTTAGGAAGCTTCCACTGCATTACATTCTCATTCTACCCCTCAAATGGCCCCTACGTTTAGATGTCTCTACCCATATTCCTCCTCTTGTCCCACCTTTCCTTTCTACTCTCCTGTTGATTCTCCTATTCCAGTACCCACCCCCACCCATCCATAACTATCTGTTTTATTTTCCTTTTCTAATGAAATGTATCTGCCCCTTTCCCAGACTCTTACTCTATACTTAGCCTCTGTGGTTCTATGAATTGTAGCTTAGTTATCATTGACTTAACAGCTTATATCCCATTTAAGTGAGTACATACCATATTTCTCTTTCTGGGTCTGGGTTGCTTCACTTGGGGATGATTTTTTTTCCAGTTTGATCCATTTACTTGTGAATTGCGTTATTTCATTTTTTTAATGGCTAAGGAATATTCCATTGTGTAAATGTACCACATTTTCTTCATTCATTCTTCTGATAGGTATAAGATAGAATCTCAAAGTGGATTTGATTTACATTTCCCTGAAGGCTATGGATGTTGGATATCCTTTCTTTAAGTGTTTTTCAGCCATTTAGGTTTCCTCTTTTGAGAATTCTCTGTTTAGATCTGTACTCCATTTTTCAATTGGGTTAATTGTTTTCTTTAAATCTCATTGTTTGAGATCTTTATATATTTTAGATATTACCCCTCTATTGTATGTGTAGTTGGTAAATATCTTTTCCCATGCTGTAGGCTGCTGCTTTGTATGGATGACAATGTCCTTTACCATGCAGAAGCTTTTCAGTTCCCTGAGGTTCTATGTATTAATTGTCGGTCTCAGTGCCTGTGTTAACAGTATTCTGTTCAGAAGGTCTTTTCCTGTATGAATGAGTTCAAGGCTATTCCCCACTTTCTTTTTTGTCAGGTTCAATGTATTTGGTTTTATTTTGAGGTTTTTGATCAACTTGGACTTGAGTTTTGTACAGGGTGATAAGAATGGATCTATTTGCGTTCTTGTACATGCAGCCATTCAAATTGAACAGAACAATTTGTTGAAGATACTGCCTTTTTTCCAATGTGTATTTCTGGCTTTTTTAAAATAAAAAAATCAGGTGTCCATAACTGTGTAGATTTACATCTGAGTTTTCAGTTCAGTTTCATTAATCAACATGTCTATCTTTGTGCCAATGCCATGCTGTTTTTGTTACTATAATTCTGTAGAACAACTTGAAATCAAAAATGGTGATACCTCCAACTGTTCTTTTATTACTCAGGACTGTTTTAGCAATCCAGAATTTTTTGTGTTTCTTTATTAAGATGAAAATTGTCCTTTCAAGATCTGTGAAGCATTGTGTTGGAATTTTGATGGGGGATTGCATTGAATATGTAGATTGCATTTGGTAGGATGGCCATTTTTACTATATTAACGCTAGCAACCCATGATCATGTGAGATCTTTCCATCTTCTGATATCTTCTTTAATTTCTTTCTTCAGTATCTTAAAGTTTTTATCATACAAGTCTTTCACTTAGTTGATTAGACACTTTATATTATTTGAAGATCTTGTGAAATGTGTTATTTCACTGATTACTTTCTTAGTCTGTTTGCCATTTGTACATAAGGGGGCTGCTGATTTTATGAGTTAATTTTGTAGCCAACTACTTTGCTGAAAGTGATTATCAGCTGTAGGAGTTTCCTGGTCAAATATTTAGGGCTACTTAAGTATACTATTAAATCATCTACAAATGACAATACCTTGCCATCTTTCTTTCCAATTTGTATCTTCTTGATCTCCTTCAACTGTCTTATTGCTGTAGCTAAGACTGCAAATACTATATTGAATAGGTATGTGGAGTGGACAAACTTGTCTTGTTCCTGATTTTAATGGAATTGCTTTGACATTCTTATTTCCAACACAGTACATAGGTGGAACAATATACTTACAGACTTTGGATATTTGCTTTTTTTAAAACTCACTGTAGTTCTCAGAAGATTTCTCCAAATTGCTGCATGTATCAAGTTATTTCATTTTATTGCTAAAAATATTCCATGGTGGATTTGGTTCACAGTCTTTAGCAGTTCACTCATGGAGGGACTTCTGGGCCATATCTGTTTTAGAGCTAGTATGAATAAAACCATTCATGGACAGGTGGGCTTTGCTTTCTTGATTTTTGTTTTTTGTGAAATATAACCTCAGTGATTTTATAAAACATCCCCTTTGACTTTCATATTTTAAAACAAATCATAGGCATTATTATCACCATAAAAACTATCCAAGTGAACTTAATATATGAAACTCCTCCAGGATACTAAAGACATATTCTCAGTGACAAAACACCAGCATTTGTCTATTATCAAATTGCTTCTTGTGCTACTTGCATTCTCAGTGAGACTGGGAGCTGTTTAAAGGTGTAACTTTATCATATACCATGTTTGTACAGCCTATAGTAATGTGGAATTTTAGACGTACCAAGAAATTAATCAATAAAATGATTTTAAAGGTTTATATTTTACTCATTTTATGTATATAAATTTTTCCCTCAAGTATATATATGCAACAAATGTGTGCTAGGTGCCCAAGAAGTCCAAAAGAGGCTCCTAGATGCTCTGGAATTGGAATTGCAGATAGTTATGAACTACCATGTGGCTGTTTGAAAATAGACCTGAGTCCTCTGAAAGAGCAGACAGTACTTTTAATTGCTGAGACATCTCTCCAGCTGTTGTTGGTTGTTTTATTGCTCTTTTTGAGGGGTCCACCACCCAGTTTCCAACTAAAACACACACGGAGGCTTATTGTTACTTATGAATGCCCCGCCTTACCTTGGCTTAGTTTTTAGCCAGCTTTCCTTATCTTGAATTATCCCACCTATCTTTTGCCTCTTGGCCTTTTCTTTTCTCTTATTTCTGTAAATCTTACTCTTACTCTGTGGCTTGCTGTGTAGCTGAATGGCTGGCCCCTGGAGTCCTCCTCCTTATCTGGCTACTTCATCTCCCCTCTTCCCAGATTTCTCCTCCTATATATTCTCTCTGCCTGCCAGCCACACCTATCTTTTCTCCTGCCTTGCTATTGGCCAGTTCTTTATCAGACTATCAGGTGTTTTACACAGGCATAGTAACACAGCTTCATAAAGTTAAACAAATGCAACATAAGCAAAGGTAACACACCTTAAAATAATATTCTACTACATTCAGCCCTTCAAATAGATGATTTTAAAAAGTTAAATTGGTTTATTGCTGTGCTCCATATGACCAATAGCATGCCATGCCAAATGCCGGGTGGATACAAGGATGCAGAAACCTCTATATCAACACTGATGCATATGAAGTTAGAGACTATGAGCTATTCTGATTTTGGTGTCCACCATGGAGAGCAGGTGAGATGGTTTAGTGTGGTTAGAAGAATCAGAAGATGTAAATCTTCAATTGGCTCTAGAACGTGAAAGAATATGTAAAAATTACTAGAAAAAGGCAAAGAGTCTAAACAGGAAGGTCATCCTAGGAATGCTGTGTGGCAGACTGAAGGACAATTGTGGTGATCAGGACAGAGGGACAAAGTATGCCCAGATGTCCATCTTAGAGTTTGCATGTTAAAACCCTTACCCCTGAGGTGATTGTAAGAGGAGATGGGTTCTTTGGTTATATTCAGGTCATGAGAAGAGAATTCTCGTGAGAAAGACTAATGCCCATGTAAAAGTAGACCCCAAAGACCCTTTTGGCCCTTCTCTACAGTGTGGGATTATGATGAGAAGCCCAGAGGCTGCAACCTAGTTGGATCCCTCTCATGATCCTGATCATGCCAACCCTTTGAGCTTGAACTTCTAATGTCCAGAGTGTGAAAAATTAAATTATCTTGACCATTGATTCTCTAGCACTTTTTTATAGAGGTCTGAGATAAATGCAACACATTGAGTAGTATGAATTACATGTATGTACTTGTTCCATTTTCCCAATATAAAATTTGTAACAAAAGCCAACTGGGATCACACACATTGGGAGGGGTCAGTGTGACTGTGAGACTGAACTCTGTTGGCTTCAGGGCCTGCTAGCCATTAGATATTCTACCTGTTTCTCATCTAGAGAGCTTCATGATGCTGCAGATTCATGCCTGAACTGGTTCTTTGACTTAAGCAGGGCCAGTATGTAAGTAAGTTTTCCAGTGCTGTGAAAAAATACAATGACTAAAGCAACTTAGAGAAGAAAGCATTTATTTTGGTTTATGATTCCAGAGGGCTGAGTCCATCGTGGAGGGGAGGTACAGTTGCAAGTCACATCTCAACCACAAGAACAAAGCCGAGAGAGCAAACTCGAAGTTGCACCAGGCTTTTTAATCTCAAAGACAGCCCCAGTGGCTACTTCTTCCAGCAAGTCTGTACCTCAGTCCCCCAGACAATGCTACCATCTATGGACCAAGTCAAATATCAGAGCATCTGAGGGATACTTCTCACCCAAACCACAACAGCCAGCAACACCATCAGGATATAAATTGAGTCCACAGATTTCCCTTTTTCTCTAGTAGTTCCAAATTCAATGTAACTGATACACGAATTCATGATGAATTCCACCCTTGGGAAGCATCTGCTGTGAAATCACCATGGTGGATTAGCACAAACTGGGTAAAAGAAGGAGCATGGTCCCGCATAGGGTATATTTGTTCCTTGCCAGCTCCTGCAGCCTCCTTTTCCTCCTCCATCACATGACATCTGAGCAGCTCTGCTATAAAATATGCCTTTGAAAAGAGATAATGGAGTTTTGCTACAGGATCAGAGGTCCAAGGAAGGGTCAATGGCTGTGCAGACCATAGTCCTGTGCCTATCATTGAGTAGTTCATAGAGACAGAAATCACAAGAACACTGGACTTCCAATGCAAACATTGCTGCTGCACCATATCTAATACCCCTGAAGAAAGACTTTGGAAGGAGACCCTGTGGAGTACTGCAAGACTCAGCCTCTGTGCTACTGTTATAGAGATGCTGTAGTGGCGCTCACTGGGAAGGCAGACCTGGCAGTGAGAAGTCCTACATGTTCTGGTGTTTTGGAAACTGAATAGTGAGGGCCAGTGGCCATTGTGCCTAGATAGCAGCTGTGCTATTCTGCGGCCCAGCTGCAGAGGATATTCACACCCAGCAACCACAAAGAGAGGTGACTATAGGGAGGGCTCCAGTGATGATTCTGCCCCTCATGCACATCCCTGCTTCATTTCCAGTTTCAGTTGAAAGGGAGGCATTAGTTAATACACCTAGAAGGCTTCATTTGTAATTTTAGACGCTTACAATAAGGAAATGCTCATAGCCTCAGGGCCCCACAATAAAAAGCAAAATGTGTGTAATCCCCAAATACGTATGGAATTTCAAACACAAATTCACTTAGAGTATTAATGACTTTAATGAAGACAGGCATCTAACTTAAAATCAACAAATCATTAGATCTGCAGTAAAAGTGTAAGCAATGAACTAATTAATATACTTGCTGACTATTTTCCTTGATAAAGACATTAGCTGTTAAGTTTAATGATGCCTCAAAATTCAGCTGAACAATGAAAAGGGCTACCAGGAAGTTATTTGAAAGCATTTATTTAAAAAGCAACAACTTAGGCCTCCCATCAGGACAACAGAGCTGGGGTGTAGCTCTGTGGTAGAGGGCTTGCCTAGAGTGGACAGGGCCCTGCATTTTATCCCTATTACAGCCAAAATAATGAAAAAACAAGTAAATAAGATGAGAATAGCAGCAATAATTTTTGTTATTGTTGTTTTTTTTGTATTATAATTTGATGCAACTTTGCTAGTCTAAATGAAATCCAATGTTCTGGGACTTTAGGTAGAGTCTTAAAGTACTCTATAAGGGAATATTTAAAATGGAACTTGTTGGTGTGTTTGTGTGTGTGTGCAAATTCTTGTGTGTGAGGGTGGGTGTGAATGTGACAGAGGGGACCAGAGGACAACATGAAGCCTTGGACCTCATTTTCCACCTTGTTTGAGACACTTTATTTGTTGTGCACTGCAGTGTATACCATACTCGCTTCTGCTGTCTCTACCTCCTTCCATCTTGCTTTAGAAGTACTGGGGTCATAGACCCGCATCACCTCACCCAGCTTTGGATATATGAGTTCCAGAGATTCAGTCTCGGGTCATCATGCTTCCATGGCCTCCTAGCCATCTCCCCAGCCCCTAAAATGTAACTTCTGATTCCAGTTGTTGTTGACTCACCTTCTTCAGGTTCAGGCTGCACTCTTTTAAGGAGTCCTTTCATCCTAGCTATAGATTGGAGAGAAGAGTGGAAAACTTACTGCTTTCATTTTGAGGGAGCTTGTACTTTAGCTGTGATTTTCAGAGAGGCATTTATACAAATAGCAGAAACTGGGTTGGATCCCATGTTCTCTTTATTCTATCTACCCCAAGAGAGATATCAAGGTATTAGTCACCAGCTCCAGCCTTCACCACCAAGCGTATGATGAGAGTGAACTCCTCCTTTGAAAGGTTAAGAAAGCATTCATCACATTTGTTACTCAGGACACGATTAATTAACACTAATCCTTTCATTTGCATAAACCTAATTTGGGTGCCCTAATAATTACTCCTTTATAAAAGAGACTCTTCTATGAAAACACCACATGAATAAATCTGAATTCTTCTTTCCCGATTACTGCTCGAACTTGTTTTGCACAAAAGAAGTCTATGATTTAAAAAAAAAAAAGCCCAGCCATTCACGTCTCATAGTGAAACCCTTTCATCATGCTCACACATACCATCAAAGTCTAAGAAATACCGCAGTTTATTAAGATGTATATTTTCAAACTCAATGCAAGTGACAGCCTCAAGTTGCAGTACGACTCCAGGCTAAAACTAGAGGCAGTTCCCACATTCCTCGGCATTACGTGGAGAAAGAAGTGCTACATACGCGTGGTTGCTCTGTCAAAAACTTAATTCTCCTTGACAGCTTCCACTTGAAGACTAAGATCAATCAGCGCTCCGGCGTTCCCATCACCTTGGACAGCAGCTAGGAGACGGTAAAGAGACAGCACTACAGTATAGGGGTTCACTGATTAGACGTGAGAAAAATCAGCTGTCAGTCACAAAGCATTGTCCTAATTAAACAGAGGCCAAACGTAAATCATATATTTTTGATCCACCCCCTGTGTGATGTGGGTTTATCAGAATGATGGAAATTGAAGTGTACTGTACACACAGCCTCTCTTTAGCATCGGTTTAAACATTTACCTAGAAGTCACTAGAGAAGCATGCCTCCAGTGTTCACACATCTCTGTGGTCCTCTGGCATAGCCTGGCCTCTTGTGAGCAGTTAGGGACCTGTCTTAGTTAAAGGACTGCCTGTGATTTTTTTTTTTGTCTGTGTGTTTTGCTTTGTTCCCTATCAGTGTTGGCATCTGAAAGTTTCTTTTGATAAAACATTCAGAGAAGGGAGAAGCGGCGCCCTTAGGTGGATGCAATCCCTGTATGTCACTGGTCTTGACACTACTGGTGTGTCGCACCTGCAGCCACAAGATCTTTGACCTTATCACTTAATGAATTTGGCTACAGAAGGGTAGAGCTTCAAAGTGGCACACGCTACCCACTGAAAACAGCCCCATGTACCCCCTTTCCTCTGTTCTCCTAGGCCTCCCCATGCAGCCTGAATATGGTCAGTATAGATGGTTACTGTCTTGGGGTTTCTATCACTGTGGCAAAACACCATGACCAAAAGGCAAGCTGGGGAGGAAAAGGTTTATTTGGCTTACACTTCAGCATTGCTGCACATCACTGAAAGAAGTCAGGACAGGAACTCAAACAGGGCAGGATCCTACAAGCAGGAGCTGATTCAGAGGCCATGGAGGGGAGCTGCTTACTGGCTTATTCCCCATGGATTAAGCTCACCTTCTTATAAAACCTAGGACTGACAGCCCAGAGATGGAATCACCCATGGGAATCAATGGGCTGGGCCCTCCGTCATTGATATGTGCTGTGGGATGGTCTGTATGTCAAATGTGTTGCTGATTGGTCAATAAATAAATCACTGATTGGCCAGTGGCCAGGCAGGAAGTATAGGCGGGACTAACAGAGAGGAGAACTGAGAGAACAGGAAGCTGGGTGAGAGAGACACTGCCAGCCGCCACCATGACAAGCTGCATGTGAAGATGCCGGTAAGCCACGAGCCATGTGGCAAGGTATAGTTTTATAGAAATGGATTAATTTAAGATATAAGAACAGTTAGCAAGAAGCCTGCCACGGCCATACAGTTTGTAAGCAATATAAGTCTCTGTGTTTATTTGGTTGGGTCTGAGTGGCTGTGGGACTGGCAGGTGAGAGAGATTTGTCCTGACTGTGGGCCAGGCAGGAAAACTCAAGCTACATCACTAGATGAAAAAAAAATGCCTTACAGCTGGATCTCATGGAGGCATTTTCTCAACTGAAGCTCCCTCCTCTGATGACTCCAGCTTGTGTCAAGTTGACACACAGTATCACCTAGTACAGTTACTCACTCTTTGAAGGCCCAATTTTATCTGTTATTTTGTTTAACCCTGACTTATTATTCATTTTGCATTGTGAGAAACATTAACTCTCATATTAGTGTCAACCTTAGTAAAGAGGCTCCTCGGACATCAATGACCACAGGGACTTTGGCAGTGTTTGCTACCCTTCTATCCCTCTCATGTTACCCACCTGACTAACAACCTGCCTGTGCCCTGCACAATATCACAAATACAAATACCCTCCCAAGATATGTCAATCACTACAGTTGGTGGCAAAGTCTTTGAGTAGACATTTCCATCTGCAGTCGTTTCTACCAATTATTTGACGGCTGGGATCACAAATTGGAAGTGTCTGCCCGAAGAATTCCATCCAACCCTCAAGTCTAGTCTGAATTTTTCCCTTCTCTCAGCTGTCACTTTAGGACCTGGATGAGAGTGAAGTGCCACACAGGATCGCATAGCTGGTATATTTTACTGGATGTGCAGCACGGTTTGGTGCCCCTGAGAATAAACTCCTGAGAATGCCACAGGATGTTACCTATTGTTTTTTCTGGGTGAGGTAGGCACCAGCTTGCCTTGCTGATGTCCTCTGTCTTTGATCATGTAAACCTGCAGGGATGCTTAGACTGTTTTTATCAGTCACCACAAAGCAGGTATAGAATGACTATGGCAAACTCCGTGGATCGGTTTAGACACAGCTTTGCCATTTGATTTCCAAAGGATTTTGATGAATCCCAATGTGTTTGTTTGAATTGTTAAATTGAGCCCTCTCAATCTACAGCTCTCATTTTTGTGGTACATTTTTCAGTAGGTTGAGTTGGGAAAGTCCATCTGATAAAATCTCAGTAAAGAAAAAATGACACAATAGATTAAATTACCTCACATGTCCATTTATATGTCAGATGTTATGTCAGATGAGTGGGGTACAACAGAGGATAAAATCACCTTTCTACCATTTGATGCTTACTGTCTACTAAATCAGATAGTGAATAAATTATCAAACAAATGGGAAAGTAACAGAAATATATAGGTAAAGCAGATTACATATTACTGGGAATATGGTGTTCAATAAATACAAAACATTATCTTATTAATAATTTCCATATGAGAATTAACAAAATATTGCAATGTATGATACAAAAAACCATATTGTGTAATTATTATAATAGGCAGTGAGTAGTATGGTTATTGTTGAATATTCAATCACTCAAAATTTAATGTCTTAAAATACTAGTAATTGACTTTTCACACTCATATACCTGTAGGAATTTGTAGCTGAGATGTGTCTATCAGAGGCTGGAGGATCCCCTGTCAAGGTGGTTCATCCACATGGCTAGCAGGGAGTTCAAGCAAGGATGTTGGGTAGCAGCCTGGGTTTCTTTTTATGTGAGTCTTGCAGTGAGACTGCTTGAGCTCAGTCCTGGTGTAGAGCTGGGTGGCAAGAGCATTTCAAATGACAAAGTGAAAGCCACGCTTAAAGCTGGAAACCAAACTCCCAGCAGTATCTTCTGCATCACATTTTTAAGCAGCTAGAGAGCTCCTCCAGCTTAAGGCTCCTCTGTCAACAGAAATGGAGAATGTCATCTCCATTCAGGGACAGTGAGCTACAAACTCAAATGCATCCATTCCTGTTTATAAACACATTCACTTTTTTTTTTTTTTACTAATGTGATTATATTTCATAGGCACTCCTGCCTTTTGGGGTCCAGATGAGATAGATAATGCTACTGAAATTTCACATGGAATTGGGACAGGAATTTTGATTTGCTTGGGGGTATTAGACTTACGTGTATATAGCAAACCCACATTTATTTACTTCCTCCCATCCTCAGATGCTTTCCACTCATGTGTCCATTTTGTGACCAGGCTTTGTCCAGTCATATACTGGTGTGTGTCAGAAAGAACAGACTCTCAATGGTCTGACCTGTACACCAATGCTACCCAAGTTACATGATACACAGCTGCAGAGTAAACATGTCACCGTGACTCTGAGACATCATCCCCTGAGATTGTTGTTCAGTTGTGATATTCCGTCTGTGGCCTTGGTGATTTTCTGAGCTGTCTTCTCTTTTTACTGGAAATGGGAGAGCTTTTAAATGCCCACTTTTTCTTTTCTGCATTGTAGAGCCATCAGGACTTAATTAGTGGGAAATTCTTGAGCAACAATTGATTTGTTAAACTATCATTCAATCTTAAGTACTCTCTTTCTATTAAGAATTACTTGAAAATTAGATACCCAGCTTTGGGTTTTCCTGAGTGAATTTCCATTTATATGTTACCCTTACTGAATTTTCTAATTAGATTCTGTTTGTAAACTACTTCTGGTTGAAATTTGTTAAAATCTTCATTTATCACTGATCTGTTAGATATTTGTAGATTCAGATAATGAAACTAAAAAACACATTTGATTAAAACTGACAGCTTTGAGTTTCGGGAAAGTGTTTTAAGCCATTGCCTAGGCCTTTGAAAAATCTACTCCATACTTACTCTAGCCCTTCCATTCTATTAGTCTCCTTTGTGTTTAGAGAAAAGTTGCAACCATATGTTTCTGATTCATTTATAATTATTTTACTTAGTCTTAGCTCAGAAAGCTATTGTTTTGTGGGAAAGTTTACTTTACAGTGATATATAAAACATTTTAGGTCCTTTTTTAAATACATAAAAAAATAATTGCCAAACTTCACCTGAAGATAAAAAATTGCTTTCCTACAAGATGCTGGATCCTTGGATGGTTAGGTGTAAGCCGGTGAATAGCGCCAAGTTCTCTCCTGTTTGCCTCTGAGTCTGTACAGATTAAGGATTTATAGCTGTGTCCTTTGGCTTACTAGGCAGCACCAAGTCTCTATAAAGTCAGGGTTGACTTGTTTTACATAGATTGCTGGATACGTTCTCTGGAAAGGTCATGAAAGGGTCTTCGCATTGTTGGGGATATAACACAATATGCACGGAGTCTCTCATTGTTGCAAATTTTTAGAAACCAGAAGAATAACAGCTCCCCCACAGAAAGACAAACACCTTCGTAAACACAGAAGAGATGCGTGGTCCAAACACAGGCCAAAATATAAGAAAACAAAGGAATAGAAACAAAATGAGTGGATGAGAGCTAGCCTCCAAACGGCAAGGATGTGGTAAGGAATGCACAGTGGTCCTCTTAGAGAAACAGAGACAACAGAGACAGACAGACAGACAGATAGACAGACAGACACAGTCACTCACACACCCAGGGAGGAGTTATCTAGAGAACATCCAATCCAGTATGGGCCACAACATTCTCTCCTTGTCCCTTTAATCCAACCCTGTACTTCTTCAAACTTGGGGGACAGATCTCAGGTAAATTAGTAGCTTTTTGACTATGCTCTATGTAATTCAGAGTACTCCACTAGATTTCAAATCAAGGCATAAGGTGGATAGGAGAACAAAACAGAGAGATATTAATATCTATAATTATAGAGAAGTAGTTCCCTGGCAGTTCTTTATACTTTTTTTTTTTTTTTTTTTTTTTTTTTTTTTTTTTTTTTTGGTTTTTCAAGACTGGGTTTCTCCTTGTAGTTTTGGTGCCTGTCCTGGATCTCGCTCTATATACCAGGATCTTTATACTTTTAATTCCAGCTCATATCTATAGCATATGCTTCATAATGAAAATTGACCATGGAACTGACAAAGGTTTAAATCTTTTAATCAAACATCGTATCATATACATTTTATTGCATTTCTGGAATGTTGTATTTTCAACTTCCTAAAAGGAGTTGAATAAAAATGTTGGCAATGGTACTAAATCCAGTGAGTGATTAGTAGAGAGTAGAGTCCTAAGTAGTACATCCCATGACACCAGATTGTCATCTGGTGAAATCAGGCCTTCCCCACGTCTATCCACAGAAGCATCCAAGCCCAGACTGATTGTCGCAAGACGTTTTTGGTAATGGGTCCAACTGGGTTTCAATAATTAAATCTATCAAATAAAAGCCCTCCTTATAAGTTTAGAGGGCCAGTGTCTTCAGCAGCTAATTTTATAAACTAAAGGATTTGGGCAATAGTTATGTGTAAATCCTCTCATATTAGCAGTTACGCATTCGGAAGACATGTTCTAGAAAAGGCAACAATGTTTTAGAAAATGATGACACTCTGTAAATAAAATCTGGCAGCAAAAGTTCTTGGCAAATGTAACGTCTAAGTCAACATGTCTCTGCTTATCACTATGCCACTCAGAAACAAATTCTTCCTCTAAGTTCATGTGTACTGAAGTGTGATTCGTGAGCACTGTCGGATCCCTCACATGTAACTATATTCAATGTCATAATCCAAAATGAATGCACACAGTTGAAGAAGGAAATAAATAGATTTTCCTGGAGTTTTCAGGAGAATTGAGTTTACAGTAATTTGACCACATAAATGTGCCAAAGGTGAAAGGAGTAATGGGAGGCATGCAACTGCTGAGACTTTGATGTCCTTTGGGCTGTTTGTATTCCCCTGCTAAGGCAGTCCAGAAACTCGGAGTCTATATTAACTAAAACATTGTTGGAGCTGTTGTTCATTCAGGTGCAAATTACTTTTCTGGTCTCAAAAAATGAACTAAACTCTGAATCGGCTTCTGGAATCACGGCTGGTACCTACCCTTGCCTTCAAAACCCCCATCCTATCAGAAGGATATGGAAATATCCAAAGTGTTCTGGTTAGGGAAGCATGTTGATGCTTTTTTGAAAAATGCTTGGTGTATTTTAATTGTGAACAGTTACACCCAAAGTCAAGATTCAGAAGGATCCAACATAATGGGGTTACCAAATTGCTTTTATAGAAAAAAATATTGAAAACATTGGCATGGTTATCCTACATAATCACAACAGGTGAATGACCAGGAAAATGAGAACCAAGGAACTATAAAATCAAAGAAGAGAATATGACATAACAGTGCAGGAGAATAGTGAATATAAGGACAGGAGATTAAAAAAAAATAATGACAACATTTGATAGTATATTTTAAACTGTTTGGTGTGCTACTCTGTGCCAGGACAGATTTCCTGAGGTAACATGAACTTACATAGAATCTGTGTGTGTGTGTGTGTGTGTGTGTGTGTGTGTGTGTGTGTGTGTGTATACATTCTTCTGTTGGTGACCATCTAGCAAAGGAGTTACAAGAGAATGGGGCTGCGTTCTACATGACGTTTGAAGAATCAGAATCTAGACAAGCAGAGAATCAGAGTAGGAGGATACTGAGACACAAGCAAGCCCCCAAGGCTACCTTTTCTAAATTGCCATCATATTTCATGAACCATTGTGTTGATTTTCACTGCTCTCTGTTCTTTTACTTACTCTAACGCAGCCTATTCTACACAACTGTAACTGGGTGAAGTTTTTACAAATGTGAGTTTGATTATGATGACTTCCAATTCCTTCTGGATTGAGTATACATTCTGTGCTGTAATTGACAAGGCCTTGTGTGTCCTGGCTTATGGCTACCATTCTGACTCCATCTCTGTCACCCCAGTCCTTCTCCTTGCTGATTCATCCACACTGCCTTTCTCGACATTATTTTTCAGTCCTGATTTTTCAGTTTCCCACATGATCCTTTCTGTTGTTTCCCTTCCACTGACATTTGTATTTGGCTTGTTGAATTTCTCATTTCCAGCATCATTTCTGTTTGATTTCTCTTCAGCAATTGTATCTCTTTATTGAATTCTGTTTTCATACTTGGGATTGACTTCCATGTTTCACTCATCTTTTTGTTTTTGTTCTCTTGGAAAATATTCATATCCTCTTTGAGTTGTTTGAAAATAGTTATAATCATACTTTTGAATTCTTTGTCTGGGAGCTCTTCCAGGTCATTCTCACTGGGGTTCATTACTATGGGATGTGTAATTTGGGGAGAGATGGCATGTGTCTTGGTTTTTGTTGTTACTTTTGTTTCTGAGTTGGGACTTTAGCAACAGAAGTAGTTTGTTAGTTGCCTCTTTTTTTTTGAACAAATGATTTTTCTTCTTTTATTGTAGATGTGTATATGGTTCAGGAGAAGATCAGGTTGAAAGAGGGTTAAGATTTTTTTTTGTGTGTAGAACTGGTAAAGAGAGCAGCAGGTTCTATTCCTACTTGAGAATTCACGACTGTCTGTGTGAACAGACACTATTATGATTCAGCATCTTCTTACTGGTCCACCCCTCTAGCTTTCCGCAGTGACTCTCTAGGTCTCATTGATCCACTTTGAGTAAGCTCTGGTCAACTGGCAGTTTGGACTTGGAGATCTTGAGAAGCTGGGTATATAGTAGTAATGAGACCTATGAGATTGTTAGAGGCAGTCCCTACCTGGGAGCATTGGAAAGTGAGACCCTATAGAAGCATGTCCCATTTACAGTGAGAAGGAGCATGCCCAGGCTATGGCATGGGAGGAAAGGTCAAGGAGGAGACATGGTGGTCTTACAGCACTTGGAAATGAAATACCAAAGAAGCTGGCAGGCCTATGGAATGAGGCAGAGATATGCCTATCCACTGTCTCAGGGAAGCAAGATAATAGGAGAGATGGACTGCCTATATTCTAAGAAGTAGGAGAGTCTACTTGATGAGTTTGGGAGGTCCCAAAGGAGGGGGAAGCTACAGGTTAAGGAGTAGTTGGACTTGTCTGGCAATGCAAGGAGGGAAATAGAGGAGCCAGGCATGCTTATGGTATGGAAAGTAGTGAGCCTAGCTGGTGGCATATGGGAAGGAAGTCTCAGAAGATCATTGCAGGTTTGTGGAATAGGAAGGAGCAGATCTACCTGATGGTGTGAGTAAGGGGAGACCTTGAAGAGTTCAGCAGTCCTGTAGGATGGGTAGGAGCATAGCTCCACACTAATCTTGAGCACTAACATTTTGCAGGTCTGTGTTGCTTAGCAACATGACAAGTACAAATTGAGGGCAGGAAAAATATCACAAAATGGCTCTATGTATTTATAACTATGTGTATGAATAACACAGACCTCCCATGTGTTAGTCATCTGTAAATACCTCAGGAGTCTGTTAATAATACACAAAGTATAATACATGATGGGTTACAGTTTGCTTAGTAAATGATAGCCCTCTTCCCACCATCTGATAGCTTCTGTCTGACAGAGAACAAATTTGTATATGAGGAAAAAACTCAGAACCTGGTATGGATGATATGAGGTATGTATTTAGATGAATTATACATTCCTGAGGTAGGAATTATAATGAAATTATTGTATTGCTCTTTCTTTCTATATTGTAGGATGTTGGGCACACATTTGTTATCTGGGAATACTATACTTAGACCACACAATTTTTTCTTAACAAATTCTAGAGATAAAAATATAGAAAATGAGGACCTTAAGACAAGGAAGGAAAAAAATGACAGGAGCAGAAGTTACTTCATCTGTTTTTGTTTGTGTCGTAGTGGTCATTCCACAGAGTTTGAGGAAAAGTCACTGTTCTCAAAACTCAACAGCTGTTTCCAAGAAAGATGAAGCAATTTCTCAACCAGTGGATTCACAGGCCAAGTCATGTAAAAAAAAACAAAAACAAAAAACTGAATCTATTCTAATGCCTTAGTCTGCAAGGGATTGTATAACGAATCCTTTGGAATTGATAGGAAAACCAATAATAATAATAATAATTTCCTTTTACTATGTGCTAATATTTAAATGATAAGGAGCTATTTTGGAAAGAAATAAACATAAATAGATGTGAAATTATTTCAGAAATTTCATTTTCCAAGTATAAAGACAATTATCCCAATAATTTGAATCTGTGGAGGAAAAGTTACCATGGTGGGCTGTACATATATGCAGGCCATTCAAGCTTACTCTTAAGTGTTACCTTCCTCAGCAGGTTATGTGTCCACATGGTGACAGATGGCCTAGCAGGGCTCCTAAGGTGTCAGTGCCACCAGTGTGTGCCAGATGGAATGTGGTGAAAGTGCTGATTTATGTCCTTTGGATCTTAGATACTTGCCAAAATGGAAGGTCCTTCTGGACACCTTTTATAAACAAAGCCACACTATTCTGCCAAACCCTGTGAGAAGAGAGACATAATCAGGTTCTGTGAATAAGGGAGATCAGGCAGCCACAGCATAAGCAAGTTTTGTGAATCAGTGAGAAGTGACAGCTACAGCAGGTTCAGTAAACCTGAAATACCCAGAATAACACATCAGTTTCTTCCCACTGAACTAATCTGGATCAATCAACAAATATTTATGGAGTGCTTGATCTCTGCTTGTAGGTGGAAGTTTCTGTGTCCAGCCAACAACTCCCAAATACCCAGCAGCCGCTTCCCAAATAATTGACTTGGAGGCTTAATATTACTTGTAAATGCTTGGCAGGTAGCTCAGGCTTATTACTGATTAGCTCTTATGCTTAAATTAACCCATAATTCTTATCTATGTTTAGCCATGTGGCTTGGTACCTTTTCACAATACAACATTCTCAACTTGCTTCCTCTTCATCTGGATGGTGACTCCTGACTCTGCCCTTCCTCTTTCTAGCATTCTTAGTTTGGTCTCCCTGCCTACACTTCCTGCCTGGCTAGTGACCTATCAGTGTTTTATTAAACCAATTCGAGTGACAAATCTTTACAATGTACAAGAGAATTATTTCATAGTGTCTGCTGACCAAAATAGGACACAACAGCATCTCTTGTTCAAACAATGCCAGAGGTGAGGGAATGAAACCAGATCATCTGGACCCTGAGGAAAAGGAAGAACAAATTACCTGGGACAAGCTGGACAACTTGAACACGGTGATGCCCATTTTTTTTTTCTTACAGACTTCACCTCTTATTAAATGAGTTTTCTACTCTGCCTGGGTGAAGATGTTTTGTGTTAGAGAGATATGACATTCTTAATATTTCACAAGCAAATTGTTACGAGTTGAATATGGAATAGCTCCCAGTAGCTAATATTTCCAATGCTTGTTCCACAGTTTGTGGTACTGTCTTGGGTAACTCTCAGTTTTTCCTGCTGAAGTGATCAAATATCCAGACTTAAGGAACTTAAAGGAGAAAGGGTCTGTTTAGCTCAGAGTTCTGGGTTACACTTCATCAAGGCAGGAAAGTCACAGCAACAGGAAGTTGAAGCAACTACTCACATTATTTCTGCAGTCTGGAGAGAGGGATGGCTGCACAAATGCTTGTTAGTGTTCAGGTCACTTTCTTCACTTACACAGCCTACAATTTGGATGGGTCTTCCCACATCAATTAGTGTAGTCAAGACAACCCCCAACAGGCATTTCCAGAAGCTCATTTCCCAGGCAATTCTAGATTCTGTGACATCAACTAATGAAGCCAACCATTACAGAGGCTGCACACCTTGTACGGGGTAAGATCTGGCTGTTGGAAACAAGTCTCAAGAGACAGGTCTTTGGTTATAGACTGACACTTGGTCTGGACCTTGCACTCTCTCCATGCTGTATTGTCAGGGGAGGAAACTCCCTTGCATGTTGCTGCTGCTGTGAATGTCATGCATGTCTCATCATGATGAACTGAAATCCTCCAAAGCAGTAAACCAAAAAACTGTGGTAGTTTGAATGCCATTGATCCCCATAATCTCACAGGGAGTGGCACTATTAGGAGGTGTGGCTTTAATGGAGTGGGCATGGCCTTGTTGGAAGAAGTGTTTCAGTGTGGGTCAGGCTTTGAGGTTTCTTATGGCCAGTGTCTCAGTAGACTTCCTGCTGCCTTCTGGTCAAGATGTAACGAGCACTACATCTGCATGTATGCTACCATGCTCCCCATTGTGATGATAATGGATGGAACCTCTGAAACTGTAAGCAAACCACACCGGTTAAATGTGTTCTTCATAAATGTTGCCAAGATCACAACGGTGTCTCTTCATAGCAATAGAAACCCCAACTGAGACACAGACCTTTTCTTCTTGAATTGTCCTGTCAGAGGTTCTGGCAAAGCACCCAAAGGACTGCAAGTCAGTGACCTCAAGTGTGAGAAAAATGGAGCTGCCTCTTGTGTAGGAAAAAGGGAGCTGCTTCTCGATAGTGTCTGCATTTCGTCTCCCTGAGATATTTTTTTTTTGAGTAGCAACTGTTGAGCACTAAATCTAAAATGAATTTTGAGAATTAAGTTATTCCCCACACTCTAAGATCAAACCCTTCTAGGAAGATGAACATGTCTGTGGTGGAAGTTGCTTCTCCTAGATTTCATCAAGTTTTATTGCCTTCCTAATTAACCATTTTAATCATACACAACTTAAGTCCCTCACGGAGCTTTGTACGTGTCTTTTACAAGTCCTGGATAGTTGAATAGTAGTTGATTACAAGCCTCATACAATAATAGTTACTGAATTATCACTTGGTGTTTTTAAACTCAATTTCTGCTAATTCCCTCTATGGAGTATGAATGCTTGTAAATGAGTGTATTCAAAGGGGTACCACAAACAATGATGTGAAGCCATGACTGTTGGGGGCCCATTCCTTTCTTTTTTCTTTTCTGTATCTTTCTTTGGAGTGTTGGTCAATGCCTTTGTAAGCTATAGCTGGGACTTTAGCTCTTTTCTCTCTTTTCTGGATCTGACCCCAACCCTCCATGCAGCTGCTTATTAGTAGCATGGCTAGCTTTCTTTCCTTTCTCTAATCTTCCTCTTCCAGGCAGTTGACAATATTTACAGTTTGCTTGTCAGGAATTTTTATCTTTGAACGCTAATAAAATTCCTTGAGCTTTCTTATAAGTCTGTTCTTAATTATTTTTTTATTAACAAGACAAAGAACCCAATGCAAGACCCCAGATTTCCCTATAACATGTATGTGATACTCCAGGTGGGCCTCGGAACGTTACTCTGCACTGGACATCGAACTGAATGTTTCTCAAGGTCATCTATCTCTATCACTTCAGGCAATAAGCCTCTGAAGCAAGGTCGATCATTTTATGCTTCAGAAAATGGAAACATAAGCAAGATCATTACTTTACCAGCATAAGGTGGTAGATCTAGGATGTAGATAATAATACCAAAATTTTTTATTACTCATAGGGATAAGATTACCTACCTTTTATGCTAACTAATCAACATAGTGAGTGTTAATTAAACAACTTTTGTTTTATTGAGCATCTTATTGTTGCCCAGGTTATCCCAGAGCTCATTATATAGCATAGGCTAACCTTGAACTTCTGATCCTCCTGCATCTATCCCCCAAGGGTTTGGATTCCAGGCTTAGATGACAGATGTATACCAGAACAGCAGTTTATGAGATACTGAGGATTGAACTCACGGCTTCCTGAACATGAAGCAAGCATTCTTTTCGTTGAACTACATCCTGGCCTTAACATATTTTAAAAAAAAAAAATGTGAACAGAAGGTTCACATTCTGTCTAGTGACTCACTCCTGTCTGAAATTAAAAAATAATGGTTTTCTAGACTATACATATTTTTTTTCAGATTTAACTCTTGTTTAAGCCTTCATTTAAGTTCTAATTTCACATCTGCAAACGTAATAGTTGGTGGTATTCTTTTATTATTTTCCTTTACAATGCAAGTCTTTGCATTTTTGAGCCAGAAGCTCTCAACCTTGACTGGTCGTTGGAGTCCAGGAACTTTAAAGGATCTGATGCCGGCCTTCAGGAAAGACTACTCATAGCTCCATGGCTGAAAACACTGATTTGAATAACTATATCTGCATGTTCTATGGAACTTATTTGGTTTGCCCTGTTTGTCTTTAACTTCTCAGAATGGGGTGGTGGTTTGGTCAGTTCCATGCGCATTCCCAAAAGCTGCCTTCTGTCCTAACCTGTCTCTAACACCCAGATTGAAAACAAATATTCTGTCCCTCACACTTCCTTGCAGCCAACAGTATCATACATTAAAGTTCTAGCCAAGACAAGAGGGTGACTCTCTGTTGAGGGCTTCTGGAAAGCCCAAACATCCAGGTGTTTCTAATAACTTTTAAGTCTGAATGCTTACATTTATCTGCATGTTTCCATGGACCCAGAATGAGAATGTGACTTATGCCAAAGGTAATTTAAGAAGCCAAGGGAGCACTCTGTCTCTCTTGATTGATGTTCCAACCTCTTTTGTTTCCCCATAAAGTCCTTGGAATTTATGTCAAAGCATCCCATAGAGAAGGAAAGAATAGGAATGTGAGAACCTTACGGTTTTCTTTGAAATTGTGTAGGGGTGGTTGAAAATAATCATTAATTAAATGCTTGTTGCAAATAATGTCCATGTAGGTCATGTGACAGTTATAAGGAAAAACCTAAGGGCTTATAGGTAGTATAGACTTGCAAGGCAGAAAACTAAATTCTGACCCTAAATATTTATATTATATATGTAATATATTTAACAGCTTTTAAAATTATTTATTATTGTTGTTGTATATGTGTGTTCATGGTGTTTGTGAGTACAGATGCACACACCCTGAGGTTCACATGTAGAGGTCACAGAACAGCTTTAGAAATTGGACTCACTCATTCCTAGGAGGAACCTAGAGGTCTAACCCAAGTGTTAAGCTTATGCAGCATATGCTGTTACCTGCTGAGGCATCTTGCTGGCCCTTTCCTAACATTTCAAAGCTTGATGAATATGCAAAGGTACCACCAAAGTTTTCACAAACACCTCTTTGTGCTTAACTACCATATCAAGAAAGGAATATTTACTAGAACCCTGAAGACCATATCTCCCTCTAATAACCACAGTCTAAACCAAGAATGACCATGAGGCTGTTATTCCCTTCATGTCTGTAGAAAACAACCCACTGGATGGAACCGCAAAGTCACCTTCTCTCCTGTTCGCATGGGCTTTCTTCTGAAATGGGAAAATCAAACCTGTACTATGGCACACTCGATTATAGGAAAATGAAAAGAAAGAAAGAAAATTCCAACCAACAAAGCAAAGATTTAAGTTGGCATTACTTTCTAATAATTGAGATACTGGGAAACACTCAATAAACATACCAGCATTGTTAAAATGATTTAACATTCAAACAGTTGAATATAAAATATTATCAATGCGGGTGTCATCATTGATCTTTCTTGGGTCCCACTGCTAAAGAATGGAGCTGTAAGATGATTTCAACAAACAATCCCTGACAGGGAACCAAAGGCAACAAGGCACAGGGACAGACAGCTGACAAATGCAGCGTTGGGCCATTAAAGCATGTGATGAATTTGCCGGGAAAGTATATATTTGTGCAAGAGGTGAGCTCATATCTCCCATAAATTTGTCAGCTTTGACACAGTGTTCTCTACTTGGCATGAGTAATGCCTTGCTATTTGCTGCCTTTGTCTGGCAAAAGCTCTATCAGTCACTCCAGGGTTATTTACAAAGAAACATGTCTATCAGTTACAAGGACATGACTTTGCTGTTAAAGATAACAAAAGAGGAAATCAAGCAATGGCCTCTCAGCAAGGGAGGCATCTTCTCCAGACAAGCTCTGGACTGGAATGAATCAGACGGACAGCAATTGGCCAGGCTGGCCCTGTGCCTAGCATGACCAGCCTCAGTGCATTTATCCACACTGATTAGATTAGGAATTATTAATAGCGGACTACAGAGTAGAGCAAAGGGTCATTTAGAGTTTAATTCTGTTCTCAGATAACTTCATTTAGGCTGATGGGATTGTTATTGTAGGGGTTTTATATGTTTATAGGAAACAATATACTCAATAATGAAGTCCTGCCTCCTTCTGCAAGGTCAGGAAAGCTATTGTGTAGCTAGATTGAAGTCTTCACAATTGTGTTAATTAAGTAACAGTGATTGGACTTGGTCTACTCTTAAAACAAATTTAAGGGCCTAAAAGCTGTTGAGAATGTATTCTTTCAATATAAATATATAGTAAAGCAAGTAAGAGCAGAAAGCAGTCCACGATTGAGTAAACAGAAAAGCTGACAAAGCTTTTACTTAAGGGAGGCAGGAACCTGCTTGGCAGATGGAACTTCTTAGCACATAAATCCAAATGTCTTGTCAGTTTAGGGTTAAATGTAATAGTTCCCTATTTCTCTCCGGATGAATCTAAAACACAAGGCTGTAGGGTTCACACTGGTGGCTCATCATTTCTTATCAATAACTTATCTCCCAAGGCCTAGCTCAAGGTGGATGGTCAGTGCACAGTAAGAGGCTCATCCTTCTGCAATAAAGGTCAGTGCCTTTGATCTTCCCTAACAGATCAAGGATATTAGTGATGGAGAGCTCAGTTCTTTCCTGCACTGATTCCACTCCTTTAGACTGCTTGTGAGTTGGGTGTTGAAATGTGTGGAAGAGAGTTGCATTGCTGTTTGTCCTGAGTTCAAGGAAAGCAGATTGTTATCTGAGTGTGTGGAAAATCACGGAAGACTTTGGGCTCCTCTCTAAGGATTCTACTCCTCTCCATTCTGTCCATATGCAGTGACAACCCATGAAAGGAAACTGAGGTAAAATTGGTGCTTACTGATCTTTCTAACTCTTCTCCAACTTTCCTCCATGCAGGGGAACACCACACTGAGACAGAATATGCTTTCTCCAATAGAAAGACAATTGGATGGAGACACCTTTATTAAAACAAGCTTTTAACAATGCCTCTAAGCCCATTAGTAAGTCTCAAATAGTAGTGTTTTTTTGTTCTCTAAGGGATATTTACAATGTTTGAAGATTTTTTTTGTCATACTAATTGGGATTTCAGGTGGTGTCTAGTGGATAGAGATGCTGCTAGTTTTCTTATAGGATATATGGCAGACCCCCACAGAGTTATCCAGTCTAAAATGACAATAGTGTGAAATATCAACAGTGAACTGCTTTGAAGAACCTTCAATCAGTGATAATAGGCCTGTGAAGGAGGTTACTTTTTTCAGGAAATGGGGCACCACACAGTTTCTATTTACAAAGTAATATATAATGGCCGTGTAAATCAGAAACCATATTAGAATCTGAAAAACAAAATACCTCTTATGAAGGTGTTCATTTCAATGAAACCTCTGGAGATAGAAACTTTTGCTTTTGTTGTAAGATGTGATGTATCTTTGTGGAGCGGCATATCAAGACTTGAAAGCATATATGAAATATGCACGAGGCTGCACGGCACAGCAGAGAAGGGACTGAGCTGACTTTTCAAGTAGCTAAATGCAATCTGGCCAATGACTAAACATGAGCCTGATCGGGTTATTGAACCCACTTGGGGCTTTGGTCACCATTTCTGGCCAGACACTGAGACTGAGAGGCTTGATATCAATCTTTGGCCACTCCTTATTCTTAGCCCACCCAGAAAGCTGAAACAACATTTGCCTTTATAGTGAGTCCTCCTGGTTACCCCTTCCTTTATGACTTAGTCTGTGTGATTTCATATCTGGGTTGGCATAATGGTCTTGGCTGATGTTTTATGAATGTATTATGTTGTATATACACATACAATATGTATATGTGGACACATATTGTTAAATGATGACTTCCTGTTTGTTTAAACTATGACTTTATTCATGTTCCTTGTCTCAGATTCTTCAGTGCTTTCCCATTGTTTCTCAGTGTCACATACCTAGCATGACAAACAAGACCCTTTCTGATCTTATCAAGAATACTTTTCCATATTTGTTCCAGGTGCTTGTTTTAACTGTATCTTTATTGTCTCCATGACATTCATGTACTAACAGTCATCTTCATGATGGTATAATACTAGGCTACAGTCTGATGGTACAACCATCTTTGCAGTGGCATATATTGGGCTATAGTCTGGTGGTACAAATGTGAGGTTATTTGGGACATTTCAACTGACTGTTGTAAGTCATTCTGTAGACAATGGATTCTGTTAGCCTCCTAAGCCTAAATGAGCTTCTCAAACTTGGACCTAGATTTGAAAAGAATTATATTACTTCATTACTATGTGATGCTGGGACTTTTATTTTACTTTGTTAGTTTGTTTGCTTTGTTAAGTTTCTTTAGTAGGCTTGGACATTGATGTGATATGAAGTTTTATAGTCATGGATGCACCAAAATATTATTTTGAGACTGGGGAGATGGCTCACTTGGTAAAGTTCTCACCAAGCAAGCATAAGGACTTATGTTCAGGTCAGAAATATGGCATTGCATGCCTATAACCCTGGAATTATGGGAGGAAGGGGATGCAGATAGGTGGATTCCTGAGGCTCATTGGTCAGTCAGTCTGACCAACTGATAATCTTCAGAATAAATGAGATATCTGGTCTCAAAAGCTAAAAGTAGAGATAGAATAAAGACAATTGGTATTTACCTCTGACCAATACACACATGCACATATATATTGTGGTAGTTTGAATATAATTGACCACCATAACCTCATAGGAAGTGACACTTAGGAGGTGTGGCTTTGTTGGAGTGGGTATGGCCTTCTTGGAGGAAGTGTGTCACAGTGGAGGTGGGCTTTGAAGTCTCCTATGCTCAAGCTACACTCAGTGTAAACACAGACTCCTTCTGCTGCCTTTGGATTGAGATGATGCACTCTCAGCTCCTTCTCCAGCACCTTATCTGCCTGCATGCTTCCCACCATGACAAAAATGGACTAAATCTCTAAAAATGTAAGCTGGCCCCAATTAAATGTTTCCCTTTATAAGAGTTGCCATGATCATGGTGTCTCTCACAGCTATAGAAACCCTAAGACATATGTGAACACACCTAGTAAATACATAACATCACACATATACAACATAAAACACACATATGCGCAACAATATTTCATTTTTCCCTTCTAAGTTCAGCATATATAGGATTAATGTTGGCCAGTTGCTGTTTGTGGTATAATTCCATCTCGCCTCACCTATAAAAGTTGCAGATTTCCAAAAACTGATCCTAGCATCTCTATGCAACATTTATTTCAATATTTCCAAGTTTCAATTATAGTTAATTTTTCAAATAAATGAAGTCATCAATGTGGTTTTTATCCTTAAGTGTGCTTGTTCACTATCAACAATTAATTCCTTGTTAATCTGTGCATTTGCTGACGTGTTTTCCTCTCAGTCAGAATAATTGCCTTTTAAAAGTATAGTTCCATATACTGCTTCTCAAACCATGAACCCTAGACCAGCAGCATCTGGAGCAAATGAAAACTTACAGGGAGACAGATTATCCTGTTTAATGAATCAGGAACTGTGGGACTGGGATAGGAAGCTGGTTTTTAACAAGCTTTAAACAAGAAAGAATTTGGATGTGATAATAAACATGAAAACATCATGATTTGTAATACCATAGACTCTGGGCAGATTACCTGAGTCCAAATATTTAATAAGTTGTTTGTTCCTTCCATGCTTAGTCTTCTCATCTATGGGTGGGATGGTAGTACCATTTGTATGGAATAGTTGGCAGTGGAAATTGAAGTAACAATAGGAAATGCTTAGTAAAATGCAGTACCTGCTGTGTATTTTAAAGTTTTAGCTCTTGTTCCAATTGAGGCCCTTGTCTAGGCTTCGAGCAACTCTTCTTGGTGCTCATCTTTCTAGCCTTGGCCATGTTGGCCTGGCCCTTTTCTTTAATATTCCTACCACCTCACTTCATTTCTTTTTATGCAAATATACAACATTTTTCTGTAACTAAATACCAAGGCTGTCTTCTGAAATATTATTTTGGTTTTTGAAAATCAAAAGCTAACAATGAACAGACTTAGATTCACTTTCTATTTTAGCAATAATATATTTTCTTGAAGCCTACCTGATTTTCTTTTCCAGCCTTGGGAATGTGGAGCAATACTTATTCTTGGGGCTGGTATAGTTGATATGAGGATGGATGGGGGTATGTTTTTGCCCTGTCTTAGGTGATGGATCATTCTTGTTTGTTCTAGATGCTTCTGGACTTGTTATCCTGTGTGATTTCTAACTGGTGCCAGGTTATGACAAACGATAGCATCAAGGCATGGGCCTACCTATTTTCCCTGAGTGTTTCAATGTAATGATTTTAAAGATGGTCTCAAAGCTAATGAGTCTTGCCACAAGGAGTGTAGCACAGGGGTCCTCATTAGCCAATCAAATGCCTCCTTGGAAAATGGTTGAAGAGGGAAAAAGCAAGATGAATGGACATGTGTGTATCATATTCTTTGAGAATTGAATAGAGAATTTATGGTGTTTCCTGACTTGACATACTTCACACTTGTCATGTTGGCACATTGAATTATACTCTCTTGCCCATGGGGCTTTTGATGATGTTTCAGAAACAGGTAATAGATGTCTCTGAACTATATTCTTATATTTGCAGCGTAATATCTAATACAAAAGGCAATGGTATAGCGGACTTCACTCCTATCGACCAGACACAAAGGCCTACCTCTGCTCTCTGTACCCTCATTAGTCCCATATCCTTGCCTAGACATACAGTGCCTTTCTCTGACTGAAGGTGCTCCACCTGAAATAACAGTGTAACCTCAAATCAATGCTGTTTCTATATGTGCAATTTAGCATGGAGAACAATAATTGGTGGCTATGAGGGCAGCCATGGTGCTGTAGAAGTAACATTGATTAACTGTCTTGAGCTCTCTAATTTAAGCTAGCTTGGCTATGGACTTCCTGTGCATGGACTTGGAAGAATTTCTCATGCTGGTACCTTAACTGCAAAAAACAAATAAACACACACACACACACACACACACACACACACACACACACACACACACAAACAAAACAAAAAAACCTCTTGATTATCTTCCACCAGCAGGAATATTATTTGAGAACTCATTTTGAAAAGTTTATTTTCTATACCTTTTCCAACTCAAATATTATGGAAGTTAGAGAAAGCCTCCTAGATGACTACGCATGTGACAGTTGCAATCAGCTTGGAGAAACAGAGCCTTCAGGAGTGTGGGTTTGTGACAACCATGTTATACGTGATGGACAGATCAAGCCTGTCTTCTGGACCTCAGTGTGGCATCTTATGTCCACCTTAAACGCACACTTCATACTCAAAGGGCTGGGGTAGATGAGGTAAGAGGTAGCTACACTGCAGCCAGGGTTTGAGAGCTTCGGCTGATCTTGCAGTCATAATTCTGCAGTAGTTCTCGAAAGATGTGGCCCCACTGATGGCTGCTACAAAATCTATGAGTTCATTAGGCAAAAGTTTTCCCTAGGGATTTCTCAGCCATGTGACAACTGGGCATCTGTCAGCAGTGAGAAGCAATGTGAGGGGTTCCTCTTCATATGTGTAGTGGCTTCAGGAGGAGCAGAGACTTCATTATTTCTTTGCCATAACCTCCAGTGCTCTAGGTCAGTGCTCATTAAATATGGACTCATCAAATTTGAGTAAAATGGCTGGAAACCATCTAGGATAAGAGGAAGAAAAAGCTCTCAGCCCTTATTATTTTACTGTGGCTCCCAAATATGTTGGGACCCTTGAAGACATTATCCATTAGGACTGATTATATCTAATCTCCAACTTCAAAGCCAATGAGGCTGTTGGAGATGATGTAAGAGCACTTGTTCTAGCAAGCCCTGGTGTTAAATCCAACAAAGCTATGGCTGCCGACAGTGTTGCCTCTCAGTCTCGTGCTTTCCACGAGCATCCCTGGATCTTTACCTTCTTATTGCTGCCATAGGATAGTACAGCTTCTTCACTGTGGTCATCCAAGGATCCCAAGACCAGAAAACAAACCATCCCAGGAGGCCACGAGGAGGAGGAGATGGCTGTGACTCTCTGGAGCCATCAGTGTCTGAGTCTCTGGATATGTTCACTGTTGAGTTCATGTGGCAGTTTGAATGTAATAGGCCTCCATCATCTCATAGGGAGTGGCACTATTAGGAGATGTGATGTTGTTGGATTGCGTATGGCCTTGTTGGAGGAATTGTGTCATTGGTAATTCTCCAGTACCACATCTGTCTGCATGCAGCCATGCTACCCACCATGATGATAATGGACTGAACTTCTGAAACTGTAAGTGAGCCACCAAAATTAAATACTTATTTATAAGAGTTGCCATGGTCATAGTGTCTCCTCACAGCAATAAAAACCCAAACTAGAGGCGGGAGGTTGGGGGAGGGGAAAAAAAACAACCCAAACTAAGACAGTTCATGAACAGAGAATGGATAAAATCATAACATTGATCTATGCACATTAATCACAGTGATTTGATTTTTTATATAACTAACACTGCTTTTAAATACTTACCCATTACCTTATAGAAATTATGACAAAATTTAGCAACTCAAAACAACAGAGTTTTATTGTCACATGTGGTTTAGGAATCCTGACACAGCTCACCCGGGTCTTCTACTTCATGATTTTTTTAAACTTTAGATTGGGTGATATATTGTGTCCCCCAATATATTGTGCATCCTAATAAACTTATCTAGGGTCAGAGGACAGAACAGCTACTAGATAGACATGAAGGCCAGAAAATGATGGCATACACACCTTTAATCCTATCACTTGGGAGGCCCAGATCCATCCGAATCTCTGTGAGTTTAAAGCCACACTGGAAACAGCCAGGCATGATGACTCACACCTTTAATCCCAGTAAGTGATGGCAGAAAGCAGAAAGGTATATAAGGTGTGAAAACCAGGAACTAGAGCTGGTTAAACTTTTAGGCTTTTGAGCAACAAACAGTTCAGCTGAGATTCATTCTGGATGAGGACTTAGAGGCTTCCAGTCTGAGGAAACAGGATCAGCTAAGGAATTGGCAAGGTGAGGTGGCTGTGGCTTGTTCTGCTTCTCTGATCTTCCAGCATTCACCCCAATACCTGGCTCCAGGCTTGTTTTTATTAATAAGACCTTTTAAGATTCATGCTACATTAGATTTATTTATTTTATTGTATGCATATGAGTGTTTTCGCTTGAGTGTATGTATGTATAACTTGTAGATGCCTATGATAGTTGTGACCCACTGTCAATGCTGGGAACCAAAATCTGGGTCCTCTGCAAGAACAGCAAGTGCACTTAGCTCCTGAGCCATCTCTCCAGCCCTGCTTCATCATTTAGAATAAGGCAGAACAGTGTTAGTCTGGATTTGGGAAGAACCTGCCTGCTCACATGGTTAGTAAATGGTCTTGATTCCACTTAGAGTATTGAAGCTTCAATTCCTTATTGGCCACTGCTCAGTTTCTTGCTACTGGGCCTTTTCAGCATAGTAGCTTTTATCTAAAAAAAAAAAAAAAAAAGCACAAAAGGCTGCCATGGACTTAATGTTTTATCACCTCTCTAAAATGTATACATTTTAAGTCAATTCCCATTGTAGTGGTGGTATTAAGAAGTGCTGTCTCATAGAAGTGATTAGGTTATGAGGATGGAGCCTTGTGAGTACTATAAAAGAAAGCTGAGGAGCGTTCCCCTTTCTTTTCCCCATGTGAAGACCTAGCAAGATGGCTGCCTTATGTACCCAGGAAGTAATCCTTCACCATTCACTGAATCTAATTGTCCCTAGATCTTAGATTCCCCACTTTTTCAGCACTGGAAGAAGAAATCTTCTGTTGTTTATAAGCCACCCACTCTGCTATATTTGGTTAGAGCAACCTGAATGGACTAATTCAAAGGAAATAAAGGGAATCTGCAACCTAATCACAGAAGTGGCATCATTTTGCCTTCCTTTATCAGAGGCAAATCAATAGGTCCAGCTACTTCCAAGAGGAAGGCATTCTTTAACTAGACGGATCCCAGGAAATGGGGGTCTTTGGCAGCCATATGAAAAGTCTGCCAACAATACTTCTGAAAGAGAGAACTCACCTGTTTATTGCTTGTACTGAGATGGTAACAAGCTGAATCAAGGTAATTGTCCAGAGAACCTCCAGTGGGAGAATGGCTGTCTAATTTACGTTTTTGTTTTTATAGGTGTTCATTTGAAGTGAGTCTAACTTAATATTTTTATTATGTTGAAACCTCTTAATGGTATGTAAGTGTCAGGAGGAAAAAAAAATAATCCTCCTCCATTTTCTAACTGGCTTTGCTCATAGAGTAACTAGCTTCTGTGGTTCTTGGTGAAGCTTGATCATTGACTGAATTTGTGATTTGGTACCACCAAGGGCAAATTGGGGGATGCTTAGCTTAACTATCTATGTACTTTGTCCCTTCCATTTACAAGCTGTAAGCTCTCGTTTCTCTCGTTACTTCTTATATAGTCACAATACAGTTTGGAGACAGAAGGACTGGGGGCGAAGACGGGTTCTTTAGAATAAGTACTCTAAATAAATACTAGATCCATTTGATTATAGTTAGTTGCAAAGGTATTTATTTTCTCTCCATTTTATTACTGTTTTATGTCAGACCCTGCTCATATCTTGCCCTGTTACCCTCTCCATCTATTCTGCATGCTGCAGCAGCGACAAAAATCATACAATATACAAATCCGACAACACCTCTCTATTTTAATCTCTTTTGTAATATGAAAGAACTAGCACACTATAGCTTTGGATAAAAAAATGAGAGGGTTTTTTTGTTTGTTTGTTGGTTGGTTGGTTTTTGTTTTCGTCTTTAGGTATTACCAAAAACTGTGTGTTTTGTTTGCAACATTGTGATCACAGCAACTTAGAGGTGGAAAACTCATTTTGTCCTACACATTCAGGGGATTTCAGGACACCACGGGGCAGCTTACTTCACGGTAGCAGAGGCTGTTCATATTACAGCATGACCAGAAGCAGAGGAAGAAGAGCAGAAATGAGGCATGGATATACCTTTCAAAGGCCACTCCTAGTGACCCACTTACACAGCTGAGCCCCACCTCAGAAGTCCAACAGCCTTCTACAGAGTAGCGGAGAAATAAGCATTCAAAAACTTGTGGATTTACCACAAAGATACCCCCACAACAGACTGCTGGCAATGGTCGAGATACAGCCCGAACTGACCTACTCTGGTGATGGGATGGCCAAACACTCTAATTGTCGTGCTAGAAACCTCATCCAACTACTGAGGGAACTGGATGCAGAGATCCATGGCTAGGCCCCAGGTGGATCTCTGGGAGTCCAATTAGCGAGAATGAGGAGGGTTTATATGAGCGAGAATTGTTGAGACCAAGGTAGGATAAAGCACAGGGACAAATAGCCAAACGAATGGAAACACATGAACTATGAACCAATGGCTGAGGGGTCACCAACTGGATCAGGCCCTCTGAATGGGTGAGACAGTTGATTGGCTTGATCTGTTTGGGAGGCATCTAGGCAGTGGGACTGGGTCCTGTGCTCGTTGCATGAGTTGTCTGTTTGAAACCTGGGGCCTATGCAGGATCGCTTGGCTCGGCCTGAGAGGAGGGGACTGGACCTACCTGGACTGAGTCTACCAGATTGATCTCAGTTCGCGGGGGAGGCTTTGCCCTGGAGGAGATTGGAATGGGGGTGGGCTGGGGGGAAGGTGAGGGGGGCGGGAGGAGGGAGAACAAGGGAATCCGTGGCTGATATGTAGAACTGAATTGTATTGCAAAATAAAAATAAAAAAATTAAAAAAAAAAAACTTGTGGATTTAGCTCAGTGGTAGAGCACTTGCCTAGCAAGTGCAAGGTCCTGGGTTTGATCTTCAGCTCAAAAAAAAAAAAAAATTGAGCCAATGGGTGCCGTGTCAGGTTTAAACTATCACAGTACATACAGGATATTTTCTACTAAATACTCAAATATCTTGTATCTCAGCGCTGGAGAGATGATTTAATGGAGAGATAGATGATTTAATGGATAAGAATGTTTACTGCTCTTGCAGAGAACCAAAGTTCAGTTCCCAGACCACATGGTGGCTTACAACTTGCCTGTAACTCTGGTTCCTGGGGATCTGACACTGTCTTCAGGCCTCCTCAGACTTCTGCAGGCATATGGTGCACACACACACACACACACACACACACACACACACACAGAGTATAAGTCTTTAAGAAACCTGCAAAACCTCCATCAGTGATTACCATGACTAAGGGAAGGTGGAAAGAGAAACTCGGCTTTTAATTGTAGACTTTCATTATTTTTCAGTTTTGTATCATGTGACTGAATTAAATCAACAAAATAAAATAAAAACCTCTTCCTTGAACAGTTATAAAAATTTCCACTTCCTAACATGGAAGACGGTCATTGGTTTCTGGCTCACTTCCCACTGCCTGTTGCTGTTCACTCATTGGTCCCTTTCCCCACATGCTACTGCTGGGACCAACGCCCCCAGGCACTGTTTTTCCCTGTTGAATACTTGGAACTGTCTCTAGCAAGCCTACTGAGCCCAATGCGGGGCCCTTACATGGGGCCCTGCTCTCTCTCTCTCTCTCTCTCTCTCTCTCTCTCTCTCTCTCTCTCTCTCTCTCTCTCTGCACTTGTGTCGTCCCTGTCTCTTCTTGGCTTGATTTTCACCACTTCTCCTATGAACTATCCCCAGGAAGTAATTTGTGATCCCCTCACAGTGTCCCCAGCTACCACTTACACATGTGGTTGTAGCATTATTGTGTCATATTTTATCAGTTGCCAGATTCAAGCAATATACTCAGAGATGCAAGAAAGGTAACTTTGCTTGTTTTCTGTAAGTTTATGTTCTTGCAAAACAAAAGTTGTCTTAGGTCAGAGGCAGATGCTGACATTGGGGATTTGTGGATTTATTTATGAGGAATTTATTGAGGAAGAGATCCCAAGAGAAACCAAGAAAGGAAAAATCAAGAAAGGGTACTACTTTGTGCAAAGTTCCAGGGAGGGTGATTGCAGCCTGGCCCTACAGAGAAATATGTAGTAAGTAATTTCTAATTCTGGTTCATGGTTTATTATTTGTGTCCTCTAATAAAACACAATCCCCAAGTGTGCAGGAATTTTTTGTTATTGTTGTTTATGAATCATTCCAAGCAACTAGAACAGTACCTGCAAATAGTAGTTACTATATCTCAATTAAACCATTTCAGTACAACTCTTTCCTGCTGCCTAAACAAATTCAAGAAGAAAATTTATTTATTCATTAAGCAAATTATGGCCACTTCTGTGTTAAGTGCCAGGAACAGAACAGTGAACAAAATAGTTAACAGCCATCCTTCTTGGAGTGTTTAACCAGAAATGTGGAAACCTTTGACTTTCAGTGCAGTTGATGTAGAGAAACTTTAAGAATGTCCAACTGCAACTGCACAGGCACACCTTCCAGCTTTCTCTACTGAATCTATCCTAACCCGGGCTTGTCAGGTAACAACTCTCCCACAATCCAAGCTTTTCCCTGGTGATCTCATCATGCCCCAGACATGGGGTTATGGGGTGGATGCATTCCCGCCTCTCAGACCTGCCCTCAAAGAGCAGCTATCCAAAAGACACAGAGCTGTCCTCACTGCCTCACTGCCTCTCTGTCTTCAAGAGAGTCTCTTCTTAGATCTCTCTGAAGGACCATTGTAGAGAACCTTCTGGGACACAGACTGACACACATTTTTTCTTTCTTCTCTAGTTTTGTGTCTCTCTTTTCTAACTGGAGACTGTCTCATGGAGGACAGATAGGAGAGGTGGGAAGAGAAGGGCTAAGATGGATCTGGATTCATTCAAATTTCCCTACCTACTGCACATGGCGTACCATTTATGACCCTTGATTATGATATTTAAACAGCTTCCCTTCTGCTTCTAGGCTTGAAAAATCCAGAATCTTCATTTGTATAGAAGAGTTACAGAGTCAGAAGAATCATAGAGAATAAGAAGACAAACTGCTAATGTATGCAGGCATCATCTCACATACTGACATTTGCTTTCTCCAGGTCCCTCTCCCTGTTTTTTTCACCACTGGAGGGGCAGCAGCTGTGCCTCATTCATCACGAAGCATCAGCACTTTATAGAACACCTGATCCACCTGAATGCACTGGTTTGAATGAAAGGTGCTTGAAAATGTAGCTTTTTTTTTTTTTTTTTGTCTAGCAGCCAAAGGCAGTATATGGTAGCGAAAAGCACAGGCTGAAATTCTCATCTTCTGTCTTAACTGAATTTTTACTTTGATTAATTTACTTTCTTTCTTCCTGCTTCACTGTTCTTACCTCTAAAACAGAGATGTGGATGATGTAATCTTGCTAATAGGGTAAGAGAAGGAAAGCCTGTAAGGTGCTCAGACCAGGTTCCTCTCCTCTCCTTTTCTCCCTTCCCCCTCCCCTCCCCTCCCTTCTCTTCCCCTCTCCTCTCCTCCCCTCCCTTCTCCTCTCCTCTCCTCCCCTCCTCCCTCCCCTCCCCTCCCTTCTCTTCCCCTCCTGTCTCCTCTCCTCTCCCCTCCCATCTCTTCCCCTCCCCTCCCCTCTCCTCTGTTGTGGAATAATTTTTTTGTACACTGTGAAGATGTGTCACTCAGATTAGTTTTGTAGGCAGAGTTTTCCTGTCCTGATTGCCTGCTTCCAACTGATCACTCAGAGGCTTAATATAAATTATAAATGCTTAGCCAATAGCTTAAGTTGCTAACCCATTTTCCTTATTTATGCTCTACCACATGGCAGTACCTTCATTAGCATTCATCTCCTGCTCCCTCTGGGTCTGACTGGCAAGTACTCTGACTCCACCCTTCTCCTTCCCAGCATTCTCAACTTGGCTTTCCTGCCTGACTCCATCCTGCTCAGTTATTGGCCAGTCAGCTTCTTTATTAAACCAATCACAGCAAGAAATCTTCACAGTGTACAAAAGGATTATTCCACAGCTGAACGGCCAATGTCAGGGCAGAGGGGAGGCTGGGAAGAAGAAGGTGGAGATGCCATGAGATGAAGAGGGAGCAGGATGGACACTATGGAGATGAGGTAATAAAGCCATGAGGCAGAAAGTAAATTCATAGAAATGGGTTAATTTTCATTATAAGAGTTAGTTAGCAAGAAGCCTGAGCTATTGGCTGAGCTTTCGTAATTAATAAGAAGTCTCCATGTGGTTATTTGGGAGCTGGCAGGTAGGACAGAAAAGTCTGCCTACACCCGTGTGTGTGTGTGTGTGTGTGTGTGTGTGTGTGTGTGTGTGTCTGTGTGTGTGTGCAGCCTAGGAGCCTCTGTCCCTGCTGCCTGTGTGAGTGTCAGGCTCATAGGTGTGTATCATCACACCTGCTGGTTGTTCCTAATTTTTAAAACTTCTGTGTCTTTGGCAAGCTAGTTGAATTTGCTTCTCCATATCCTTCAAGTTGTTTTTTTTTTTCTTTTAGAAAAACATAGCATGCTCTCTTCCCCAGCAAGCCTCCCTTTTACCCCAGAAAGGTTGTTCTGATCTGCTTTCTCTACAGCTGGTAGTCTTCCATCTTTTATAATACACATCCCACCATTTATAAAATTTGGTTTTACCCAATCACTGGGCAAGCTTTAGTAAAACATTTCACGATTAGGATAAGAATTTGTACTGTATCAAGCTGATGAAAGAATATGCTGGCTGTACTTTCAGGAGGGGAGGCTAAAATCTTTTTAGATTATGGATTAGCCTATAGAAAAATGTCTGCCATAAATCAAACAGTGAAAGGGAAGATGATTAGGAATCTCACTTACACAACTTAAGTAAAACATAGCTCTCTGAGCAGATGAAGATAGGTTTCTTCTGTATCCCAGAATCTAATCAATATTTATATGTATAATTCAGCTATCATTTGGCTTAAAAGGGCTGATTGGGAAATGTTATCATTTATACTATTTTCCACAGAGAAAATATTTTACTGTTTAAAATAAACCTGGACTTTTAAATTATAACCTGTTTTTAAAAAAGAGTGTGTTATCTTCCCTCTGGACTGGCCTGTGTCCCATTGCTCATGGTCATCTACTTCCTCCACCAAACAAACGGCACGAATTGATGAAGACTCATTTGCTCATTACTACTGTCCATACTAGCTCAGAGCTGTGGACTTCCTTCTCCCGGTGCTTTTCTTTTTCATGCCTGGGGTAAATCATGCCAGTAATAAACAGTTCTTCAGTAAGGTCAGAGAGTGTGGCTCACTAGGGAAAGGATGCTTTTGAAGAAGGTTTCTGTCCTTTTTGAAATATGTTTTAGCATGATTCATCTTCCTTGGGTCACATAATCTCAAATCAGGACTCTCGTAGAATTTTATCTTTCACTCCTTCTTCAACTGCCTTGCTTTTCTCTCTCTCTCTCTTCTTTTTGTTCTATCCATCTCAGCCCCTGCCAGGCCTGTGCAGGTGAACAGACATGATCCTGCTGACACTGGTGGTGCTGTGGAAAGCATAATATGTCTATTGGCATCAAAACATAGTAATGACAATTCTTCAAAATGACAATCACAGACAGCCCGAGGCAGCCAGGGTTCTTCCACTTGCTGCTTTCTGCAATCGTTACTGGTTTTCTTTGGTTATTTTAAAACACGGATCCCTACACTCTGTTTTCCCCGAGAGGCACTGGTGTGCTGGCATTTAATGCAATAGTTCCCATATTCCTGTGGTGTAGAGCAGGTGAGCAGGGGGTTGTTTTGTGCCCCATCTCACAGATTCTCACAGAGCTTGATCTCCTGTTTGCAAACAGTTACTCAGCTGCTTTCGTGTTTGTAATTGTGTTGACAAGGAGAAGTTTCCATTTCTGGCAACATCTCTTAGCCTCCTGAGCTGCCTCAGGCACTTAGACAATGCAGGAGGCACATGCTGACGTGGCTGCCACCTGATACCTCTTCCGCTTACCTCAGCCCAGAATATCCATCTGCAGTCCATGAGCTACATCCTAGTGAGGCAGCTGCTCACGGAATCTCCCTTAGTTGGCTGCTCCCTCTCTGTCCAATATACAATGCACAGAGAAAATAGCTACACTTCTCTGCCTTGGGAGAGGCCATGTCTACCTTCAAAGTAGAGAACCAGCACTGAGGTCTTTTGTTTTTTGGGTTTTTTTGGAAGGGGTTGTTGTTTTTTTGTTTGTTTGTTTGTTTGTTTTTTATTTTCACCTCTTCTCTGACAGCAGGAGAAAGTCTAGAGCTTAATTTTAAAACATCAAACTGGGGTTCTCTAACTTACAATTTAATGTTGTTTATGGCATAAAAGAAATAATTTCACATTGGTTGGAGATCAGGTGGCTAGTTAAAGGAATGATAACAAAACATCCTAGATATTTCTTATTGCTCAGCCAGTTGTGTCAAATTAGCATTGAATAGCTTACAAAAGAATAAACGTGAATGGATTAATTTTTCTTCTGAAAATACACTGAATGGGAAACACTGGCAAAAGTACTCTGGATTTAGTATTGTCTATGGTACCGGAAACAGAGCTCCTGAGTGCTAAACATGGGGCTTCGCTGTGGAACATGGTGCATGTATGTTTTTTCTATTCTTTGCTCTTATCCTATCAAGATGCAGGAGATGCTCATTTATACACATTTTCAAACATAAATATTTAATCACCTACTGTTACAACAAACAGAGAGAGGGAGAGGGAGAGAGAGAGAGAGAGAGAGAGAGAGAGAGAGAGAGAGAGAGAGAGAACTATTAAGATCCATGAGTCTGGGAGTCAGCTTCCCTTAGTCACAAAGAAGGGCTTCTGCTTTCCTATAGTGTTTCTTGGAAACATGGAGTGCCACACAGCCTGACCATGCAGGGAAGTTAGGCTCTTGAAAGCAACTATCAACAAAGCACAGCCAAAGCCAGGGAATGTGTGCTCAGTCTCTCTTACTTTGGTTCAACTGACAGGTTCTGAACTGTATTTTACACTGTGCTACACAGAGTACCCACCTTGACTGTGCTTGGCTGTCTGTATTAGGAACTACTTCAAGAGCATACTTCATCTCCTCTTCAGTCATCTACTCATCCTTATGCTTCTGTTTCCTCCGATAACCATAACAAATATTACCTGTATCTAAACCCATTTCTCAGGCTCCTCTTCAGAGAAATCGGCACAATGCTGTACAGTACGGTCCTATTTCTATATGATTCAAAGATAGACAAAATTAAATATTTACAGAGACATATGTACATGAGATAACACTGCTAAGGAAAGCAAGAGAGTAGTTAATATAAAATGAGTATAATATACTCACTCTTGGCAAATGAAAAGGCCGTATCCTGAGAAAGACATATGGTGGCTTCAAACCCAGGCTTGTTTTGTTTTTCAAGCTGTGTTTTATATATATATATAATATGTTTCACTTTTTCATTAAATGATCTGTTCTCAACTTTTTAAATTTCAGGGTCCTTTTACATCCACAAAAGTTACTATAGCTTTCATAAAACATTAGTGTATAGGAAAAATTTAATATTATGCCAAGGCCAAAGTTGACAGGTTAGGTGGAATGTGGCATTAAAATTCTATCAATGAACTTTCAATTTTTTTGCTACATTAAAATCTAGTAGTTGTCAATTTATATAATGTACAATCATATGGAAATATCATAATCTAACACAGAACCATGTATAATGGATGCATACAATGCATGTTTTAAATTCAGCAGTCTTTTTGAACATTGAATTGTTTTACTCATGTATGATATGGCATGGGAAATAAACGATTCATTGAGTTAGTCAGATCAGTATTGACATGTAATCTGCTATGTTGCTAGAGTTTTCCTGCCTGGCCCACAGTCAGGACAAATCTCTGTCACCCGCCAGTCCCACAGTCACTCAGACCCTACCAAGTAAACACAGAGACTTATATTGCTTAAAAACTGTAAGGCCATGTCAGGCTTCTTGCTAACTGTTCTTATATCTAAAATTAATCCATTTCTATAAATCTATACCTTGCCACGTGGCTCGTGGCTTACTGGCATCTTCACATGCTGCTTGTCATGGTGGCGGCTGGCAGTGTCTCCCTCCACCTTCTGTTCTCTCAATTCTCCTCTCTGTTAGTCCCACCTATACTTCCTGTCTGGCTACTGGCCAATCAGTTTTTTATTTATTGACCAATCAGCAACACATTTGACATACAGACCATCCCACAGCACAGCTATATCAAAATCATTCCATCAATACCGCCAATGATAACACCAGAAATGCTTTAAAAAATTAGGAATGTTCAGCCTTGTAGAATTAAATGAATATTTTATAAATTTCCAATCATTTATATGAGAACAGAGAGAACAGCAAATTCTGTCTGCCATTTTCCTTTCAGTGAGAGATTTGCATGACTCATTTGGAAGAAAGTATACCAAAGGCCCAATCTGAGAAACAGTAATTTGCATCATTCACTCATTCTTCCTGTGAAGCCGCTGGTCAGTGCTATGCACACATAGACGTGCCTCCCATTGAAAGATACCACCCCACTTCAATGTGTGCCAGTGCCTTATGTACGAGTCCCATGTTGCTCAGGACTTGAGTCAAGATTTAATAAATTTTGTTTTCTCATCTTCATTGATGTTCTTAGATGAAGCTTTCATTCCATGACCCAAAAGTACAGAAGGATTGGCAGTGACTGGCAGTGACTGGCAGTGACTGGCAGTGCAAGTTTGTGCCACTGCCTTAGGTAAGGAGCCAACATTTTTCGTGACCATTGTTACTGCATCATCAGAGAAATTGTTCACAAAGTGAAAGGACACAATGTCTTAATATTATACATGAAAGAGGTCTCTAAATTGACTTTATAAATATGATAGGTGTCCTTGTTTTTCCTTTAATACTTTTTTATTATTATTAAGAAATTTTCTGCCCGGCGGTGGTGGCGCATGCCTTTAATCCCAGCACTTGGGAGGCAGAGCCAGGTGGATCTCTGTGAGTTCGAGGCCAGCCTGGTCTACAAAGCAAGTTCCAGGAAGGGCACAAAGCTACACAGAGAAACCCTGTCTCAAAAAAAAAAAAAAAAAGAAGAAGAAAGAAAGAAAGAAAAAAAAGAAAAAAGAGATGTTCTATTTATTTTACATACCAACTCTCCTCCCTCCTCATAACCCCCAGCCTTTTCCCCCAACCCACCCCCCCATTCCCACCTTCTCCAAGGCAAGGTCTCCCATTGGGAGTCAGCAGAGCCTGGTACATTCAGTTGAGGCAGGTCCAGGCCCCTCCTCCCTGCACCAAGGCCTGCACAAGGTGTCCCACCATAGGCACTGGGTTCCACCAAGCCTGCTCATGCACCTGGGACAGATCCCAATCCCTGCTGCCTGGGGGCCTCCTAAACAGTTCAAGCTAAATAACTGTCTCACCTATGATAGGTGTCCTTAAAGAGGAAATGAATAAACCCCTTAAAGAAATCTATGAAAATACAAACAATGGAATGGAATGAATAAAACAGTTCAAGATCTGAAAGTGGAAAGAGAATCAGTAAAGAAAACTCAAACTGAGAGAAATCTGGAAACCAAAATTTTAGGAACTAGAATGGAGCCTCAGAGGCAGCAAAACTCACCAACAAAATGCAAAGGATGGAAAACGAGTCTCCAACATTGAAAACATAATAGAAGAAATAGATACTCTCTGGTCAAAGAATATGTTAAATCTAAAAAAACTCAGGTGCAAAGCACCTGGGAAATCTGGGACACTATGGAAGTAGAAATACTAAAGTAGAGGAATAGAGGAAGGAGAAGTAACCAGGTCAAAGCACAGAAAATATGTTCAACAAAATCATAGAAGAAATGTTCCCTTATCTAAAGATGGACTGCCTGTAAAGGAACAAGAAGCATACAGAGCACCAAATAGATTGGACCAGAAAAGAAAGTCCCCTCACCACATAATAGTCAAAACACTAGGAGAAAGGACCAATAACATAGAAAGGCAGACATATTAGAATTACACCTGACTTCTCAATGGAGACTCTAAAAGCCAGAAGGCCCTGAAAAGATGTTCTACAGACTCTAAGGGACTATAGGCGCCAGTCCAGATTGCTATATCCAGCAAAACTAATCACAATACATGGAGAAACAAAAAGACTCTCCTTGATAAAACCAAATTTAAGCAATATCTATCTACAAATTGAGCCCTACAGAAGGCACTAGAAGAAAAACTCAAACCTGAAGAGATTAACCATACTCAAGAAAATACAAAGAATAAGTAATCCCAGACTAGCATATCAAAGGCATGGAAAAACACATACATACCAACAAGAATAACTGCGGGAGTCCACAGAGGTTTCCTAGTGAGATCTGAGCTTGCTTTACCCAGCAGGGCTGCAAACGGGACTGGATTGACCACATGCATAGTTACCAGGTGTTTGGAAGGGTCTGCACTTGGCTGTGCTAGGGGAGGTCTTTTGCTTCACCCCTTGGCATTCCCTTAAAAAGCCCTTTAGAAGAGACAGAAGGGGCCAATGGATTAGGATCCAGGCCCACCCCAGGCTATCCAGTGTTTCTATTTTTCTCTCTCTTCCCTCTATATTTCTATCTAAATCTCTTCTCCCTCACTCCTCAAGAGTACCCTGGGAATAAGTGGGAGTGCCCCCCCCCCACAAATAACAAGAAAATAACAGGAATCAACAATCATTGTTCAATGAGATCTCTCAATATCAATAGTCTTAATTAAAAGACACAACTAACAGAATGGATATCAAAACAGGATCTGTCTTTCTGCTGTGACCAAGAAGTGTACCTTAACATTAAGGATAGACATCACCTAAGCATAAGTAGATGGAAAAGATATTCAATGAAAATGGACCTAAGGAGTATGCTGGGGCAACAATTTTAATGTCTCACATAATAGACTTCAAGCCAAAACTAATCAATAGAGATACAGAAGGACACTATATACTTATCACAGGAAAAAAAAAATCCACCAAAAAACATTGCTGTTCCTAACATTTATGCACCAAACACAAGGACACACAAATTCATAAAAGAAACACTACTACAGCTTACATCACATATTGACTTTCAGACACTGATAGTGGGTAACTTCAACACCCCACTCTCACCAATAGACAGATCATCCAGACGAAAACTAAACAGAGAAATGCCGGAGCTAACTGATGTTGTAAGCAAAATGGACCTAACAGATACTTACAGAACTTTTCATCTGAACACAAAAGACTATACCTTCTTCTCATCAGCCCATGGAACTTTCTCCAAAACTGACCACATACTTAGACAAAAAGCAAATCTCAACAGATACAAGAAAATTGAAATAACTCCCCAAATCCTATCTGACCACCACAATTAAAGCTGTATATCAACAACAGAAACAAAAGAAAGCTTACAAACCCATCAAAACTGAATAACTCATCATTGATTGAAAATGGATTAAGAAAGAAATTAAAGACTTCTTAGAACTGAATGAAAATGAACACACAAGGTACTCAAACTTATAAGTCATAATGAAGGTGGCTCTAATAGGCAAATTCATAGCACTAAGTGTGTACATAAAAAAGAGATCTTATATTAGTAACTCAACAGCATACCTGAAAGCTCTAGAACAAAAAGAAGAAATCATACCAAAAAGGAATAGATGGCAAAAAAAAAAAATCACACTCAGGGCTGAAGTCAATACAAAAGAAAAAATTTCAAGAAAATCAATGAAACAAAAAGTTGGAGTTTTTTTATATAAAATCAATAAGATTGACAAACCCATATTCAAATTAACTAAATGGTGGAGAGAGACAACACAAATTAACAAAACTAAAGATGAAAATGGGAACATAACATCAGACAACAAGGAAATCTAGAAAATTGTAAGAAAATGCTTTAAAAACTTGTAACCCACCAAATTGGAAAATCTAAAACCAATGGATAATTTTCTTAATACATAACCATCCACCAAAGTTAAATCAAGATTAGATAAGCAATTTAGACATGCCTATTATCCTTAATGAAATATAAGCAGTGATTAAAAGTCTTACAACCAAAAAAGGCCTATGGCCAGAATATTTTAGCTCAGAATTCTACAAGATTTTCAAAGAAGAATTAATGCCAATATTCCTCAATTTATTCCACAAAATCAACACAAAAGAACACTAAGCAATCCATTTTATGAGGCCACAGTTACCATGACACCCAAACCACATAAAGAATCAACAAAGAAAGAGAATTACATACCAGTTTCCCTTACGAACATACAATAATTCTTAATAAAATACTTGCAAATCCATGAATACATCAAAATACTCATCCACCATGATCAAGTAGGCTTCATCCTAGAGATACAGGGATGGTTCAATATACAAATCAATAAATGTAATTTAACATATAAACAAACTGAATGACAAAAATCACATGATCATCTCATTAGATGGAGAAAATGCCTTTGACAAAATCCAGCATTCCTTCATGATAGAAGTCTTGGAGAAATTAGGGGAAAAAGGACATACTTAAACATAATAAAGGCAGTTTACAGCAAGCTCATATCTGACATCAACTTAAATGGAGAGAAACTCAAAGCAATTCCACTAAAATTGGGAACAAGACAGGGTTATTCACTTTCTCCATACCCATTCAATATAGAACTTGAAGTCTTAGCTAGAGCAATAAGACACCCGAAGGAGACCAAAGGGATACAATTTAGAAAGAAAGATAGCAAAATATCTTATTTACAGACAATATGACAGTGTGCATAAGTGGTCCTAAAAATTCTACTGGAGAACATCCATAGCTGATAAACTCTTTTAGCAAAGTAGCTGGATACACAATTAACTCACAAAAATCAGTAGCCTTCCTATATACAAATGACAAATGGACTGAGAAAGGAATCAGCAAAGCAACACCCTTCACGAAGAGCCTCAAGTAATATAAAATATCTTGGAGTTGCTCTAATCAAGCAAGCGAATGACCTGTATGATAAAAACTTTAAGACATTAAAGAATAAATTGAAGAAGATATCAGAAGTTGTAAAGATCTCCCATGCTCATGGACCAGTAGGATTAATATATTAAGAATGGCCATCCTACCAAAAACAATCTATAGTTTCAATTCAATCCTCATCAAAATTCTAACACAATGCTTCATAGATCTTGAAAGGACCATTTTTTAAGCTTCATATGGAAACACGCGCGCGCGCGCACACACACACACACACACACACACACACAAAAGAAAAAAAAACAGGATAGCTAAAACAATCCCAAAATAATAAAAGAACCACTAGAGACATCAAGATTCCCAATTTCAAGTTGTACTTCAGAGCTATAGTAATAAAAAAAACTGCACAGTATAGGCACAAAAACAGGCTCATTTATCAATGGAATTGAACTGAAGACTCAGAGGTCAATCCATATACTTATGGACACCTGATTTTTGATAAAGGAGCCAGAAATACATAATGGAAAAAACAGCATCTTCAACAAATGTTGTTGGTCAAAATGGACAGCTGCATATACAAGAATCCAAATAGAGCCATACTTATCACCATGTACAAAACCAAGCTCCAAGACCTCAACATAAAACCAGATACACTGAACCTGATAGAAAAGAAAGTGGGGAATAGCCTTGAACTCACTGACACGGGAAAAAACTTTCTGAATGGAACATTGTTAGCACAGATACTAAGACCAACAATTAATAAATGGGACCTCATGAAACTGAAAAGCTTCTGTACAACAAAAGACACTGTTATTCTGACAAAGCAGCAGTCTACAGAATGGGAAAAGATATTTACCATCTACACATCTGATAGAGTGGTAATATTCAAAATATACAAAGAACTCAAAAAACTATATACCAAGAAAACAGTTAACCCCCTCCCACCCAAAATGGGCTACTATTCTAAACAGAAATCTAAAAAGAGGAACTTCAAATAGCTGAGAAACACTTGCAGAAATATTCAACATCCTTAGGTGCCAAGGAAATACAAATCAAAAGTACTTTGAGATTTCAACTTACACTCATCAGAAAATCTAAGATCAAGTAACAACTCCTGCTAGCAAAGACATTGAGTAAGGAGATCACTCATCCACTGCTGTTTGGAGTACAAATGTGTAAAGCCACCTTGGCAATCAGTGTGGCAGTTCTATCCAGCTACACCACTCTTGGGCATATACTCAAAGGATGCTTCATCCTATCACAGATACACTTGCTCAGCCATGTTTATTGCTGCTCTATTCATAATATCCAGAAGTTGTAAACAAGATGAATGTCCCTCAACAGGAGAATGGATAAAGAAAATGTGGTACATTTACATAATGGCATATTATTCGACTGTTACAAAAGTGAAATCATGAAATTCACAGGTAAATGGATGTTGTTGGTTGTTTTTGCTCTTTTGCGGTCCCACCACCTAGCTACCAAATAAATCACATACAGAGTCTTATTATTACTTATGAATGCTTGGCCTTAGCTTGGCTTAGTTTCTAACCAGTTTTTCTTAAATTATCCTGTCTACCTTTTTCCTCTGGGCATTTACCATTTCTATTTCTGTATATCTTTCTTTCTTTCTTACTCCATTGCTGATTGTATAGTTGGGTGGCTGGCCCCTTGTGTCCTCCTTTTTCTCTCCCTCTTGGATCTTTCTTGCTTCTTCTACTTCTCCCAGATTTCTCCTTCTATTTATTCTCTCTGCCTGCCAGCCCCACTTATCCTTTCTCCTGCCTTGCTGTTGGCCATTCAGCTCTTTATTAGACTATCAGGTGTTTTAGACAGGCAAAGTAATACAGCTTCACAGAGTTAAACAAATGCAACATAAAAGACTGCAAAACACATCTTTGAAACATTAAACAAATGTTCCACAATATAGACAAATGTAACACACCTTAAAATAATATTCTACAACAGATTGCTGGAAATAGAAGAGATTTTTCTCATCAAGTGGGCCTTAAGTCAAACCAGATATTGGTTGGTTACTCCCACAAGCTTTGTGCCACCATTGCTCTAACATGTCTTTTGATAGCTTAAAGAGTACCTTCCTGTACAAAAGATGCTAGAACATAGGTGTGAAGGCTCTATGCAGGCACAAACTCGACCTCTTCATGTTCAATGAGTTGTGTAGGTGTTGTCTTCAGCACTGGGGCCTTGCTGTCAGTTTGTGGAGAGCAACCTATGGTTTTAGCAATGCTAAGTGAAGTATCCCAGACAAAGACAAATATGGTATGTATTTGCTTATTTGGGGTATTAGGTGTTAAGTCAATGAAAACTAAGTTACAATCCATGTAACCACAGGGATTAGGTAAAGAGAAGGGACTAAGGTGGACAGATCTTGTTAGGAGAGGGAAACAGAATAGATAGCCATTAATGGATGGAAGGCCTTGAAAGTGAGAATTAAGTGGGAAAGGGGAGGGAAAGGGGGTTGGGGAGGGAATATAGAGAGAAACACAGCTAAAATTAAGAGCTGCTGTGGGATGTTCTGTATGGCAAATGTGTTGCTAATTAGTCAATAAATAAAACACTGATTGGCCATTGGCTAGGCAGGAAGTATAGGCGGGACAAGGAGGAGAATAAAGCTGGGAAGTGGAAGGCTGAGTCGGAGAGACACTGCCAGCCTCCAAATGAGAAACAGCATGTGAAGATGCCACTAGCCATGTGGCAAGGTATAAATTTATAGAAATGGATTAATTTAAGCTGTAAGAACAGTTAGCAAGAAGCCTGCCATAGCCATACAGTTTGCAACCAATATAAGTCTCTGTGTTTACTTGGTTGGGTGTGAGCGGCTGTGGGACTGGCAGGTGAGAGAGATTTGCCCTGATCGTGGGCCAGGCAGGAAAACTCTACCTACAAAGAGCCATTTGGGAGATAGTAAGGAAACCTAATACAGTAGAAGATTACTAAAATTTATACATGCATGAAGATGACCTAAAATGAAATCATCAAATATGGGGGTGACAGATGGGCATCTTGTCACCAAGTGAAACTTCCAGCTCCTGGATTGGGTTACATCTAATTGAGCTGCTGTCTAAAGAGGTCCCATGGTTATCTCCAAACAATCCAGGCTACTGCCAAGACTATGTAATTCTCCACCAGAGAACACTTACAGCTAATAAACACCATCAGCAAAGTGGGTAGATATGAAATTAACATACAATAATCAGTAGCCTTTCTACAAACCAAAGAAAGCATGATGAAGACAATGATAGAGACAATCCTATTCGTAATTGCCTCAATAAAATAAAATAACTTAGAATAAATATAACAAAGAAAACATAGGTCTTCTTCTATCAAAACTTTCAAACCTACACAAATGTGGGGCATACATGGGTTGCAAAGAGGGTGCTGAGAGGAAGTTAGACAAATAGAGCTTAACTGTTTTTTTCTAACTTCCTCTCAGCACCCTCTTTACAACCCATGTATGCCCCCCACACAAACTGAAGAAGACAGTAGAAGATAGGGAGACCTATCATGCTCATAGTCTAGAAACAATACTGAGTAATAGCTACATCTCCAAAGCAATCTACAGATAAAGTAAAACTGCCATCAAAATTCCCATAATTCTTCACAGAAACTAAAGAAAAAAGTCTTAGAAATGATTTTGAAGCACAAAAAAATCTCAGATAACTAAGCCAACCCTTGGGGCGGGCAGGAGGGAGACAGGGCCAGAGCTATCACCATACCTGACTTCAAGTTATATTATAGAGCCGTACTAGTAAAAACAGCATGGCATGGCCAAAAATAGACACATAGATCTATGAAACAGAATAAAAACTGGATATAAGCCCACACAGATACAGCCCATCTTGTTTTTTGACAAAGATGCCAAAATACATGGTGGAGAAAAGGCATCCTCTTCAACAAACAGTACTAAAGAAACTGGATGTTTACTTGTATAAGTGTGAAACTGGATTGTTAGCTCTCACTCTGAGCAAAAATTAACTCCAAGTACACCAAATATCTTAATGCAAGAGGTGTGAAATATTAGAGAAAAAGTAGGGAACACATTCAAGATAAAGGAGGCACAGGCAAAGGCTTTCTGGGAGGGCACCAGCTGATCAAGAAGTAAGGTCAACAATGAACAAATAGGGCCTTATGAAATTTAAAAGCTTCTACACAGAAAAGGAAACAGTCAAGCGAACACATAGCCTACAAAACGGGAGAAAATCTTTGCCAAGTAAGAATCCAACAGATGATTAATGTCTAGACTATACAAGCACTGAAAAAAAAAACCAACAACAGACACCACATAACACAATCTAGTCAATAAGTGGGCCAAAAAAATGAATGGACACTTCTCGAAAATTAAAATATGAATAGCCAATAAACATGGAAAAATAACTCAACCTCATTAGCATTCAGAGAAACACAAGTTAAAACTACATATTGAGATTCCATCTTACCACAGTTAAAATTTCATTCACTAAGAAAATCAACAGCAAAGGCTGGCACAGATATAAACACTGATGGTCAGCCAAGACTCTAGAGTGTGGTGATATCTCAAGGAGCTAAAGCTATATGGAGCATATGGCCCAGCTATATCACTCCTGGCCTTGACCCAAAGGACTCCAAGATAACACAGCAGAGAGACACTTGTCACAACGGTGTTTACCCAGCCCTCTGCCCAATGGGCGAGGCATGGAACTAACCAAGGTGTCCAAGAAGAAAGGAACTGATAAGGAACATGTAGTATGCACACACATGGGGTTTTTATGAACTAGAAAGAAAAATGAAGTGATGTCATTTGTGGGAAAATGGATGCAAATGTAGACAATCATATTAGGGGAATTAAGCCAGCCTCAGAAAGACAAATACCATATGTTCTTTCTCATGTATGACTTCTAGATTTTATATAGTCATATAAAAGCATGTGTGCATGTATATATTAAACGAAAGAAATAGAATTGTCTAGTGAATCAAAAGGACTAAAGGGAGAAGGGAGGGACCCAAAGGGAAGGAAGTAGGTGCATGCTCATGCAATATCTGTATGACAACGTAAAAATATATAATTAAGAAAACATCTGTGTGGAGTGTTTGGGTCAATAGATTTTTTTCAGTTTATTTGTGATTACTGGACTGTAAATATAATTGTTTAATTTGGCAATAAGGTGCTTCACTGTATTTTACAGTTGCTGGGCCATGGCTCTCCCATTAGAAACACCAAACATTGCTGTAGGTCCACTTCCTCTCCAGAGATGGGTATCATCTGTTTACAGATTTAGGGGTGTGATGCTTTTAGTTTGCAATTCCCTAGTGCTATGTGAAGCTTAACCAATTTTTCATATTTTTTTTTACCATCTATGTATACTCTTTGGAATAATATCCAGATATTTTTCTCTTTGTCTTAAAATAAGTGCCCCATATCATTGAGTTTAAAGTGTTCTTTGTAATTTTGGATAACATTTATCTATTAAATATATTTTGTAAATATTTACTTCTGGTCTTAGGCTTGTGACACTGACACTTAGGCTTCTGACACCAACTTTCACAGAATACAGTGTTAAATTATAATGAAACACTGCTTATCAATCATTTCTTTTGTAAATGGTATCTCCATCATTGTGTCTAAAAGGTCATCACCAGAACTAATGTCAGGTAAGGTTCTCATCATGCTACCTTATATGAATTTTAGTTTTGCAGTGTTACGTTTATCTCTAAAACCTATTTTGGGTTAATTTGTATGAATAGTATTAAGCCCAGGTGTAGTATGACTTTTAGCAAATGAATTCCAATTGTTCTGGTACTGTTTGTTGAAAAGACCATTTTATTGCATTACCTTTGCTCATTTGTCAAGGACCATTGAACTCTGCATATTTATTCCTGGGTTCTTTGTTCCTAAAGTTGGGTAAGTGTCCAGCCTTCAACTATGATGGTGGTGATAGTAGCCCTCCCCATCCACAACTCTGGTTTCAGGGTATCAAACACCCTTTCTGACCTCTTCAGGTGTCAAACATACATGTGATGCACATATATACATGTAGGCAAAACACTCAAACATAAAATTAGATGAACAAATCTATAAATAAAAAAATAAACTTCAGAGTTTTAGTTAATCAAAGTTTTTAGCAGACACTTTAACAGTTTACCAAGAAAGTATCAGGAAAGAAATGTGTACATTTGGTATCCTAGGAATTGAGAAAGTAACTATTTTAACTTAACCATTTAAAAATGTTGGCAACTATATGACCTGTGTCAAAAGACTTCATCAGGATTTCCCAGTTGGGGAGTTGTTGCTATGGCAATATATGCTGGTGCAGAAATTTAGTCTGAAAAAAATCCAGTGTAGCTCGAGTGTTCCAGTTGGTAAACCTCAGAGCATGTAAATATGATTCTTGGATTCCTGACTCTGAGGTCTTCATTTCATGTTATGTCATGAGCCAGAAGCTGTAGCTGTTTTATCCTGGTTGCTTCTCTCTCTGGTGTTGCCTGACACTGAAATAAGTACGGTCTCATTGAGAGTCTTCCAGCTCATGAGCTATATTCCCTTTACTGCGACACTAAGAGCATAGACATTTGATCCTAATTTGTTTAATCCTAAATTTCATACTAGTGTTTGCTGCTGTGGGATGTTCTGTATGTTAAATGTTTTGCTCTGATTGGTTAATAAATAAAACATTGATTGGCCAATAGCCAGGAAGGAAGTATAGGTGGGACAAGGAGAGAGGAGAACTCTGGGAAGTGAAAGGCTGAGTGAGAGAGACACTGCCAGCTGCCGCCATGACAAGCAAGATGTAAGGTACCGGAAGGCCATGAGCCATGTGGCAACTTATAGACTAATAGACATGGTTTAATTTAAGATAAAAGAATTAGATAACAAGAAGCCTGCCACGGCCATACAGTTTGTAAGCAATATAAGTCTCTGTATGTTTACTCGGTTGAGTGCGGGACTGGCAGGTGAAAGAGATTTGCCCTGACTGTGAGCCAGGCAGGACCAGAAAAACTCTAGCTACAGTTTGCAATAATGTCTCCCTATAAATCTCCTCCCATGACTATAGTACTTTTATACACAAGAGGTTAGATTTTGTGACTATAGTACTTTTATATACATGAAGTTAGATTTTGATCCACATTGTAATTATGCCTGACTGCCCTTTATTATGACAGTTTGAGGTTGTAGAACTAAGAGTTTAATATACCCATTTCTTTTTTAATAAATATTTTTATTTTATAATTAATTTAATTTTGCATATCAGCCACGAATTCCCCGTCCTCCCTCCTCCAACCCCCTAACCTTCCCCCCCAATTCATCCCCCCATTCCCACCTGCTCCAAGGCAAGGTCTCCCCTGGGGAGTCAGCCCAATCTAGTAGATTCAGTTGAGGCAGGTCCAGTCCCCTCCTCCCTGCACCAAGGCCGAGCAAGGTGTCTCAGCATAGGTTCCAAAAAGCCAGCTCCTGCACCAAGGACAGGTCCTGGTCCAACTGCCTGGGGGCCCCCAAACAGTTCAAGCTTATCAACTGTCTCAGTTATCCAGAGGGCCTGGTCCAGTTTCATGGGGGTTCCTCAGCTATTGGTTCACAGTTCGTGCATTTCCACTAGTTTGGCTATTTGTCCTTGTGCTTTTTTCAATCATGGTCTTGATATCTCTTGCTCATATAATCCCTCCTCTCTCTCTCTCTCTCTCGCCGATTGGACTCCTGGAGCTCCACCTGGGCTTTGGCTGTGGATCTCTGCATCTGCTTCCATCAGTCACTGGATGAGAGTTCTGTCATGACAGCCAGGGTGTTTGGCCATCCGAACAACAGAGCAGGTCAGCTCAGGCACTCTCTCAACCATTGCCAGTAGTCTATAGTGGAGGTATCTTTGTGGATTTCTGGGGACCTCTCTAGCACCCTGCTTTTTCCTATTCCCCTGGGGTTTTCATTTGTAATAGCCAAAACCTGGAAGCAACCTAGATGCCCTTCAACTAAAGAATGGATAAAGAAAATGTAGTACATATACACAATGGAGTACTACTCAGCAGAGAAAAACAATGACATCATGAGGTTTGCAGGCAAATGGACGGAACTAGAAAATACCATCCTGAGTGAGGTAACCCAGACTCAGAAAGACAAACATGGTATATACTCACTCATAAGTGGATACTAGATGTAAAGCAAAGGATAACCAGACTGCAACTCACAACTCCAGGGAAGCTACCTAGTAAAGAGAACCCTAAGAAAGACATAGGGATCACCCAGTGACAGAGAAATGGATGAGCTCTACATGAGCAAACTGGGGGTGGGGGGGGGTACTGTAGGGCAAGGGTTGAGGGAAAGAGAGCTTAGGGGAACAGGAGATCCCAGCTGGATCAGGAACAGAGAGGGAGAACAAGGAAAGAGATACCACGATAAATCAATACCCATTTCTTTTTGTATTGTTTTTATTTGTACAGTGTGCTCACATTATTATACTGTTTTATAGTGGCTCCCTCACTATTCTAGGAAAGCTTTCAGGAAACCTAACCCTAAACCAAGTAAACCTAATGATATTTATTCACCATTCAAGTCTTATTTCCCATAAATGCTTCAATGATGTTGTGATTTAATATTGACAGAAAAGAAATACCTCTTGGGATACTCTGATTCCACAGGAATTCAGCAAAGTGAGTAAAGCTTAATTTCTGTGATATTTTGACACTTGTCTAAGAATGAACAATTTTGCAAAATCAGCGAATTTTTTCAAAGAGCTATTTCACTCCTTCAGTGGTTGCTTTGATGAAAAACAAGTGCTTAAAACTCATTATTTTATGGGGTTGGGGATTTAGCTCAGTGGTAGAGCGCTTGCCTAGCAAGTGCAAGGCCCTGGGTTCGGTCCTTAGCTCTGGAAAAAAACAAAAAACAATTCATTAATTCAGATGACTTCCCATATGACAATAACCAGTACCCAAGATGACTGGGTCTTGACTCTCATTACGCCTCTTTATTTTAAAAGTGAGTCTTGCCGGGTGGTGGTGGCACACGCCTTTAATCCCAGCACTTGGGAGGCAGAGCCAGGCGGATCTCTGTGAGTTCGAGGCCAGCCTGGTCTACAAAGTGAGTTCCAGGAAAGGCGCAAAACTACACAGAGAAACCCTGTCTCGAAAAACAAAAAACAAAACAAACAAAAAAAGTGAGTCTTATAACTCTGAATAGTGACAAAGAATATCTGGGAACAGTGTCTTCAAGCCAGAAGCCCCAACTTCCTACCCCATGTCTGTAATCTACTGGCTGTCGGCCATGAATGAATCATTAACCCCAGAATTAGTTGTAATCAAGTGACTGTTGTGAGGACTGAAAATTAGTTACTGTGTTACTGTGACTTCAAGGCAATGCTAATTCTTTTCCTTGAGAAAGGCAGTGTGATTCTAGCACAACCATATGAGTTTTCTCTCCTGACATTCCTTTTACACTGCCCCAAACAGGAGTAGACTGTGTAAGACAGTGAAATGCTTTCTGAATTTTACTGAGACAACCCCATAGGCCTTTCCACTGTTGGATCCTGGAGCTCCATTGCAGACAGTTTAGGTCCACTTCCCACAGCAAAGAGAAAGGAGAGTGTCCTGTGTCTCTGCGGGTGTATGGTCCTACTGAAAGACCCCCAGCCTCCCCGCTTAACATAGCTTGGCTCAGCTGCTTTTGAATAAAGCCTGAGAGGTACTGAGGAGCTCAGTTAGCCACCTAGCCCCAGAGCGAGGAACTAAAAGGTCAGAAAAAGGTCGGGAAAACACCCTGTACCCTAGACAGAAGCTCGGGGAGAAACCACGAGCTGACCTGGGTTTGAACCTGGCCTCATCCAATCAGAACTGGCCTCATTTGCATCATCCAATCAAAACCCTGTAACCAGGCTTCTTGCTTCTGTACCCGTGCCCGACCCTATAAAAACCCTCTGCTCCAGCCCGTGGGCGCGCCAGTCCCTTGAGCTTCTTGAGAGACTGTGTCGCCCCGGGTACCCGTGTTCCGGAATAAAGCCTCTTGCAGTTTGCATCTGACTCGTGGTTTCGGTGTGTTCCTTGGGCAAGGGTCTCTCCTGAGGGAAGACTGCCATCAGGGAGTCTTTCATTTGGTGCGTTGGCCGGGAATAGAGACCCCCTGCCTCGGGACCACCGACCCACTGTCAGGAGGTAAGTTGGCCGGCCACTGTCTGTCTTGTCCCAGTCTGTCTACTTGTTTTCTGTTTTCGTCGGGCGCCCTAATTCAGGTTCAGGTAATTCAGGTCAGGTCAGGTACAGGTCAGCTGAGTCGGTGGGGGCTGAAGGAGCTGACGGGCTCAGACTTCGCCCACCAAGACCCTCCACGGGTCACGGGAAGTCCCCTGGAAGACGTTCCAGGGGTCACGGTTTTTCGGGGCCACTCCCGTATCAGAAGGATACGTGGTGCTGGTAAGAGAATGGAGATCGAGGTTCCTCCGTTTCCCCGTCTACGGAGATCGAGGTTCCTCCGTTTCAGGTTCAGGTAATTTAATTTCTGCTTTCGGTTTTACGCCAAAGCCGCGCAGCGCGAATTTTTGTCGTCGGTCTTGTCTTTTTGTTTATTGTTACTTGTCTAACACTTCTTTATCTAGAGACCACTATGGGGCAGACCGTCACCACCCCATTGAGCCTAACCACGGACCACTGGTCCAATGTTAAGGCCCGAGGAAACAATGAAGGTGTCATTGTTAAAAAGAAGAAATGGATCATGCTCTGCGAGGCCAAATGGGTCATGATGAATGTTGGCTGGCCGCGAGAAGGATCCTTTAATCTCTCTCTTATTTCACAGGTGGAGGGCAAAGTCTTTGCCCCTAATCCCCATGAACACCCCGACCAGGCCCCTTATATCGCCATCTGGAGGTCTCTGGTAGAAAACCCATTTTTATGGGTCAAGCCTTTCCTTTCACAGCCCCCTCCAGTCTCTGGGCCCTCTGCACCCCTCAACCCGGGCTCCTCCCTTTTCCCTGTGCTCCCTCACAAGGAGACTCCCAAGCCCCCTGTCCTCCCCTCGGACCCTAACTCCCCTCTCATAGATCTCCTGGTAGAGGAGCCCCCTCCCCATCAGGCTGGACCTGCTCAGCGTCCAGCCGCCGCGGGGGCAGTGTCCAGCCGCCGCGGGGGCGGCTTCCGGCGCCACGGGGGCGGCTTCCGCCACCGTGGAGGAGGCGGCGGCGGCGGCCGCATTAGCGGCCGCGATTCGGCCGTTGGCAGATGCTGAGGTTCACGACTGTCAGCAGCTCCTGCAGACCCTCTTAACAGTAGAGGAAAAGCAGAGAGTTTTCCTGGAGGCCCGGAAGCAGGTTCCGGGCGACGACGGGAGGCCATCCCAACTCCCGAATGTCATCGATGCGGCTTCTCCCTTGATTCGCCCTAACTGGGATTTCAATACACCTGAAGGTAGGGAGCATCTACGTCTCTATTGCCAGTTGCTCTTAGCGGGTCTCCGAGCGGCCGCTAGAAGGCCTATGAATGTGATAGAAGGGAAGAGAATGTGATAGAAGGGAAGAGAATGTGATAGAAAGGAAGAGGATGTGATAGAAGGGAAGAGGATGTGATAGAAAGGAAGGGAAAAGGAAGGGAATGTGACACAGGGAGAGGAAGGGAATGTGATACAGGGAAAGGAAGGGAATAAAGGAAGAGACACCCGCTGCATTTAAATTGCAGCGGTTGGAGGGTACCTAATGAAGGAAGCAGAGAAGAGAGAAACTCCTGAAGAGCGTGAGGAAAAGAGATGGCAGAAACAAGAGGAAAGGGATAGGAAACAGCATAGGGAGATAAAGAAAATTCTGACCGCCGTTGTATCTCAGAGACAGCGGAGAGAGGGAGATAGGTCGGGAGAACGAAGGAGGCCACCCCTAGATAAAGATCAATGTGCTTGCTGCAAGGAGAAGGGACATTGGGCCCGAGAATGCCCCAAGAAGCCACAAGGACCCCGCCGGCCCAAGCCCAAGACCGTGGACCTCCTTAGTCTGGAGGACTAGGGGGGTCGAGGCCAGGAGCCCCCCCCTGAGCCTAGGATAACCCTCAAGATCGGGGGGCAGCCCGTGACCTTCCTGGTCGATACTGGTGCCGAACATTCAGTCCTAACTCATGCCGGAGTGCCTCTTAGCCGGCATTCTGCACTGGTGCAGGGGGCAACTGGAAACAAGAGATATTATTGGACTATCGAGAGAAAAGTTCAACTGGCTTCAGGGCAAGTAACTCATTCCTTTCTGCACATACCTGAATGCCCCATCCGCTGTTAGGACGGGACCTACCAACCAAATTAAAGGCGCAAATCTATTTTGATGAGAAGGGACCAAGGGTCACGGGCCCCAGAGGGGGCCCTCTGCAAATCCTGGCCTTCAATTTAGAGGAAGAGTACCGCTTGTTTGAATCAGAATCCCCGGAAAAGTCACTTAAGGAGTTACAGGACTGGCTGAGAGAGTTTCCCCGAGCCTGGGCAGAGACGGGGGGCCTGGGGTTGGCACGCGAATACCCCTCTCTTGCCCGTTAAGAAACCAGGGACAGGGGACTACAGGCCGGTCCAGGATCTAAGAGCCAGGAGTCGGACTGAGTGCCTAGAAGGCACTCGGGCCTTACTGGCCAGGCTTGGACAGAAGGGCTACAGAGCCTTGGCCAAAAAGGCACAAATTTGCCAAGACAAGGTTACTTACCTAGGCTACACCCTGACTGGGGGGCAGAGATGGTTGACGGAGGCAAGAAAAGAGACAATATTCTCCATTCCCCCTCCTCGTAGCCCCCGCCAAGTTCGGGAATTCCTGGGTACGGCTGGGTACTGCCGCTTATGGATCCCCGGGCTCGCCGAATTGGCCGCCCCCCCTATATCCCCTCACTAGACCAGGGGTAATGTTCCAATGGGGAGAGAAACAGCAGGAGGCATTCCAACGGATCAAACAGGCCTTACTTGAGGCCCCGGCTCAGGGTCTGCCAGATATTACCAAGCCCTCTGAACTGTTTGTAGACGAGAACTCGGGTTTTGCTAAAGGGGTACTGGTGCAAAAACTGGGACCTTGGAAGAGACCTGTAGCATACTTGTCTAAGAAGTTAGACCCCGTGGCCACAGGATGGCCTCCCTGCCTCCGCATGGTGGCAGCCATTGCAGTTCTACTTAAGGATGCCGGGAAACTGACCCTAGGCCAGCCCCTGACTGTACTGGCCTCCCATGCCGTGGAGGCCTTGGTCCGACAACCGCCAGACAGATGGCTTTCCAACACCAGGATGCCAACGCCAGGATGACTTATTATCAGGCCTTACTCCTGGACTCAGACCGGGTTACGTTCGGACCCATAGTTTCCCTTAACCCTGCCACCTTGCTGCCACTGCCTAGCCCCTCTATGGAGCGTGATTGCCTCCAGATTTTAGCCGAGGCACATGGCACCCGCCCTGACCTGACGGATCAGCCGCTTAAGAACTCTCAGACGTCGGCTGGTACACAGATGGGAGCAGCCAGTTAATGGCTATACAGGACACTCCGGAGCCTCCTCCGCCCAGGAGAGAGCCCATGCCATACAGCCCCGAAGAGCTAGCAAAGAAAATGGGGGCGGGCTGGGAACAACGGAGGCAAGCCTATATATATATATTAGGGGATCGGGTGGTCATGCCAACCTCCCATACCCGATATATGCTGAGGTTCCTTCATGAGCTGACCCATTTGAGCAAGAATAAAATGAAGACCCTACTGGACGAGGAAAATACTGGGACTGTGCTATTAAACCAGGACCGGGTGCTTCAGCAGGTATCTTCCACCTGCCCAGCCTGTGCTCAGGTCAATGCAGGAAAGATTCATCTAAACGAAGGGGCTCGTCAACGAGGGCATCGCCCAGGTGTACATTGGGAAATAGACTTCACAGAAATTAAACCCGGACTCTATGGGTACCGGTACCTCCTGGTCTTCGTGGACACCTTTTCAGGATGGACTGAGGCATTTCCAACCAAGAATGAAACGGCTAATGTGGTAACAAAGAAACTGTTGGAAGAGATCTTCCCCAGGTATGGGATGCCTCATATATTGGGGTCGGACAACGGGCCTGCCTTCGTCTCTCTGGTAAGTCAGAAAGTGGCCAAATTATTGGGGGTTAATTGGAAACTATACCGCCCCCAGAGTTCAGGACAGGTAGAGCGAGCTAATAGGACAATTAAGGAGACTTTAACCAAATTAACGCTTGCAACTGGCACTAGAGATTGGGTGCTCCTACTTCCCTTGGCTCTTTACCGAGCCTGGAATACTCCTGGGCCGCACGGCCTAACCCCTTTTGAAATTCTATATGGGACCCCACCCCCAGTCGTGAAATTTCTCCATCCTGATATCTCATCTTTTGCCACCAGCCCCACTTTAGAGGCACATCTACAGGCCCTCCAGCTGGTGCAGAAGGACCGAGAGCAGCTGGACAAGCCGGTAGTCCCCCACCCTTTCCAGATTGGGGACTCTGTTTGGGTCCGGCGCCACCAGACTAAGAATCTAGAGTCACGGTGGAAGGGGCCCTACACTGTCTTGCTGACCACCCCCACTGCACTCAAGGTCGATTGCTGCATGGATCCACGCCTCTCATGTGAAGGCTGCCGGGGAGACCGACCCAGCAGGAACATAAGGTCATCTCACAAACTGGGGAAACGGTCTGGCAGACGACCGCCCTTCATACCCCCTTTACATGGTGGCCCCCCCCAACCCCTGACTTCTGTCAGTTGGCATTGAATTCGGGACTCTGGGGGGTTGAGGGCATTAAGCTTGATGCCTTAAACTCCTCCACCCACCCGGGGGGGTGCATTGGCCGGATCCGGGATGCCGTCACCCTCAAGCAAGATGTAGATTCGCCCAGTCGGACTTTTATGTCTGTCCGGGGGGATGGGAGGGGCTGGGCCCTCGCCAAGAAATGCGGGGGGGGGGGGGGGAAGGAAATTTCTTCTGCGCCCAATGGGGCTGCGAGACCACTGGCGCAGCATATTGAGTCCTAGCTCCAGCCCAATAGAGGTTTCAGGAAGGCTACAGGCGGGGGGGGGGGGGGGGGGGGGTCTTGCTCAGCTGGGTTCACCGAGGTCAGCCGATTCGAGCCCGGGCTCTCACTCCCCCTAAACATAACTTTCACTGGCCCGGGGAAGGCTGGTAGAAACTGGCAACGGGGGCGCACTTGGGGGCTCAGGTTATATGAAACCGGATATGATCGGGGCGTAGGATTCACTGTCGAGCTTAAGATTGAGGAGGCCTCTGCCCCTATAGGCCCCAATCAGGTTCTCTCTGACCAGAAGCGCCCCTCCTTACCTGTTCCAGCACCCCCGAAGAGTGCCCCTCTACCCGGTTCGATTGCCAGCCCAGGTATAACTCCGGCCACTGCCAGGCCGCCCCGGCCGGGAGCCGGAGGCCGGCTCTTCGGTCTGCTAGCGGGGGCTTGCCAGGCCTTAAATGTGACCTGCCCAAATAGAGCGCAAGAATGTTGGCTATGCCTGGTTTCCCAACCTCCCTACTACGAGGGGGTAGCAACCCAGGGTAATTATACTAACGGCCACAGTTCCCCTCCAAGCCAATGCCTAGGGACAGCCCAACCTAAGCTCACAATCTCAGAGGTGTCAGGACAAGGACTATGCCTAGGGAGCGTCCCCCGCACCCACCAACACCTGTGTATCCTATCCATAAGCGATGTCTCTGGTTATGTCACTGGCCCTAATGGTACCTATTGGGCATGTAATACTGGGCTCACCCCCTGCGTTTCAGCCTCAACCCTCAATGCTACCTCTGATTTTTGTGTGCTCATCGAATTGTACCCGAGGATAGTTTACCATACCCCAGAGGAGATTTACTCACACTTTGAACTGGGAAGGGACCTCCATCGATATAAAAGAGAACCGGTGTCCCTTACCCTGGCATTATTACTAGGAGGACTGACTATGGGAGGGATAGCGGCCGGAATAGGGACCGGTACCACAGCCCTGCTGGAAACCCAGCAATTTAGGCAGCTCCAAATGGCCATGAACCAAGATTTACAGGCCCTGGAGGAGTCAATAAGTGCTCTAGAAAAATCCTTAACTTCCCTTTCTGAAGTAGTACTACAAAATAGAAGAGGCCTAGACATTCTGTTTTTACAGGAAGGGGGATTATGCGCCGCCCTCAAGGAAGAATGCTGCTTCTATGCCGACCACACTGGGGTAGTACGAGATAGTATGGCAAAATTAAGAAAGAGACTAGAACAGAGACAAAAATTCTTTGAAGAGCAACAGGGATGGTTTGAAGGATGGTTCAGAAGGTCCCCCTGGCTCACCACCCTTGTTTCCACCCTTCTGGGACCCCTTCTGATTCTATTACTCCTCCTGACGTTCGGGCCCTGTATCCTAAGTAGACTTGTCCAATTTATCAGGGAACGCGTCTCCATTGTTCAGACTTTGGTATTAACCCAGCAATACCAAAGGCTCAACCAGATGGAACTCGAGTCACATCACCAATCTTCCCCATGAATGGAGGATTCCATTCCCGAGATAAGAAAATGGGGGAATGAAAGACCCCCAGCCTCCCCGCCTAACATAGCTTGGCTCAGCTGCTTTTGAATAAAGCCTGAGAGGTACTGAGGAGCTCAGTTAGCCACCTAGCCCCAGAGCGAGGAACTAAAAGGTCAGAAAAAGGTCGGGAAAACACCCTGTACCCTAGACAGAAGCTCGGGGAGAAACCACGAGCTGACCTGGGTTTGAACCTGGCCTCATCCAATCAGAACTGGCCTCATTTGCATCATCCAATCAAAACCCTGTAACCAGGCTTCTTGCTTCTGTACCCGTGCCCGACCCTATAAAAACCCTCTGCTCCAGCCCGTGGGCGCGCCAGTCCCTTGAGCTTCTTGAGAGACTGTGTCGCCCCGGGTACCCGTGTTCCGGAATAAAGCCTCTTGCAGTTTGCATCTGACTCGTGGTTTCGGTGTGTTCCTTGGGCAAGGGTCTCTCCTGAGGGAAGACTGCCATCAGGGAGTCTTTCACTACCTGCCTCTTGACCCACAGCACTGACTCATCTGTTTTCTCCTCAGATATCACACTATATCCCTACGCCACTGAATCAGCTTTTGTTGTAATTTTGGCCACTTTCAAATTGGCTCTGATCATTTTTGGACTGCTAGGGTTTCAAACCCTGCTTTAAGAAAAAATTGGACAAACTTAGGGAAATTAGTAGTTTCAAAGTAGTAGCATACTGTCTTTGTAATGAATGCCAGTGGAGACCACAAGGGCTCCACACATTTTTGAAGACATCTACAAGATGCCCACATCAGAAGCATCAGGTGATGGAACTGGAGAAATGGCTCAGCAGTTAAGGGCACTTGATGGTCTTCCAGAGGACCGAGGTTTAGTTCCCAGTATATACACTGGGCAGTTCACAGCTGCCTGTAACTCTAGGTCCAGGAGATTCATTTCCCTGTGGACCTTTGTGGACAACTACATGCACATAGATGTACATGTGTGAATGCACACACACACACACACATACAAATGAAAACCAACCAGCCCCTGCCAGTCACTAGCTGGCAGGCTGTTCCTAAAGCTCCAGCCAGCTAACAATGTGAAATCGCAGTCCCCTTCTTGCTGAAGGACTTCTGTGTTAAGCACCCACAACTTCTGTTTCTTTGCAGGTGGAAAAGCTGCTCTCAGCCTGGATAGCAAGGGCAGAGGTAGGCAGCCACTGTTGTGGCTCTCCAGACGATCACCAAAAGTTGCAAGGACTTTCTAGGGCTCAAGAATCTAGTTTTCTTTACTCAGAGTAAGAGGATTGAAATCTGATTCTCTATTAATTGCACTATTTCCTTTTATTATAGCTTTTTGGCCTAAACAAATCTTACCACAAGTCCTCCTGATATATAATAACAAGCCTCAAAGTGCAAATACTTTGCTTAAAGCCAAGGGTGGGTAATGGAAATACTGCAGTGAAAGGTCTCTCATTAACTCTGAAATTCAGTTTGATAAGGGCAAAACCTTGGACTAGATCATCTCTGAGGAATGCCCACTTCAAGCTCCACGAAGTGGAGGACCCTGGCTCAGGCACCGCAAATCTCCAGGGCTTTTGTGCTTTGCACGAGGCAGGGGGAGTGACAGGGGAGTGCTTCATATGTAAATAAGTGTTTGATATTAACAAATAAAGCTTTTTTTCAGACACACTGAAATATGTCTCCTTGTTTAAGATTTTTAACTTCATGTACCAACAGATTTGAATTTTAAGCTGTAACCTCCCTTTCTGAAGTATCCCTACCCTGTCTCCCTGGGGCTTTTCTCTGCCCACACGTGGAAGCTGAGCCTTAACCTCCCGCTTCGGAAACACCAAATGTAAATGTCTCTCACAAGTGGAGCTGGGTGGAGTAATTACCTTGGCTCAGTGTCTCCTTTACAGAAACCTGAAAGAAAATGCTGAGCGGACAGATTATTCTCCCTTCATATTAACAATCTGAAGCCTAGGTCTGTCCTGTCTTCAGTCTTGTGTGAGAGTAAAGCTTCTTTCTTAAGCTTTGGACTAAGTGGAAACTACAAAATGAAATTAAAAACCGAAACCCTCAGACTTGATCTCCTCCCTCCCTGATCTCCCAAAACATGTTCAGTACTGTGGGTGTGTGCATCCCTCAGGTTCTCAGGGTAGGACCAGTGAGAGGTGGGGGGATGCTCAAGTGCCAGCCTGAAGCTACTCAGAACAAAAGATCTTCATTGTTATGTTCCTCTATGGATCTTCTCCAAGGAGGTCTGATGTTAAGTATGAGTCCTGCCAACTAAACCAAGGCTGGAGACTTTGTCTGGATCCTGGGGCAAGCCATCTACCAACAAGGCTGCCAGCTGCCTGACTTCATTACTGTTTATCATGATGTCTGCTGTTAAAAAAAAAAAATTCTTTAATCACTTAACACTAGTTTTATTAGGCTGTCAGAATGTGAGGGAGTGTGGGAGGGAATTCATTTCATGTCTTGTGGAACGCTATTTTGGTAAAATATTAGGACAAGTCTATACCTTCCTCCTTTGAAAAATAAGATACAAAACCAATTAAAGTTAAATGATTACTGAAATGCATCTAATTAGTATTAACTTACACACGTCAAGCCATGATTGGCAGCTTTTTCAGCAAAAAATCCTGTTGGTGTTGATGGAGGGGATAATTGACATCAACGGACCCTCTGCTTGCCAGGCAATCGCTTAGGGAAGCACCTTCACAGCTCAGAGCCTTCACTCCCTTCGGGTTGGTGTCTGCTTTCCTCAACCTGACAAGATCTGTCACATATCATCAGACAACTGATCACCAACTCCTTGCAGGTCTTAATCTATTGTTTGATCACACAGCAAGAAAAATGACTTTTTATGTCTTCCATCTTGGCCATGAGGAAGGAGGAGAAGACAGGGATATAGGCTTCTGGCTCCAGTTCATTACTTTTTTTTTTTTCCAGATGATAGATGGGTTAACTAGGCAATTTAACTTTAAAATGATCTTTCTCCTTCTCAATAAGCAAATGCAAGGAGTTCCTTGGTGCGAGCTAAGTGGGAAGGGAGTTTGGCTGCTGTTCCTTCTGCATCATAGAAGAGGTGTCTGTGCGTAGGTAGAAGAAGCACATAGGGTTAGCAAGCATGCGTTCACGTAGTGTTTCTGCATCTGCTTTCAAATAATAGGATTTTAAGAGTACACATATGCAGAGTAACTCAAACTCTCTAGGATATTATATGTTTCTTTTTACAACACTTAGGTTATACATAAAATCATTTGAAATAACTTCTAGGATATAAAGAAATCAGAAGGAAGGAAACACACCCATGCAAACTATAAAATGACACAGTAAAATCAATCCCCAAAGGGAAAAGAATTCTTCCTTGTTTCTTGTTTGGATGTGGAATGTTCCACAGAAGCTGGCATACTGGTTCCAGCAGGCCATGCTGTTGAAAGGTAAATGCCTATTTGGAAGAAGCAGTCACTAGGACAGGCCTGTGAAGGGAACAGTGGGACCCTAGACTTCTACCCACTTCAGCGTTGTGGATATCATGAGATGGGCAACATTTGTTCCAACACGTGTTCCCCACTACAATGCTCTGCTTTGCCACAGAAACAATGGAGCCAAGTGAACTCAGTCTGAAATCTCTGAGACGGTGAGTCAACAGAATCCTTCCTCCTCTTGAGTTGATTTTCCCAGGCATTTCATCACAGAGACAGACTAACACCATCCTCTACCATGAGTCCATTTATATTATAGTCCACGTTTTTACTTTGAGCATATAGCACTATACATTTTAGCTTTCTCAGGATGGTATAAAATCTGACTGAGGAATTAATTCTGCTTAGTAGATCGCTATTTACTATCAAAAGTGAAAAGTGCTTAAATTATTAATTACAGAATGGCTGAAACAGAAAAGGTATTGAAAGATTTGCTTTATGTTTTCTGTCAGTTCTGATAGCCTTAAAACATACAAAGCACATCCTGTGGAAAGGTTGAAATGACATTCTCTCCACAATTCTTTTCTACCTGCATTAGTTACTTGTCTCATCATTGTGACCAAGTACCAGAAAAAGATGCAGCTAAAGGGAAGGTAGGCCTATTTTGGCTCAGAGTTGGAAAGAAAATAGCTCATCATAGAAGGGAAGGCATGGCAGAATCCACGGTGATGGAGGCATGTGGCTGGGACTCTTCACATATTGGTAGACCAGGAAGTAGAGTGCTACAACCCAGCAGTGCTCTAATCCATAAGGCCCACCTCCCAAGCAAGCCAATTCCTCCACTTAGGCCCCAGTTCTTACAAGTTTCTGAACCCCCTAGAACAGTTCCACCAGCTGAAGATCCCAGTGTTCATTGAATCTATGAGGTTCATTTCAAATTCGAATCATAACACTCTCTCTCACACAAAATACACGTTCTTATGAATCTTATGTTGTATGTAATCTACAATTTAAAGATGCAAAGAATTATTTGCATGCCTAAGTAAAATGGCAGAAGCTCAGAGATTTGTGAGCGATGCTTCTCTTGTCATAGAAACTTAGGACCCAACAATATTTCCAAAATTTATTCAATCAAATGGTGTGCAGATGGCCTGTAAGTTTTTGCCAACTGAACTACTGTGACATCAGGAGCTATATCCGCAAGGATTGGCTTAGGCTGTGGCAGGTTTGAAATGGATGCTTCAAAGAAATGGTTCTAGAAAAGTGCACATTCGTTCTGCATCTTAAAATAGTGTCTCAACATCTATTTCCTGGTTTTGAGCACCACACTTGGAGATGAAGGGAGGATACACGGGAAAACACTACTCCCTTTGTAGTGTCTAGATGCGTCTAAAATTACTTCAAAATAAAGATAATAAATACGTTTTGCAAAGAAAGTAAGTCTCCAATCTTTTAAGCTGACTGAATGTGGTCCATCTGGGGCACTGATGCCTTGGGGTTTCTTGTGGCAATTGCACACAGCCTTTTCTTGCTCTTAATGCACCAGTTCTGTACTTAGAGTTTCTTGTCTGCTTCTGCCTCTGGTCCCCTGATTCTTCTTTTCATATTTGACCTTCCTAAAAGTTGGCCTTTAGTGCACCGTGAGGAATGTGGCTCGGATCATCTCCCAGATTTACTTCTTCTCTTTCTCAGTGGCCTTCTCAACACATTCTCTCTCTCTCTCTCTCTCTCTCTCTCTCTCTCTCTCTCTCTCTCTCTCTCTCTCTCTCTCTCTCTCTCTCTCTAGGAGGGCACATACTAGAAGTACCATGAAATGAGGTTGAAATTTAGTTGCTGATAACCTGCATCTCTGAAATGCATTACCTCTCTGAAGGACTCTTGGGTGGGGCAGGGGAGAGTCTAATTTATCAAATATATCAAACCACCAAATCAAACTCTTCTACTTCACTCTTTACACTATTAGAAACTTCAAAGTTTACCTTGGTCCATATTTGTTCCCATTGCCAAGTGTTAAAAGTACGATTCTAGAAAAAATGGACTTTCATGATATCCTTAGCTATTCGGAATCACTTAAAACCCTTGATTTTGCCTCAACTGCTCCACTTACACGTGTGGCCTTGCTGTCCTACTGCTTTGAATCTAGCAGTCCTTCCTAAAGGTAGAACTGGATGAGTTATTTCATCTCTTTCAACTTTTGTTTATCCACATGCAAAATGAGGATAATAACTGTGTGTCACTAACAGAAAAAAAAAGAATTATGAGAGTTAGGATTTTTTTTTTTTGGAAATCATCAGCATTCAGTAAATGTGACTATTACTCTGTAATGAAGTATCTACCTCCTATTTCACTTCTACTGCCTCAATGCCCCTTTTCTGCCTTCTAAAAGCTCAGAATGGGGCAGGAGCAGACAAGATCATGATTGAATATTAATTTCCATTGTTTTTACTTCAGTAAATTAAACTGAATATTGATACTTATATAACCATACCTCTTATGTGCTAAATGTGATCTTTACAAGCATAAAACACTCTATAATACCTAAAATATATGTCACACACACACACACACACACACACATATATATATATGAATTATGTTTTGAAAAGTTGATTTTCCCAAATTTCCAACTTTTTTTTAAAGGATGGCTATCGTCTACCAATACTTGACCTAATGACATCCTAATTGCTGCCAAATGCCATGCAATTGACCTGCCTTTCCTCATTAGAGACATAAAGTAATGAAAACTTGTTGCTTGGGTACCATCTCATTAGCTCTACAGATGCAGATTTAAACCAATTACACGTTGGCATCATTTATTAAGTTTGAGATGCTTTCCAAAAGCATGTAGAACAAACAGTGAGTCATAGCTAAATCCAATGTGAGTGGGCAGTAGATTCAAATTAGTAGAGATAAAATTAAATTTTTTTATGTAGCATAAATGAACTATCTATTTGGAACTTCTTGGGTGACCTTCAGGTTCTGCAAATTCTGAGTTAAAGTTTCCAACTTGAAAGACATGGGCTCAGAGCCTGGCCATATGCATTTCAAGTGCCATGGAAGAAGAGGCCCAGCCAGCCACAGTAAACAAATGTAACTAGTTTGGGAGAAATGCTATTGACAGTATAATTCTAATTTTCCTCCAGCTCCCAGAACAGATGTACCTCCGAGTCCATAGACTGCAATACTTAACTGCAGCTACTCAGCTGTGACCTTCAGCCCCAGGCTCACTGCAATAAAATTTTCATGCAACCATATGGAAGAATATTTTAATAGAGATTTACTGTCAGTAACTGTCCCAAAGGAGCAAATAAGGAAGCTGTAACATATTGCGTACAGTAAATCAAGGGGACTTCAATGGAAAAACGAAACCTCCCGGAGGCAAGCATCTTTAAAATTACAGGCAACACTTTGTACAAATATGTATACAAAGGACTAGATTTGCGCTCGGTTAAGTAGCTCAAAATGCTTTCGTTTTGCAGATTTATTTATTTAGAATTTATTTATTGGATTTGGTAAGTGGTAAGCATTTACCTACCAGGGATGAATATGTATGCATCTCCCTACCCTGGGGCAAAATGGAAGTGAGGGAGGGCCACTTTAACAGCAAATCTCATCCAACCAGGGAATGTGGCAGGCAGCACAAAGCCCCCCACCCCTAGTCCCAGACAGATTTACTTCAATTTGGGGTGAGGCATTAACACCAAAGACAAAATATTTCAGTAGCCATCACATTAAAAAGTAGGGGATGAGATAGCTAAATAGTTAAAAGTTTATCTTAAATAATTGGGACAACATACCCTTTAAAATTCCCAGTAGAGCAGAATACATTCCAAGCCTCTCATGAATGCTGGATTATATTTTACTAGACATTGTGTGTGTGTGTGTGTGTGTGTGTGTGTGTGTGTGTGTGTGTGTGTGTATCTTTACACTGTAAATCTATGAAATGGCAATTTTGATCTAAATAGGTCTTGAGCTGGTCGCATCAATAAATGAATTCTCATTCTTGTCATCTTGTGAACCCATGGCACAGGGCTAAGGTGACCTATGGACCAGGGGTGGTCTGGAGTGTGCCACCACGTACCACACAGCTCTGCACTTGGAGTTTCTGAGTTTCATTCCCACACTCTTCTTCACTCAGCTTCAGCCTTTATTGTTGACAACACTTCAGCTCCATTCAGTGCTTCTCTTCTCAATTGATGAAAACTCTACTGTGAAGGGCAGTAATTCAGAGATAAATAGACCAAACACTGTTCATGACACTCATATTTTATGGCAGAGAAAAGACTTAAAGCCTAAAAAACTCATGTGTAGGAGGCATAGCACAAATGTCTCATCCGTGGTACATAATGAAGGAACATGTCTTGGCATTAAACTAAAGATCAAAATATCCAAGTGACTGTGAATAGGGAATCGGGTGATAAATCTTTATGTTTTGCTAAATGACTGGGCTGTGGCATTTGACAAAGAGTGACAAGAGAATTTTCATAGCTAATAAAAGTATGCTTGGCTTTCCATTCTTTTCTTGAAGGAGGTCTGTTACCACACAATTCAAGTAAGGCATGCATAATTCAAACAAGCTTGATTATGAACTAAAGGGGATTGTCTGAACATGAGTGGAAATTATAATGCAATAGACAAAAGGTAGAAGATGTTCATTCAGATTACTGTATAAATCACATGGTGTGACCAGCAACTACTTAGTGATCCACCAGGTTTCTCCCTGTTTCCACTGATGTACTTTTTACATGGTTGCTTATCTCTATCCCCAGAACTACACTCCATAGTTGAAATAGAAGCTAGATATATCACTTAAAATGTAAATTAAGTTCCAGGCATGAAGGCATATGTCTTTAATCTCAGCCCTTGAGAGGCAGAGGCAAGGGGATCTTTGTGAGTTCAAAGCCAGCCTGGTCTACATAGCAAGTTCTGGGATAGTCAAAGCTACATGGTAAAACCCTGTTTCAAAATGACAACAACAATGACAACAACGGAAACAACCGAAAGCCCGAGGGGAAACTGCTCAGGATAAACATCATCATTATTTGTCTCCTTTTGCTATCACTGCTTTTCAAATCATTCGTTCTCTTTTAGACAGAATGTGATGGGCATATAAAGACAATTTTCTTCTGTGTTTAATTTTGTTAATTTATTAAAAAGAATGTGCCAGGCCTTATTTTATTTACTCCACCTTTAAAACCTGTGATGTCAGAATGCTTATTCATTAAAGGCTTAAATTTTCTCCCCATTTCTCAGAAGATCCAGTGACCCCAGCCAGCTCCACATCTGAAGTCTGGAAATGCAGGAATACACTCTTTGTCCTCATCCTTCAGCTTGTTCTCTTCTCCTGGCAAATTTGTTTCATCTCTGTTCTCAGTAGGTTCTACACTCAGCCCCTTCAAACCCTGGAGTCATATGACACTAAAGTATAGCTATTGTCTTTCCTCTACATGCCTGTAAACCTTGACTGTCTTCTAAGACTCGGTTCAAAGATCCCTACATTTCCCCCAAATCCTATCTAACCATTCTAGGCTTACCAGTAAATGTGAAGGCCAAGATTGCTGTCTACTGAGTAGATGATACCATCTGAGAACATTGATTATCGTTTAATCAGCAGTCCCTGGTGATTGACTTATTGATCTTTTGGACTTTTTCTCTTTGCCTCCTAAAAGACTGCCACCAACCTGAGACCAAAATTTCATGACAGGAGCTTGGAGAAAGGGAAAAGCGGAAAGTGGATATCTCCTACTTGAACCATAACCAAGTGTGGTCAGTAGAAAAGGGGGATTTTGAGATAGAGGTGGTTTTAGAAGAAGCCGTCTGGAAACTATGTACAGTGTGCACACATTCCACTTATGAAACATATACAAGGCTCAGTAAGAGATCATCCATTTGTAGCAATTTAGAAAATTTTAAATTATAGGATCTTTAAAACTTAATGCAGCACTACTGCTTTTAAATGAGCAGAGATTGTAGATGATTTGTGTCATGCAAGAAAACGTGTCTTTTTCTTATAAATAAACGTATGCTTCCAAGTGCTTGAGAGAAGCTCATTCACTTATACTAAGAGTTGATTTGGGAATTACTTTTGATCTTCTAATTGGGATGTAATGTTTTCCCCATAGGGAATATAAAAAGAAACTTCTCCCTTACCCAAAAAAATTTACAATTTTTGAATTAGCGATGTGCGAATTCAAACTATAGTGTCTGAAATCCTCACAGTTTAGAGTTACATACTGAAGGGTAAAGATGCTTTTCATTGGATATGATTAGATAAAGTGTGTCTTCTTCAAGTCTAAGGTTCCCTGACTGACACAGAGTTCAGCAAACCCTAATGGACTTAGTTGATGCTTCTGGCTCATCTTCTTTTGTCCAGATACGTATTTATGCCACCAAAACATACTAGAGAGCAGTGGAGTGGATGATGTGTTAGAAGGAGAATCTGAAATGTGACAGCCAAGAAACAGTGAGTGCAGCCCACTGTGCTAACCCGTGGCAGCAAGGACTCCAGTCAAACCCGATGAAAAGCCTTGGTTTCTTTGGGGATAAGGTATTATTTCGGCCAGTAAGAGTAATGACATTGTTAACTTTCTTCTTCCTAAAGCTACTATGTTATGCCACCAACTTGAGATGGTTTTGTTAAATAATTATATGAACTCACTCGCACAGATCCTCTGTGTGGATGAAATAGTTGATTTATAAGGCAACTTTAGTTTCACTCTATCTTTCCAGAGTTCTCTGTCTGAATCTTTAGGATGAATCAAATGATTCTGAAGACTGGAGGAAAAATTAAGATGAACTGACTATGTCATGTTATGATCAGCTATGAGACAGCCCATCGGATTTCAAGGTAAACCCAATCTTCAGCATGCCCTCTGTCTGTCTATGTCCACTGCTTTCCAAGTCATATTTCCAGAACAGAAGTAACAAGATTTCATTTGCTTTTGGAACCGTACCAGAAATCCACAGCATTAAAAAGAACCATTCTATTGTTAAGTCAGGATGGTGTCCAGTAACAGCAATGAATGAATGGAAAATGGGCTGTTTAGTAAAACCATCATGAATGTTCTTAATTACACAATTCCATTTTCTGTAATTGGCTTATTCAATTTTTATCTCTTATGTTAGAGAATAATCTGAATAGGAGTTAGAATCTGTTAATATCATTATTTTTAACTAATGTTGAAGACAATGAAGCAAACTATGTGAGAAATTCAGTTGATTTGAACTTCCCTGGACAACAAGAAAGCATAGAGTTTCACAGGATGACGATGAATGGAGAAATAATGGTACCCTTCAGAGACACCTAACCTCTGTTTTCAGGATTAGTCAGTTTCAGTGTAAAAAGTCTTTAATCCTTGACCCTTGAATGTCTAATATAATCATCTATTTAAAATACAATTTCAAGAGGTTTAAAAAATAGAACACAAGAAACATAAATGAATGTATGATTAGAGCAACCCCCCACACACCTGATATTAACAGCAGTATTAGCAGGTATTTGTCATGTGCACAAAGATACTTTCTGAAATTTTGAGAAATCTGCATCAGCCTTCCCCTGTTTCATTTGTCAAGTGGCCGCACTGTCCTCCGGGCCACTACTTTAGAGTACTCGCTTCAGCTACTGGGAACCAAGAGGTGAACCAGGAAGCCAAGCAGAATAAAGTTATGCTCTTATGGTGAAGTACGAGCAAAAAGCAAGAACTGAGCTAGGTAGCTTTAGACAATGAGCAAGGGAGGAACTGCTCAGCCCAGGAAGTATGAACTTATGACAGAAAGCCTTTTCCCTTCTTTAATTAATCTGCTTACTGCCAGGTTCAACTCAACAGTTCACCTCAACATGACCCCACAAACATGTTGGGGAGGGTTAAAGAAGACCCCCCTTCTCTCTCTCTCTCACCCCTACTCCCTGCTCCACTACCATGTGAACAGCCCCTGCCATGTGCTCCCACTACCACCCACTGAACCATTCTGTCTTGTCATCTCTGCATGGTGGTCTGTAACCCCCTGTGCTGGTACATTTTTGTCAACCTTATACTGTTTACTCCCCTTGGTTGTTTTGCATCATGGTGTTTATCATAGCAACAAAAAAACCAACTAAGACACCCCTGAAACTGTAAGACAAAATGAATCCTTCATTCCTTAACTTGTTTCTGTCGGATGTTTTGATCACAGCAAAGTGGGTGCCTAGAGAACTTGAAATTTCACAAAGGAAGGAAGTGATGACTGTAGATTCCACCTGGTGTCAAAGAATGGGGGATTCTTTTTTGTAGTAGGTAACTTAGAGTGCTTCTCACTTCCCTCTTTCCATGGCTACTGCCTCTCATAAGGGGATCTTCTCTTGAGTCCTTCATCTGTGTGGATCTGGGACAGTGGACAGGAACTGGCTTGATGTTTATGTTTCTATGAGATGATTGGGGGGGGGCTTAGCATCTGTGGATGCTAAGGGCAACAATTGGCTCTTCTCCTTGTTCTCACTCAGTCACGCCACTCCAAAAGAAGCACCAAAAGAAAATGTGAATTTACTAAAGTTGCTTTGTGCCAACTTGATACAATCACATACAAAGCTCTGGAGAAAATTCAGGAACTCATCTCTCTAGAGTTCTGCAAGTTCATGTCTAGTTTGTCTGAGAATGCTACCTTATGGTCTTCAAATGGCAGAATGTAGCATCATTTCTGCTAAGCTTATGTGTCTCTATTAAAGAATCGACCTTACAGGAGTGGTCAAATCATACTCCAGGACAATGACCTAGATGAGGACAGAGATCCACACTCCTTCAGGGTGATGACCTAAAAAGCTGGCTCTCCCACAGTTTCACCTTTCCCACCTAGAGGTGGACAAAGAGAACACTGAACACGGTTGATATTTGACAGGACACAAAGTCCATAGAAATTTTTGAAATGTTTCTTTACTGTTTATCAGGGGGCTTTCATTTGACATTTGTTACGTCTTTTTATGTTATCCACTGTTTCCCAAGAGAAATTTCATAAAGGAGCATCTTCTTCACAGCCCAGTGGAGGCTTGTGTGATGAAAGCAGCAGGAGTTCTTTTTTTAAGAGAAATTCTTGCTTTGCCTCCAGGTCTGCCAGGGGAACAAAATACAATTCAGAGCATCCCAGAGCTAATGATTATCACGGCCAAGTTCAAGCAGCCCAAAGTACTACATTTGGTTGTAAGCCCAGAAAGTATAGTTCAACAGGACCTTTGTTTAGAATAAACTCTGCATCTAGGGATCAGGGCTGTCTTTTCCATTTATTCAGAATTTTCGTATTCTAGGGACTATGGCATCCTCCCCACTCTCCTCTGTTTTCTGGATACAGTTCTTCACTATTCTCTGTGGGCTCTAGATTTTCCATAGTGCATATTGTTTGATAAATGATTACCTGGGGAAGAAAAAATGGAAAAGTACAAGAAAAAAACTCAGAGATTTAAATCTGAGTAAAAATACAATTTTTTTTTCAAAAACAACTGTTACTATACCACATCATAAAATGAGTTTATTGTGAGCATGAAGATTATTCTGAGGATATATGTGATTTCAGGTCACAGCTATAAATCCATGTGGAGAACAGAGGAGTTAGCAAAATGTGACAATCTACTATAGTGCCCTGGACAAGCCCATTGCCACACTGAGTCCTTCCTGATTTGAAGAATTTCTTCATAAATGGAAAGCCATTGTTATGATAAAATGGTGAAGAGAGACCTTTGCTCTCCCTCAGTCTAAGGAATACACTCAAATGGACCAGTCTTGCGAGGTTTCCTTCAAAGTGTGTGCCACCAGCTCAGTGTCCTGCTCAAGACTCTTCCGGAGCTCTTGTCACATGACTTCTGTCTCTTGGGTGCTCTGTTGGATTATTTTTACTAATATTCCTAGGTGTTCTTCACTTACCAGGGAGGACTTGTCACTTCTGAAATATACTCTGAATTGTTTCGTTCCGTTGCCTCTGTCCATTTCTTCTCTTCTGTTGGGTGTGCTAGTCCCCAAACTCTCCATCACTGCTTGTCAAATTGTCCAGTGTAAATGTCACCTTCAGCTTGTGAAATATCAGAAATCTTTTGCTGCTGTCACCAAGACATTCCCCTCACTGATGCTCTCCCAGCTTCTTTGGCGGTTCCTAGGGTATCTCTATCTGCAAAGTAGATGGTTCCCTGAGATGGTCTTCCAAAGTAGCTTTATTCGTCCTTGAATATTCCATTCTTCTGGGCAAATAGCTGTACATGCACACTCCATACAAGCACATTATATTCAGTTTGATGGGTTGTTGTCATTGATGATCAGGCAGGTCTATTAAAAAGTATGATAGAGAAGTATCCTGAAAGAGAGTTGGAAGCATGCTCTTGGATCAGTAGAGTAAATATTGTGAAAATAGCCATCCTATTGAAAGCAATCTATAGATTCAGTGAAATCCCAATCAAACACATAACTCTCTTCTCCACAAAAATATAAAAAACAAGCTTATATTTTATACAGAAACACAAAAGACTCCATATAGCCAAATAATTCCTGATCAAACAGAATGTTGCAGGGGGTGTTATCCTGACTAATTTCAAGCTGTCCTACAGAGCTAGAGTAACAAAATCTGCATGGTACTGAACAAAAATGGACTCATAGATCCATGGAGCAGAAGACCCAGATATAGCCCCACACAACTACAGCCACCCGATTTTTGACAAATAGGTACAATATATATGCTGGAGAAAATGCTTTAAAAATGGATACTGACATATAGAAGAATGGGTGTCTATGGTGGTTTATCTTGGCTTTCAACTTGATTAGGTGTAGAATGAAGTAGGCATGAAGCATCTGGCACTCATGTGGAGGATTTTCTTGATAAGATTACTTGAAGTGGGAAGACCCAGCACAATGCGGTGGCACTTTCTGGCAGTACACCAGATAAAAGCCCACAGAGGAAGGAACTTTGCTTTCTACTTGTTTGCTTTCACTCTTGCTGGCAAGCTGCTGCTGATTTTGTCCTTGGTATTGCAACCCAGCTTCTTTAGGCTTCCAACACGGATTGTAGACCACAAGTTCTCCAGGATTCCTCCATGGCTTTTGTGTCTGAATGGTATTTCCCAGCCACCCAGTCCTTTGGTTCTTGTTTTTTTTTTTTTTTTCCAGTGTGAGATAGCAGTTGATAGGCTACCCAGATCATATCATGTAAGCCACTCTAATAAATCCCTTTTAAAATATGCATTCATTCTATCGATTCTGACACTCTGACTAATGCAATGCATAGTGCTTCTCCCAGAAGTCATGGGATTTATAAAAACAAAATCACAATTAAATAAACTCAATACCAACTTTAGGATATTGCTCTATCAACTGCTGGCTAAAGGGTTCCTAGAAGCACCCATCCCCAAGAATACTAGCTATTGTCGTAGGTCTTTGCTACCCATGAGAACTTCATGGTAAGACCCTACTGCTGAAGACTCCATGCACTTGAGCTACAAGAACACTAAATCAATTTAGAACTGAGTGGAAGCTCATTCCCTGCTTGCTAGTGATCATGATGCCAGAAAGTGCTGTGCATTCTGCTGGAGGAGAGATCACATCAATGATCTCACCTAGGTGTAGACCGTGTTTGCTATAATAATGACCCACCATAAAAGGTATGCCCACTGGTACAGTAAAAGCACCACTATAATGGAGTAATCTAATTACTTTGTGATTAGATTGTAAGACCACTTTTTGAGAGGGAATACACTTCTGGTACTATGAATCTGTCCAAAAGCCTGTGGCACACAAGGTCATGGCCCAAGGAGGAACATACTACCATTATTTCCCAAAATGACATCTTTTCAAAACTTTTTGTAAATATTTATGTTTCTCCCCATAAACTAGTGCCATCTCTTCCAGGAGCAAAGAAGCTGGTTAATGGAAGGACTCACTGATCAAAGAACTGGGAGTAAGAAAATATTAGACACTCAGCCCTACATGGTACACCTATGTCATAAACCCCACAGGTACCCCAATGCCTAGAGCACACCACAGAATAGAAAATGGAAAGAATGTTAAGAGCCAGAGAATGGGAAGAAAATATTTTCCCCCTTTTTTTTATGGAGCACTGACAGGTATACTTGCCATATAGTAATTCCTGTTTTTAGACTTTCCGTTTTGAGTCTGTAGGAAGAGGACTATATATAAGATATTCTTAGAAGTGTTGGGGAAATACCTCCAACTTGTCAGTAAAATTAACCACTTGGGAAATGAGCACAAATGCTGTTGAAGGGCTGCAGTGTTAGCTCAGAGGTTAAGAGGACTTACTGTTCTTGCAAGAACCCAGCCTCAGTTTCCAGTACCCACTAGACAGTACACAACCATCTACAGTTACAGGGGGACCCAATGCCCTCTTCTGACCTCTGCAGGAACCAAGCATGCATGTGGTGCATGCACACTCACACAGGCAAAACATTTATACTTTTATAAAAAGATGTTGGAACAACTTTATAAACAATATAAACACCTTACGTACATTTTATAAACATTATAAAAAGTATTTATAAAACACTTATAAATCTTCTTTGAAATAAAAATAATTTTTTAATTGTGTTTGATGAAGGTGTTACATATTTTACATACACATACATATATACATATATATGTGTGTGTTCCTAAATATTACCTGCTCAGTCTGCATCATGTAGTTTGTATGTATGTTTTCAGAGCTGACCACTTGGTGTTAAATAAGGAATTTATGTGCTTTTCCTTGGAGAAGACTATTTCTCCCACTCTTAACAACTTAGTTGCCTGGAGTTCTTTGTGTATGGTTGGGACCTCATGGTCTTCTCCATACACTTAGGTAAGTCTATTGTTATTGTCCTTGTTCAGCTCACATTTAAGGCAGTCATATTTGTTAGACTTTATGGGTGTGGATTCTGACACTACTGGGAGACACAGTCTCGCAGCAAACTCCACGATCCTCTGGCTCTTCAAATCTTTCTGTCCTCTCTTCTGCAATGTTCCCCAAGCCCTAGTATGAGATAGCCTCAGCCATTGCGACTTGACTCCACAACTCAGCGGTTTGATTGGTTGCAGTTTTTCTGTAGTGGTCTCCATTTGCTGCAAAGAGTTGTTTCCTTGGTTAGGGGTGAGATGGTATATTTACACTTATAAATATTTAGAATGTAGGTAGGGATTATGCTGATTTAGTGAAGTAGCAGTTCTAGGTTCTCCTCCAAGATCCATGACTTGACTCGCCCTGGGTAGTTGGCTAGGTTTCTATTGTCTGGCATGATTTCTCTCTTGTTTTTTGTGAAGCAGTTCTTAAGTCCAATTAGAGAGCCGTTGGTTACTGCCAAGGTGTATGTGTAACTACTACACCACTGAGGTTAGCATGTGGGTGTGTGTGCATGTGTGCATGAGTGTGTGTGTGTGTGTGTGTGTGTGAGAGAGAGAGAGAGAGAGAGAGAGAGAGAGAGAGAGAGAGAGAGAGAGAGAGACTGGACATGATGCTGTTTTTCAGCTGCTTCTGCTGCTGCCAAGATATGTGTGCCACTATTCCACCCTTAAGATTAGTGTGTGTGTGTGTGTGTGTGTGTGTGTGTGTGTGTGTGCACGCACTCATGTGTATCTGGACACCACACTGGTTTTCAGCTGCTTTTGCCTATTTCTCTAAGGACATTTCATCTGGATTTGTATGTTCATTAACTGTGTAGAAATATAGATTATTGTATATTATCCTGATTGCTTTCCTTCACTGGTTCTCACTGGTAAGTCTTCTAAACTATCTGGAAGTCCCATGGATATTATCAACATGGTAAGATTAAAGTTAGAAATGGTGACCTCATGTGATGTTCCCTAGCTTATGGCTGTAAAAGTCTGTGTCAGTGTATGTGCCTTTATAAACTTCCCCTGCATTTCCCTTTTCTCCCTAACTGCTCTCAAATGCCTTGAACCATGCTTCTGCTATTTCTAAACTTCCATGCAAGATGATGTTTTCCACAAGCACTGACAAAAATGGATCTAGAGCCATAATTTATAACGCAGTCATTGTACTGCTGCCTTTGTGTATAATCCTCATACTTGACTCTGAAGACCCCAGGAGAGGGGAACAAGGAGGCTTCAGATGCAGAGTGATTGGCTCTTGAAATACTAGTAATAACAGCTCTTCAGGGCCTTCACTTGGAGTATCATTGATTGTTGGTTTCTAAGTTGGTACTCAATGGGTGGAGAGCGTGAGTGGTACTTAATGTGACCATACACTTCACTATTCACAGTGGATCAGAAAGGGGGGCCAAGTACTACAGCTGCTGTTTGATTCTATAGGAAAAGATGCTGGGTGAAACTGACAGAGAAGTAGAGATGAGCACTGAACACATATCTGATGCAATATTGAGAACTTACTAAACATTGTTGTCAGGGTCTCCTGACTTAGAAAGTGGAAAGTGTCAATCATCCTTACAGGAAAAAGAAAAAGCGAAGTTACATCAACGGCGGCAGCAGAGATGTGGTGGGAATCCCGCTTCAGGAAGAGACTGATGGAACAACCAACGCTGGCACCAGATTTGTTCACAAATCCTGGCTATCAAGGCCCATGTTGTTGATTTTTTGAGTATTTATTTGCTTATTTATTTTTGCAGTTGTGGGAATCATTTTGTTAACCCACTGAAACAAAGCCATAGATTTAGAAAACACACAAGCAAACGAAAGGCTTGGTGGGAAAAGTCATCAGCATCAGTAACAACTGCAAGTGGTAAGGAAGCACTTCCCGGGCCCTTCACGGAAGTGGCAACAGCGAAGCTCGCATTACTGTAGGACTTTTGACTGTACCAAACACAAGTTGGTAGCTGCAGGAGTATCATTGCTTTAAAATGTTTAGTGCCACGTGTGACAGTCTACTTGCATTCATGATTCTAACAGGAAGCTTAGGATAAAGCTATATAGAAATTGCAATGGATTTAAGATAACATTTTAATTAATTATTTTATAATTTCTTGCACGCACATGATGTGTTTTGGTCATACTCATCTCTTACTCCTCCTCTGACTCCTCCAGATCCACTCTCACCCCTACCCATTCCAGCTTTATCTATGCTCTCTTTGTTTTGCTTTTCATGTTTTACAAAGCCCACGAGGTCCAATCTGTACTGTTCATACACTCACAGCTATGAGGCCCTCCACTAGAGTGTGGTCTACCTAATAGGGATCATACCTTTGATAAATCTGACTCTCCCTCCACCGAGGGGAGGGGGC